>NC_139818.1:12810006-13378899 GCF_963457635.1 Microchirus variegatus | reverse complement strand
CGTGGATGAGGAGTCTGCCTCTGCTGTTATGCAGACACAGAGCAAGTCTGTTTGGCCCAGTGTAGATGCAGATTAAAGAAAACCCACCTGTCAAAGGAATACAAGGACCCCTGTCCTCGGGTTCTTTAAATGTCCCCAGACTGTCTGCACGGAGTGTAAGATTTGTCACACAGCTCCAGTTGCCATAGCAAAAACCACAGTGATAACACATCACTTTCCAACAATAGCAGTCTCTTTATCGCACATCCCACAATAACAGGTTTGACAACAAAAAATATTGAAAAAAGAAAAAAAAACGGATATTTTCATGGCACAGTCCCAATTCACAGAGGAGCAGTGATTACTGATGTAAAGAGATGCCTGCCTTCTCTGAGAACCAGAGAGATAATGCAACCAAACCCAAATGCCACATGAACAAAGTGGCTGACAAGAACATTACGAGCGGCACTGTTGATAAAGTTTGTACGACCTTGTTCTTTGCCCTCAGCTTGAAATCGACAGGAATATGAGTCATTTAGAGGGGCCTTGGGCACCATGGTGAGCCCCATTGTCCTTCATCCTAAGCAGGCTTGTCACAAGAATGTGAATACAGACAGACACGCACACAAAGAAATCTCAAGAGAACTTGCTGCCCTCTTGGAAGACGGAAGCCAAACTTCCAGTTTTCACACACGGCTGTCAAAAGCACAGCATAACAGTGCTGCATGTGGACGTAGAGGCATGACGGGGCATCACAAATCCTGGACACCAAGCACAGGAAGGGAAAGGAGGTGACAGATTGGGTATCTCCTAATGTCAACAACAGACAAATTGTTTGACCGGCAGCTACAGGAGGGTAACACAAGGGTGAAAGTCTCTGCTAACATCTCTACCTATGAGATGAGAAGGAAAACAAAACTGTAGAGATAATCTCATAAAATGCAGAAAAAGATTTGGATCACTGGAAAAAACAATGTTTTCACTGTTTCAAAGACATTTTCATGCCTTACATGAGGCTTTTTTCCATTTAGTGAACGAAATCCTGCAAAGACCATGTGCAAGTAAAAACAAGAGTCTGTGTGCAAATACTGTTTTCTCAGGTCTGCTATTCAGCAGTAAACAGAAGTCTAGGGGTTAGGAAGCTGCAAACCAATATGGAAAGTAAAACTACAGAGAGGAAAGACGTAAAAAAAAAAAAAAGCCAAGAGGGCAAAACAACTTCCAAGGAAGAAAAAGAGCGTCCTTTGTATTTTGAAATGCATGAAAAAGTTTACTTGAAACACCAAACTCTCCTCCATCTTCACTCAACTAGAACTCCTTGAAAACCTCACATTATCCATAGCTCACTTTTGTGATGTGCAATCTGGGTCGCACTTCTATTAAAAGCTACTGTACTTGCATGTTGTCGAGAGTGTGTGCGTGTGCTTTTGCAGTGTAAGCACATACTGTCCTCCATCTGCTATTAGATAGAGACTGTTTCCTTTCCGGTGTGGCCAGCCAACCAGCCAGCCTTCCTGTGCCGCTCTGCTACAGAAGGGAAATGGGAGCGAGACTACTACACACTCCCGACAAAAACCCTGGATAAGATACGTACACAGACGGACAAAGATAAAGCCACACAATTTAAACACAAACACTCACAACATGTTTCTCCTCTTCTCTCTCTCTTTCCTTCCGTCTCAGACTCTGGGTTTGTTTTCCCTTTATCCAATCTACGGTTCAGTATGCTCTCTTTGTCCTTGCTTTATCGCGATCATGCGCTCGGTAGGTACTAAAATATTTGAAGTGGACAACAATGACAGGGGTTGGTAAATACAGGAAGTCAAAAGCAAGGTGTTGGGGGGATGGGGGGGCTTTTATAACTATAAAACAACTAAATGTGACATTAGTGAAATTCCTATTAACCCCAGGTCAGCAGGTAAATGAAGCTCACAGATTGTTTATGTGTGCATTCACTTCCATTAACATATGCTTTTGTTTTGCCATTATAATGTGCAAAAAACACTGATCCCTATAGTCCTTCAGTCCAATGTCCATCTATGTCAGTTTAATGTAAAAATGTGTCTGTAATAGCAACAACAATACAGGCACGGAGGGAAATATTTCACTGCGATACAAAAATCACACCATTTTAAATTCCAAACTACACTGCTGTTTTGAAAAAATCTACACCATACACAATGTGAAAGTTTTTACCATTTTAACAGTTTTCAGTTCTCACTACAGCTTTACACCACTGTCACACTTCCTGTTCCTTAGTGGGTTTTTTTTTTAACCAGCTGAGACACTAACTGAAGCCGTGAGTCTCCAGATTGAGGAAGTGACCTAATGGTCAAAAATGTACTGGGAACATGTATAAAAAAAAAAAAAAAAAAAAAAAGTTTCTGTCAATATACATAGGAAAAAATCAGCCACAGGAAGTGGAGCCAAGCAGTGTCTAGTAGAAGTCGTGTACTTTATGGTGATTGAATTCTATCTTCTAGAGTTATGTTTGAAGACCACAGTGAAGATGAATTACCTGGATGAGTGTTGGTTCAGTGTATGCTGATTCTCAGATCCATAATAGCAGGTCACATGGAGCTGACCGAGCCTAGTGGTCACATTGTTGTCGTCATCTTCAGTGAGGGGTTGGACAGGAGGAGCGGGTGTGGAGGGTGGGGTCTGCTCTCACAGCCCAGCGAGGAGAGATGATCCCAGGATCTAGACTGCGGTGAGTTACAGGCGTCTCCGACGGCTCGGCAGTCACACTGAGTCTTCAGGGACGCTGCTCACCACCTATGAGTTTACCAGAAAGTGAGGACAGACAACAGGTTAGAGACTTATGAATAAGGGAAGCTGGAGGATTGTCATAGTTTAGTTCCTGTTTTAGGACAGAACAGTATGGTGCAAGACCATGATTGAAATACAGAGGAAAGGGGAAAAAAAAAAAGAGTCATTCAGCTCATAAACTAATTTTTCTCTTCAGAGAAGAGGAATGGCAGAAATGGCACACAGTCTAAGAAGGTGCCCAAGGGTGTTATGCAGATGGTCACAAAATGTAACCGCAGTGAAGAAAAGACTATTAAATTGGTCCAACAGTTCAGGGAGTTCATTTATAAGGCACTTCCAAATGAAGCAGACACTAAATCATCAAACAAGTTGCTTTTCATCCAAGCTGACCTCATTTACAAAGTAAAAAAAATATGTTGCCCCTGATTTCTAACGCCAATACCATTAGAAAAATATGCAAATGAACACAGATTTACCAGAATTTTCTCTCTGTTCCTGGCATGAGTTTTACTACTGCAGTGTGCTTGTACTAGTACATGTCTGTGTATAAGCTGTAGTAGAGATTGCAGGTTGGTGCCCTTTAATATATAATCCCTGATATTACCCAGAGGAAGAAGGGAGGGAGGGCAGAAGGGGGAGGAGTCTGTTGTGGGAAAAAAGGAGGACAAGTAGCAGGATTTATCTACCTAGAAACACTGAGCAGTCAAAGAATCTGGACAGCTCAATGCTGCCTTCAGCTGAAGAATTATAGGTGAAAACTGTCACGGGCAAATCCTTTATAATCACGAAACCTTTTCCAAAATAAAAAAAATCTCATTTTATTTTCTCTGCTGTTCTCCAACACCTTTGACATTTCAGAGGTACAAGGTTTTTTTCACCTGTCAGCAGCAGGGAGCAAACCAACTGGTTGCTATGACGACAAAAGTCTAGCTGAGCAGAATGAAAGTGGGGAGGTGGGGGGGGCTAACCCTGTGTACTTATCTTATCCTCGACTACAACATTGAATGAATGGGCATATCTCCTACGACTTTCCCGTCTTCACACCTCTCTCACTGGAAACGAAAACAAGCAGTGAACGTTTGCTCTGTCAAATCCCTGAAAATGGAAGTGTCATGCATGAGGAATCCTTTGAAAATCAAATAATGGCACAAGCCTGCGCTCAGGAAGAACGGTAGATAGACGCAATCTTAAAATGAGATTTAATTGTGTTATTCCTGTTCCTCGAAAGCACAATGACAGCACATTTCAAATTCAGTATCATCTCAACTTCATAAATAATAGAAGGTCTGACCGCGTGGAATCAGATCAAGTAAACTATTGAATAATAGAAGGAGTTTCCTGTAATGCAATCGAAAGCAGAGAAACAGAAGCAAGCGCGCCAATGCTGCTGGGTGTATAATCTAGTTACGGGCCGAACACGTGTGGAACAAACTGTGGTCCATCAACAGTTCACCGACAGCATGTCATCAGCAGTGTGACCTCTCACAACGCTGACTTGGCACTCCTGCAAACTGCTGCTACAGTGACAGCAGTTACTGAATACTTAAAAAGTAGAGGTGGAAGGTGAGAAAATTAACTTATAGCAGGCTCAGGGTGAAAGAAGATTTATTTTCTTAACATAACAATAGACGTTAAATGTTTATAAATATGGATGTAGTCTCATAGTTTTGAAAATGAAGACCCTGTGGAAGTGCCAGACAGGTTTTCTATTTAATTGCCATCAAGGGGTGACATGACACCATTGGTTGCCAGAAGAAGCCTGTTTGTATGCAAGTCTATGACACAATAAATCCACTTGATTGATAATGTTAGTACACATTTCCCTGAGGTGTTAATGGTCCATCAATCACAACTTTCAAGTCTTCGACAATTCAGCATGGTGCCCATTTTGTAAGTTATGGTGCCATTTAGAGTCAAATAGATGTTAAAGCAGGGGATGCTTTATAGCATGACTGATTTGATTGAAAGCAGATTGCAACGCACATGTCTGGGCAGTCTTCCCACTCTCAGTAAGTATGTAACTCTCCAACCTTTGCTTTCCCCAAAGCTCCAACCTCTCATCCAGCTTCTAAAATGGTGCAAAACTCAAGGCTTCAAAATGCAGTTCACAAACCAGTGGGCGACCACTTCAACAATCATGACTGTATTTATTTTAGTATGTGTTAGGAACACGTTAGAAAGTGTTGAACAAGGCAGCCATTCATACAGCAATCACTTTGACATATATACCAAATGTGCAAGAAACAAACATGGGCATTACCCATATGCCAGTATTTCACCCTGCAGCCACAGTTCCCTCATCGTAAAGACAAAAAAAAGGTACCACTTTCAGATAACACAATAGTTTATAAACCGTAACCTCTGGCTTAATTAGCAAATAAGAATAAAAGACTAATGAATGCTTCATGGGCAATAACTACCATGACACGCTATAAAGACGAAACTGAAAGAGAGTGGTAAACTCTGTGCTTTTGTAAGGTTGTATGACTCATGACACGAGGGGAAAATTGAGAAAGATAAAAAAAACAACTAAAGCACTAAAGTTCCTGCTATTTTTCTAAAGTGCATTATTAGAATAGACAGCTAAAGTCAGGGCACTGTTTGTGGCTAATCTCCCCTGCCTTCAAAGAAGCATTAAAATGTATTTTCACTTTCAAGATGAACACAGTTTTCATAGGGACATTTACACAAGCAATACAGGAGATGAATAACCTCTTGCATGGTCCGTCACGTTATGTTGAAACTCTGTCTCAAACTGTTCAAGTACAACATGTGGACAGGGTGAGAAAAAACACACACTTTCATCAAAACTCTCACACCGTTGTTATTTCCCTGACAAGGTTCTGAGCTCAGCTGAAAATACATAATACCAGGGTGACAAGTGCCAACTCTAAAACACAGATTGATGCTTCGCTCACCTACATGTAAACGCATGCACGCACACCCACTACTCGACTCATCCACCTTTCCAGGTTTGAAGTCAAACATATTAGAGTATCATACGGAGATCTCCAAGTGTGGCAACACAAATCCATTTATAGAGATAAGCTTTCAGGGCAACAGCTACAATACACACATACATACACACACATGCAGCCAAAGTGAGAGAGGGATGTCACTTCACTCACTGAGCTTCTATCAAGATCCAGCATCAGCACAGCTCACCGATACAAGAGTCCTCTCTGACCTGACACTGTGGATCTCAACAAAACGCCTCCATAAGTACATTCAAGACCAAATCACACAAAACACGTTTCAAGTCAAGGTAGACGGATTGTTTAGCCACTTTTTTATACTGATTATTACTTATTTATGTACATTTACACATTATGTTCTCAGAAAATTGACAGTGATTAGACAGACAGACCAGATTTAAGACTAGAACTAGATCCAAGAAATTATCGATAACTGCAATCAGACACAAAACTACTTGTGAATCCATCTAAACTAATGAATAATTGACTACTGCAGTTTTTGGGCACAGGGAAAAACGTATAAATATATATTGAATCAGATACTGGCAAAAGGTCCACTATCATACATCCCTGGTGGTGTAGATATCAATATATATTCTCTCTGTAGCAGCTCAGATCCATACTTGGACGATAAAAAATGTGAGAACATGACTATTTCTAAGCGCTGCATAACGAAAATAAATAAAACACAGAAAAATGAAGGTGTTAAATGTTTGGTGATGAGGCTTTAATTAGAACGGAGCAGAAGCAGAACAGTCTAGCACCCGCTTCTGCACATTACTGTGAGAGAGAAGTGAAAGGACGAGAGGCCCGTTGTGATATGTGGTGCTCACATGAAGGCAAACCTGACAAAATCTGCAGCAGCAGAAGTCGTATATAATAAACTAAATTTTATTTGTGGACTTGGTGGCTTGATGAAGAGATGTGATTAAACCCAAACTCCCCACTGAGCTGCTCACACATTGTTCACGTAATGTTGCAGTGCAAGGGGGGAAGGCAGTGACAAGGAGTGTGACTTTGTTCACCTGAGAAAACGTACCCATCACGTTATAATCCAATAAGCGGTAATTTCCTAAAGGAGCCACCAGGCAGGAGTAGATCATTTACAGTCAGATTAAATGTGGCAGATCACGTCGATACTGTAATTTAGTTTGTAACTAAATGAGAACCCTGATTTAATCATTACCTTGTGGCACTTTTGCCTCTCAAATCAATAACTAATAGAGTGATGGAATAAGCGTCTGTCTACAATGTAAGAAATATCCAAAATAAATCAATGAGACGAGTGGAAAAAACACACAGCGCATGTTAGGTGCAATAGTTTGTACACTGTAAATTCACCATGTTGTAATTAAGTTGAATATGTGTCTTAAAAAGCTATTAAAAAAAAACAAAAAAAAACTCAAATTATATTATGGCCCACCCCTAATTAAAATCCCCACTTTGTTATAATTGCAGCAAAACAGACATTGTTCAGCCTTCAGTTCCACAGTACAATACACATTTCCTCTGTGGTGGTTTCTCTCTTCCCTTCCTGCTTTCACATACTGTCCCAAAGCATATTCTCCATGGGATTAGAATCAAACAAGTCCCCAGCCGAGGATTCCCTGCAACACTTAGTCATGTGACCCCCACCTGGTAAATATTCATGACATGGTATTCCAGGAGAAGTGGTGAGAAACACTCACCGGACTGGCAGGTACAAACCATTCACTAATACATACACGGACACAAACCCACACATTGATATTGGCATTAATGGCCTTGTAAAAAAAAATAAAAATAATAGACAAACCATACACCTACGCAAGGGGAAAAAAGCCCTGTGGATCTCTGAAGCTATCTGTATATCTGGCTACAGCCCAAGGCTACATGTCTTCTGTCTGCACAACCTTGTCTGGAAATGGAGATATTTCACACATCTGTGTGTGCAAGAGAGCGGGAGAGAGGGAGAGAGGGAGAGAGGGAGAGAGGGAGAGCCACAAATGGCCCTATTTCCTATGCAGGGGGCTGGCAAATAAGGAAAGTGAGGAGTCAAAACACAAATCAAACTGTGAAGTATTATGTAAATATTCTTTCTCAGAAATCAATGTAATTATCCACTTCAGATCACCACGAGACACATTTCAGACTGTCTTTTGAGGCTTAAACCAGCACAAAAAACAAAAAACTTTTTGCTCTCCACTTCTTGTGTTTGACATTGTATGACGCTGACTCAGAGACGTGCTGTCCAGAAGCAGGAAGAACAGTTTAGATCACATCCTGTGTGTGTGCGTGTGCACTGTGGTTTACAGCCAAACATGAGGGGTATAAAATTAGCTGGACTGTGAGAACTAAAGAGAAAGACGGAGAGTGAGGCAGACACCCTCACCCCTGACACACATGGAGAGAGAAATAAAAGAGACTAAACGACACAGGAGAAGGAAAGAGCAGGAAGGAGAATTTATCCCACTCTGAGGCATCGTCTCACTGTTGAATGTGTCCAGTGAGTGGACTGACACAGATGCCACAGTTTGCTTCGCACTCTGTCAGTTGTGTGGCACATTAAACCAGATTATGTAAGGAAGTGGCATACTAAAACTGCATATGTGCGACCTTTGACCTAGAACATTTATGGTGGGTGTGTCTCCCACATATTATATTTCTAAAAATGACTCATTCTGTAAGAAAAAAGTGGAAAAATAAAGACTAGAGGTAATGACTATAAACTTAAATGTGTGAATAAATACATTCAATACAAATTCATTTTTCAGTTTTTTTTTAAGCTGAATTCAGCCATCTGATCAACATGCTAATGCAGTTCATGACATGGTAGTTGGTTTATTTTGCTCTGGACCAAAGCTTTTCTAATAAAGCTGAACAATTAATCAAATTATTATCTCAATCACAACATGGCCAAGGGACTCAATTGTGATTAAAACTGTGTCACAGCAGACGATTACAAACCGTTCATTACAGAGACTACAAAGATACCGTGGCCTAATAATCAGATTCCGCAGATGTTAGAAAATTCTGTCAGGTTCTGTGATCTCTGGCATCTGAATTGGAATGACGTGACTAAAAGTTGGTCTCATTTATTAACAATGATTTTAACTCGTACGACAAGTGCATGTGATGCTCCAGCATGTCATGAATAAACCTGGTGTAAAAGACCTTTTTCACAGCAGATATTTTTTGACATTAAATTCAAACACAGATTTTACCAAGGACATTAATTAGTGTTCCGCTCCAAGTTTAAGAGAGTCAGAGTTGGTCACACTAAATATTTAACACTTTAACCTGAAGAAGCTGTTTTTTTTTCTCCATGAAAAATGTGTTAATTTAAAATAGTTTCATGTTTCCTATCATTTCTGGATGTGTTACAATAAAGTGAGAGATTTTTGCATATCGGCCTTATTTGCAAACTAAAAATATCCTTTTAACTTGTACCAAAGCTCAGTTCCTGATTTAAAGAACTCCAAATGTGAATTGGTGTTATAATATATTCTGTTTTTAATGAAGCTACTGTGTGTATATATATATATATATATATATATATATATATATAAACAAACATGTACAATGCTAATGAGAAACACAAAAAATATAAAAAATCTGTGTAACTTTCAGTGCTCAAAACTGCAGTGACTTATTTTTGGGGGCATCAGTGGCTCAGCAAAAATAGACAGCGAACGTGAAAATCCAGCAGATTTGGAGCAATATTAGCATTCTTTTAGTCGTGTTTTGTTCAATATTCACCCACTTTCACTCTGAAGCTGCTGACTATTCCTCCGCTGATACTCAGTAGGTGGTGAACATCGTGTTCATCGGGTTCTCCTTTTGTAGAGAACAGCCACAGTCAAATGTGACACTGGGAGAGACGATGGTAAATATTCTGTATAGCACTTTTCTATTCTTGATGACCATTCAAATAAAAAATACAAAACAAACAGACTGGAAAACAGAGGTCTTGAACAGTGGACTGAACAATTAATTGACACTATCGAAATCATAATTCAGCCTACTGCAATTTTCATACTGCATGAGTTTTTAAAGCCGAAGTGCATTGAATTACTGTCTTTATCTTTACACATTGTACAGACTGAAGAGATCATTTTTGTTTCTCACAGATCTGCAGAAATATCACACAGTAATCATTTAAAAAATGAGAATAATGATGGAAAAAGACTATTCCCTCTGATATCTGCAAACATATTGCAATCAACAGTCCTTGTGGGGATTAATTAAAACTATATTGTCTATTTGATTAACATTACAACAAACATAATGTGGACTTCAGCTCTACTGTAGATTTATATAAGAGCATATGTTAAACACACAGAAAACATGCTGTTATCATTTAAATGAAATGACAATGGCACAAAAGAGTAATCATTAACTAATGATTGGTTAATCGCTAGGCCATTAGTCAATATTTAGTTGGTATTACTTAACCATTTACTCAATTCAATTGCATTTGTATGCCGCCTTTTCATAACATACATTATCTCAAGGCACTTCACATGGTCAAGGTCGAGCCCTTACAATTATTCCAGAGAAACCTAACAGGGACACAATGAGCATGCACTCGGCAACAGTGGAGAGGGTAAAAAAAATCCTTTTCCTTTTAACAGGAAGAGAAATCTATGAGAGAACCAGAGTCAGAGTGTACGCACATCTGCCTCCACCAGGGGGAAGGGAGGGGAGAGAAAATGATAGAGGACAGAGAGAGACCAGGAGCATTTCAAAAATCAATACCATGAATAACAATTATCATCATCACTATCATCTTCATCATCTCAGCCAGGGTGTGCAGGCTTCCTGCCCCAATGCCATCTGGGATTGGTTCCAGCTCCTCATGTGACACTACCTAATGCTTGATTAATTATAAGTTAATGATTACTTAATGGCCACTTAACCCTTTCATATACCTTACTGTATTGCATCTATTATTTTTGATGTTGTCAAAGCAGCAATGTCAAGCAAACTGTGATCAACATCCTTGCACTGCCCAGAAGAAAACATGCCCACAACAGGAAGTAATAGCTCATAGGAAAGACATCCTGTAAACATAGATCAACAGGACACGGGTGAGCTACAGGGCAACGTCCACTGTGCTCGGGATTAGAGGCTGGTCATTCCTGAAAAATCTCCTCTGCAAAGTCATCACTTCACTTGATCTACACACAGGCACGGCTGTGTCTGTATGAGTAAATACTGTAATCTAGTCATCAGACAGAGAGGAACAGCCATGCCAACCTCTACCCTCCTTCCAGGAAACAATAATGTAAATAATCTGTAAATACCACATGATTATCTGACATGTAACATGACACATTACTGAAGGCTGCAGTTTGGAGGGCAAATGGATCAGATATGCAGAGCTGGTGGCACATGCACACACCGCAATTTCGATATTTCTAAAAATGAGAGGATGAAATTTTATCTCTTGCTGCAGATACGCTGTGTATTTACGAACAGGCCGACCGAGAGCTGAGTCTTGCTCTTCAGGGGATAGCATTACTGTCCGCTACACTTTAAACAATATTAAAAAAATCAGGATTTCTTCTTACATCGCAAATTACCCAGGGACTGAGATCACGGACATAAATACCATGGTGTGTTATTTCAATCTATTTCCGAGGAGCGTTATAGCAGCAACCCAGAGGAAAAATCATGATTTCAAGAGCAAAAAAGACCTCATGTGGTACTCCATCTTTAACAGGTAACAGCAAATCGGCCATTCAGCACATCGTCTACAGTAGCTGCTCCAGTCAGCGACAGACTGATGGATGGCACTCAAGCTGCGACACAATTGATTTTCATCTCATACAACCCAAGATTGCTGATTCAAAATATTGTCAAATTTTTAAAGGCTCGACTATGATGATTTATTTTGCCCACTGAAAATGATGATCCGCAGTAAAGCAACACTGACAGGATTTATTTCCAGGGCAAAGATTTATCTCTGTGTTCATATACATTAGTTATATCTTAACATTCAATGTGTACTTTCATTTTAGAAGAAGAACCAGGGTTTTAATAGATTATTGAGAATGAGAAAACATTTTTCCTGCTTGGCGAATTAAATGTTATAACCCTGAAATAAGTGAAGAACTAATCTATCCAAAGAATGTCAATGTCATTTAATGACATTTCATAGTATTTAACAAATCACAGTTCTTCACAATATGATTGTGTTCTTCGCCTCCTCTCATCCTAATCAGGGGCTGAAACAAGATGTTTCACTGCAATTTATTTACATGAAAGGTGCATTTTCATCCTTTTGTATATTGTTGGAACTTGGTGGATTGTCCATATAGGACAAAGCCACTGACAGGTAAAATGCTGGAAGCATCAAATATGCTGATATTCTGAATACCTCATCAATGTCTGAGTAACAATGGTGGAAATGGAGTAAAGGTTTACCCAGTGAAGACTCAGCAGAGTTGGAGGCTGTTTTTCTGAGAAAAAAAAGCCAAAAACAAGTTGTCATAGACTACATCCATACTCCCGTTTCAAAATAAATACATTCAGCTGTGCCTGTCCTCCACACTACCCCGGCATTTTATAGCCCCCAAAAAATAAAAGTTACAAAAATAATTTCCATTCAGTTTTCGTTTGAAAACTAAGGGGTTGTTGTTTTTTGTAGGATCAAGTAAAAAATGGAGACCTTGAAAACAATGATGCCAAAATTGCCCACACTGACTTATTGGTTGTTATTGTTAACAGGTGCAACTTGGCTATCAGCTGTGAACGAAAAGCTCCATGAACACCACTAATTTTCAGTTTCATCTAAAAGAAATCCTTTTAGAAATCCTCAGCAAACAACTACAGAGGAAAGAATCAGCACACGTCTAGTGTACCTGAATGATGCATAATTTTAGTCAGATTACGTCTGAAACTCAGCAGAAAATGAATGTTTTTAAATGAAAACCTTGTGGTATGGATGGATTCATCGGTACTAGTTCTCTGTCTGGCTACTATCAGTGGCCATCACTGAAGGGATAAAAGGCTGACGGCTTGTCAAAACGAGTCATGCTACCTGTCACAGTGATTGCTGGTGTGGATCACTGGAAAGAGCTGTAAACAAAAGGCCCACGTGCACAGCTCTGAGGAGCGGAGATAAGAAGATGTAGGAGGTGGTTTGATGGAGAGAATGGGGGTCGTTACCGATCACTGTGCCAAGCTCGCAGCTGTGTGATGGATTTCACGTACACATCTTTCTCCATCTCTGCATCCCTTTGTGTCAAATAAAGAGCAGAAGAGCCCCGTCTAAGTGCACGCACTAGAGGATCACCATTTCACCATTCATGTCATTTGCCCTGACTGCATATTGTGCATGGCTGAGCAAACACACCCCCATAGTCCTCAGACATGCTCAACACAGCCATGCAATTAATGTGTTTGTCAGCCAGGCTGTTCTCAGGGAAGATTTTTTTCTAAGGGATTTAAGGAAAACAAAGACAAATAATACTGTTTTTATTTGTCATCAGGAAAGCTGGGTGAATTGCAATTAAATGTCTGACAAATCCGGCAAAACGACAGCATGGAATTGTCTGTGCTGGTATCTGACAAGTGCAGCATCTTTGACTGCATGGCATACAAAAAGTAAGCAGAATATTGCATCCCTCATGGCATAAACGGTGCTTCATTTTTTTTTTTCAAAATCTGAGAAATTACACAAGCAAGAAACAACAGGAGATGCCTTGTCAACCTCTCCAGAGGGTCAAAAATGTGAGGATTAGGCTGTCATTAATAGTGAATCTGGATTACAGCAATCCTGAGGCAGCTCTACAGCAACAGATTACTTATATCCCAGCCACAGCAGTGTAAGACAATGGCACTTTTTGTTCTTCCACAACTGTCAGTACCGCACAGTAACAAAGGAGGACTCAATTCTAATAGGGTCAGGCGTGATTAGACAAGCGGCAAGGGGCCCAAGATACCACAGACTCCCCAGATTCAGACCAGATTGTGGATTAAAACCTCACTAACATAAATGAACTGATTAGTTTCTGTTGTATAAAGGCAATGAAGTCTGTAAGCAACAGCTTTTAACTATATTTTCATTATAATATGGGCTTGTGAAACCAATCTTTGCAATTTGCATCAGAGCTACTTTAAAGTGATGGGAAAAAAGGTGCCAAACTGTCTAGACCTGGTCACAAATCTTGTGATGGTGGTCTTTCCATTATGGCTTCTGTGCTGCTGTTGTGCTTCTGTTGCATAATTTATCAGCCCCCCCACAAAAAAGGTTTAAGATTTAACACTGCGACCTCTGAAACTGTACCAGATGTGAGAAGTGAAACTGCATCAGCATCAGTGTTGTTTTTAGCTACAGTAAAATACTTTGTTGAGACTACAACTTAATATATTTACTAAACCGAAGCAGCATGACAGTCCCCTGCTGTCTCAGCTACGCTCAACAGTATTTTAGAACATTTTTGCAGGGTTATTTTATACTGAAATGAAAAGTACAGCTTCTACTACCGTCGTATGTTGAGTTTTGCAGACTTTGCAGTCTTTCATTCAGCACACATCACTGCTTGAAAGGAAATAAGAAAGAAAGGCAGAGAAAGATCAGCGGGAATTACAATGAGCAACAAGAAGACAGGAAAATGTGAACACTGAGGGGTGGGGGAAAGAGAAAGCGTATAGATCAGCCAGTGTGACCTGCCATTGCCCCACGAAAACAAATGACATCAGAGGAGCCGTGGAGACTCACAGAGAGGCTGTTTGAATACACCCAAGCTTTTCTGACATTTTGCCATTTCCTAATCAAAATGAGGAATCGGCTCAGTGCAAGTTCGTGGAATCTCACTTTACTCACGAAACTTTTAAGAAACATTTGTTTCCTCTCTTAAAATGAATATGCAAAACATCTCGGTCTGATTCAATTCCAGACATATTCCAGGGAGTTTCATTTAGATGGAAAACGTAAAAAACAGTTACAGCAGTAGATACAAGTGGCTCCAATGAACGTAATTAGATGCAGTTCTGGTGACAAGACATAAACCACCTCAAGCCACAGTGCTACAGGCACTCCCACTGTTGCCATTTCAAAGCAAACAATCACACGATTCTCCTAATAACTGGAACCACTGCCTGTGGTTACAGCATGTGGTGTTATATTGTATGATCTGCAATCAAATATTAGAAAAATTAAATGAGATTTTAGTTTATTAATCTCTTGTCCAATCATTAATTATTGATTAATTATTATCCTGAACTTGACACGGCAGGTGAAATCATTATGAAGCTGTGGTCATTTTTCTCTGCACTGAAAGCGGACAATTTTGTAGTTTTATAATACTGACAAAGAAATTGAGAAGATTTGTGCTGCGTATGTGAGCAACAGCTTATAATGGAAACGTATGAGTTGAAACACTTGATATGGAAAAACAAAACAAAGAGAGGCTTTTAAATACTCTCCGTTGTTCATCTGTGTTTTCAATGTGTGTGTTTTTACAGTCCCTGTTGTTAAGGAATGTGTGTTGCACTGTAAGTGAAACTTTCACCCATGTTATTTACCCCCAGATTGGACTCACTGATTGAAGAAGTTGTAGATGTAGAAAAGCCTGTCGGTGTAAAGAGCTCATTTGAGCGAAGTAATTGTTGCTAATTTCTATAAAACTGAGGTTGGTTCCCATAACTACATTGGAGTTTCACATAATAAAGGCTGACTGAAGAGACTGAGCTGCAGGATTAACAAATCCTTGCTTGATCTAGAGCAGGCTCACTGCACAGAATAAATATCCATGGTAATTTATGAGCCACTGCTTTCGTGCAACCGACTCAAGGCTAAGTTCAGCAAAGATAAGCGACATATCCCGGCTAAATTCCTTATCTTGGTTTCATGCAACAGGCCTCTGAGGTGAATGAGTGTTGTAATGAGGACTCGGCTGCATATTAACCAGGAAAGCACAATTAAAAAGTGGGACATCATAATGTACTGCATCATTTTAGAGTATTCCGGTCTGTCTGGGAGCATAAAATAAGTGCCCAACAGAGCATAATTGTTGGATTCTTTATTAGATTGTAACAAAGTGTTTTATTCCCCTTAAATCTCGCCGTGGTACTTCGTTTGTAGGAGTAGAGACAATAAGGGTTTCCTTTTCTCTACTTTTATTTTTCCCAGTTTATCAATTTTGATCTATGGAATGTCAAGGGGTGTGCCAGGTCGCAATGGGACGTCCCTGACCAACATCAAAAACCAACAGAAATTCAGTTGAGGAAGAAATTCAGTCCAAGAGTTAGGAGTAAACAAAAATAAGCAGCTAGTCGACACATTTTGATTAAAAAAAACTTTTTGGCTTGATTGATGTGAAAAGTTACTTTATTGTAAAAAATGGGATATTGAAAAAGTGTGTCCCTAAACAGGTGTCTAACAATGTGCCTGCATGTTTAACCAGAGATGCTGCTGTTTCCTTCACTATGCAGCTCCAATAAATTCCCTCGATAACACGTTGAAAGACCAAATATGCAACACATCACTTATTTCTCTTTTCTGTCTCAAACTGTGTTGTGAGTTTTTATGTGCAAGAGTGGGGACAGGTGAGGGAGCGAAATCTAGGCCAACCACCGCAGGGGTCTTGGGGACGGCACAATGTTTTGGTAATCGACAGGGGGCGGTATAGGTTCTGCACTGGAGTTTTAACTTATTAACGCGGGGAAAGCATTGCCGCATTTCGACCATTGACGCCGGGAAAGAAGATACGTAATAATACGTTATATAAACCCATAAATACTACACAGTGTCCCTTTAATGGGTTAATAAATAGCCAAAGTCTGATAATCGATTTTGGTGACTGGTTTGAGAGGCATATTTTTGCTCAATAAAGGCATGATAGTTTGCTTCATTGTAAGAGTCAGTTTTTACAAGAGCAAATTATGATTTTGAGATTTCAAAAACAGCAGTTTACTTTTTTGACATTTGATTATTTATAAAAATCAATAATAAAAATAAAACTTTCCTGCAAATCTGGGCACAGAGTTTATGTGGGGTTTCCCCTTATTTCCATGAATCACTACCCAAAAAACAGAAACCTAATTAAAATGTAATGTTAGCATACCCACACAGTGTGCTGGATCCCAGACGCAGACCCCCCTACCACTATCACCCCAGCAGGATCTGAAGAAAACCCTAATTGGACACATGCAAATGAAAGATGTGTTAAGAAATTCCTCTTCATCGTGGGGGGATGTTTTATGGCACCAGAAACCACCAGCTCCCTGCGTTTCAAATCTACCAGTTGTGCTTCTGCTTCTGCTTCCAACTGAAATATACAGGCAACCCTTTTTCCTACCGCTGCTCCTTCTTTCTCTTAATTTCCCCTCTGCAGTTCACACCCAACCCTCCCCCACTGTAGTTTGACAATAACCAATTACAGGCACAGGAATGCAGGGTGAAATGTTTGGCCTGGAGCATCTAGGGTTTTATATCAGACTCCACACACACAGATATGATAGTAACAACATGGGTGGGGAAGCTGCAACAACAACCCTCTGCTTTTCCTTTCCCATATTTTTGGAACACGGAAAATGACAGCCATGGTGGCAGCACGTTATAACCAGCTACCACCGACAGACTAATGAAAACAATCAAGCAGAGCCGTGGGAGTTCTGGCTGTTTATGGGACAAAAGTGCACAGCACTGATGGACCAACTATTTACTGGTGGAGCCACATGAGCCGAACAGCAAGCAGCTTAAGCCGAATGATGAAAATTGACTCCCAACTAGTTTGCACTAATGAGTTTTTGCCATCTTTCTGGCTAACTAAGCGGCTAAGAAGTCCCCTACTGTTAACCAACTGCTGGATGTGATCATGCCGTTTTGACTTGGTAGCAATACAAAGTCTTATTATTTCCTGGACAGGCATCACTGATGGCTAAGAACAATGTGTCCATGTGTTGGATTTAGTTTAAAATGCTGCCTAGGATACAATTGACTGAACATTTGCTTTAAATCAAATACAACAATGCAGATCAACACCCCGGCAACACATGGCAGGGCCGTGTTTGGAGTCAAAATCCCAACGTGCTGTGCCTCTAACAGAGCCAACAGGCGTAGCATCCACTATCTACCTCTTCATCATAAACTCATTCATCCTGGACAGTCATAAAAGACTGCAAATGAGGAAGTGTCTTAGTGTTTTGAGAGAGCAAGGCGTTTTCCCCCTCTAGGGAGCACAGATCTGATGATCAAATCCTTTCCTGTCTCCATGCTGAGGCCCTCTGTGCAGCCAAACAGAGGGTTCTTTTTCAGTCGGTCATGTAAGCCATGTGTCACACTCTGGAGCTCACCAGCTATGATGAAAAGGCCTAAATATGTACACTGGAAAGGCTGCAAGTGTAATGTAAACAAGGAAATGATTACAGACCTATACTATGTGTACATTCCCCAACACACAATTTGGGAAACCTCATTCTGTGCAGGAAGAGGCCAATCAACTAATACAGCAGTACACTGTGACACGTTAACTGTAAATATATATGTATTTACACTTCTGCGACTGTGTTCTATAAATCACAAACACGCGTAAGTGGTGAGATTTATAAACGAGTACAACACAAATACACAAATTAGGCAAATCCGTTGTGGCTGCTCTCTAAAAGCACCAGTGTAATTTCAAGCAGGATAACAAATCAGTCATTGTGCAAAGACAAACAACACATGGAGACACCCCACAGGGGACACACCGGCTCACAGCGTTAAAAATACATATCCCATTATGCATATTTGTTTTCCATGTAAGATCCAGAAGCAGAGAGGGTGAAAGCGTGGAGACGAACTGTATGTACAATTCATAGTTCAGCAGCAATAAAATAAGACGTTTGTGTCAAGAGCCTCCCACTGCCAAGGCTGGGCCTACAAAGAGAATCTGTGTGATGTTCAGTAAAGGGACACATCATTATTATGATTACCCTGATCTCTAACCTCCTTTGCCTACATGCCTTAGCTCTCTAGGAGCAGCAGTGGAAACACTCTGGGCTTTACAATGGCTGCCGATGATCTCTGCTCCTCGTTATCCAGCACACCTATCTCACTGCGTAAGGTGCTGAGAAAGATGGAGAACCAGGGTAAACGTATGGGTGGATAAAGGACAAGTAAGGGCGCTTTCACACCTATAGTTCGCTTTCACTAAACTAACCAAAATAGACCACGAAGACCATCAACACGGGACCCAGACTAATGCGCCTGATAAACATGGAGGAACAGCTTTGCGTTGCGCTCATAGCACTGATCCTCATGCATTACATTGTATGTGTAGGTAATTTTCTCCAAACCATTAAATTCGAACATGATTCGTGGCTGCGACTCCAAACAAATTTCATGATTTATTCGACTCGCCGACACTGCATTCCAACCCACTTCAGGGAGAAGAGATGTGCCCTCCTCCTGAATGATCATTTCATCATTAGCCGGCGATCTTTTTGCAGATCCATCAGGTATTCAATTGGTCTATCAACACAGCCTCGTCACACATTTTTCATCTTTAATGTGAATACAGAGAAGCGTAGGCTTGTTATGAAGTTGTCAAAACGGCAAGCTTGCAAAACAGAGCTAATGTAAGTGTCGCGCGGGTGTGACGTCAGGGGAAGGAGACGTGTTTGTGTTGTCAGTTCATGGAATGTAAATGGAGTGTTGTGTTGTGGAGTGCATGCATCAATCATACCAATCCATCCCATTTGGTTTGGTTGCATTCCCACAAGCAAAACCGTACCGAAGTAGGGCAGATAAAGCGGTCCGAGACCACCCCTTCAGGCAGGTATTGGACTGGATGATTTGGTGCACCAATGCAAACGAACCGAACCAAGGGTCCAAACACGTTTGGTGCGCACCAAATGCGGTAGGTGCAAAGCACCCTTAGATTGTTAATACACGTTGCTAATTCTCCATAGATATTACTATGTCTTTTCATCCCAGACAGCTCTAAATCCACAAGATTTGTGGATTTTTTTTATTACCTGACAGCTAAGGTCACACAAGTAATCTGAAAGCTGGAATGGCTATTTCTTGGTAATAGCTGACATTTCCAGTCCATTCATAGAGAAAACAATTAAGAGGTTAATAGAAAGATAGATCATGTACATTACACAATGTTTCCTTTACCAGAAGCCAGGTGCTCTTAATCCCTTGAGGGGAAAAAAAGACAGAGACAATAAACTATCCATGCACATGCGAAACTATAAGGCAGATTTCACAAGGATTTTTGCATTACTAGTGTTTTAGCACATCTTTAAAATCAAAAGTATACGTTTGTGAAGTGAAAATAATGACCTGTTCATCCAGTCAAGTTGATTTCATGGTGTCCATCGATCACTGGCGTTATACTGATTCATCCACTGTGGCCAATAAATGAACATGGTGGACCATCCACCAGTCAGTTTCTACGGTAAATCATAATGTCCTACCATCTAATAACTAATTCAACCAAAACTTGCCATAACTACAACTAAAACTACAATGATGACGTTCTTTTCAGTGTGGCCCAAGTCCCAGCCACAAAAATGGAGGGAGCAGGTACAGATCGTATACTGCAGCCAGCCATCATTAAAGCAAAAGAAATATTTTGAAGCTGCCATGTCGTCCATCTTTATTTGCAGTCGCAGCACTAGTCCAGCAGAGTGATATGTTATCACTTGAGCAGTGGCCAGTAAAAACTTGTATCAAACAATTTATGGCTTCTCTTCAAAATCAATATCAAGGAGTGCAACAGCCCTGCAAACTCAAACCTTAAAGCTGTTTATATTACTATAGACCTTTTACCACAATTAGACCTTTAAAATATGTAGCACACAGACAGACATCTGAGATACACTAATGTATATGACTGTATTAGACTATCATAAACATGCAACTTTCCTTCTTATTCCTTCATCCCCGTAAGTGTCTGCATTTCATTTAGTCCGAACCATATAATTTCACTCTTTTATAAAAAAAAAAAAAAATACAAAACCTTACAAAAGAGCTAAAATTTCACCCTTTATCACCGAGAGGAACTCACTAACGTGTAGCATGCTCAAGGTTCCTCTCCTTATTTTACTTCCAGTACAGTGACTGATTTAACCTTGGTCGTTTATATCACCCAGGACAGTGATTATCCTCCCATACATTAGTGCTTGCCTGTCTTACGTGCCTTTGAGCAGTCAGAGCATGTGCAGTAATCTCCAACAGTGGGCTCACTGCCGCATCCAGCCACACTCGTTTAAGATGACGCTTCATCATGTTACAAGAAAAAAACAACACTATGAGGCTATTCCAATGAGTCAGAAGTTAAAAGATGCTTTAAATGAAAGATCTAACTTGCACACTATACCACATCCTTTTCAGCTCAACACAGCTCAACACAGCTCATTTAATTTCCTGGTTGCCGGGAAATTAAATGAATGCTTGTCAATTTGCACTGCCGGTCTCAATGCACTTTGTTTGCAAGTACATGATGTTCCTGGAAAAAAAAGTCAAAATCAAAATCAACTTATTTGATCACAAGCAACCTCCCAATGAAGCATCATTGAACATAAAAATGAATAAGAGATTGTTTTAACAAGCATCCATTATTTATTAGGCAGAGTGCTCATCCATGTCAACAACCTCAGTAGTGAGACAGCCAAACGTTATTTCCCCTTTCAAACTCATATACACAGCTTTCATCTCATCTCTCTATGATCTGTGGCCACTTAACACTTAACAGCCTGTAAACTGCAAAAAAAAAAAAAAAAAAAAGCATCTAACAAAACACTTTGATATCAGGCTTATAAATACACTATCATTCACGTTTCAGTGGGGGAATTTTATGAGCCGTAAAAAGAGAAGCATTGCATGATGTGACACACTGAATATTCCAAAGGAAAAAACTATCTGATGTTGCATACACAGGAAGATGATGGATGTTGGACTGCATGACATGACTGATTAATCAACAGCCAGGTTTACTGTCTGTGGAGTGACAGAAATTATGGGATATAATCACACATGGTGTGAGACAGGGCAGCCTCATGCTTTTTGAGATCAATTAAAAGCCACTTAAAAAAAAAAATTCCTGGCACAAACATGTATCACATTTTAAGAGGCATATTTGAGAGACAACTGCAGTTTGCATCATCCTTTAACTCTAGAGACATTTCACATTATCATGAACACCAAGCTATCGAGGAATGTGTGGGTGTGATGTCTAATGTGCATATAAAATGACTGCCTCTCAGACTCACACCAAGATCAAACAAATCCACAGCAGCACAATAACTCTCTTCCTGCCTGCCAAAGAGATATTAACCATGCTCCCAGCATCTGGGTTGCTCTTTGTTTTCCAAAGAAAACCCTAATATGTGTGGGTTTTTTTCTTGGTCATTCATCTCGATTAAATGAAAAAGAAGTGCCCATACTGGAGTTGTTTGCGTTCATACAGCATTAAACTCGTCTGGGCTCCACCCTGAGCAGGTCACCAAATTAGGTTGAAATATTTCAGCCTTAAAAAAAAGATACTTCAATTCAACCCAAGTTTTTCAGTTAAATTGCACCTGTCAACATTGTGCTCCCAACAGCGGCTGGTGTTATAAACAGGAGTTTTTCTTTACATCTCCAAAGGCTGAAATGCAGACAAAATGGTATCATACAGACTTTCGACAGTGCATTTTTTTCCAAATTTGGAGACTCATAAAAACAGCAAGGTCACTGGCTCGAATTGTCTACTAAGAGCTTTGGTGTTGTACACTGTAATGCACTCATGTAGCGACTGACAGAAACACAATAGAGAAACTATGTGTTGCCTGGAGCAGGGGATACACCCATATTACAACTGGGAAGCTGTTGCCTGGGCTATATTCCCTGGTTCAAAGCAGGAGAGCTTAACCTTGTGGCTTCAAGCCAGGAGATCAAGAACTCCTATGGGTTCCAAGATAAAACTGACATAATGACAAGACGATTACACCAACACAGAAATATCTCCACTGCACAGAAATCAAGATTATTAGCAACATGTGCATGTTGACTAATTGTTGTAACTCAACACAGAATAAACATAAATGCTGTTGTTTGACAACTGACTAAATTACTAGTATTACATCAGCCACATTGAATAAGAATAAGCTTCAGTGCAGGCATCCCAACATTGCTACACCCAATCTCAACCTAAGCAAGTGGGTGAATGTGCAGCAGAGCCTTGACTTGTCTCCTGTGTTGCACAATTCTTGACAAATACGAGACACTCTCACCTTTACAAGTCCCCAGAGACTGACATGGTGCTGGGTCATAAAGATGGAACTTCATTTAACATGGCACCACAGGTCCTTGCCTTGACATTATCTTCCAATTTATCAAATGTCTTTTTTTGCCTGAGACCAAGATAAGCAACACATTCTAATTTTAAAAACATCCAACAACTAATCAGCACAGGTCTGTTTTCCTCAGTCCATATAAGAAGTGTTACAAATGATAGGCCAGGTGCTACGTGTGGAATTTAAAGACAGATGACAGATTTAATGTGTACCTCTGCTCAAACAATCATCTTTCTCTTGTGCCTCATGTGCTCAGCCTCATACATCTCAGAGGAACTTACAATGCCTTCTTTGAACAGATGGTCGAGTGACGCCATCTGAAAAAGGGAGAACCTTGATCTCCGTCCAGCTGTTTTGAGTGCCGCAGCGATCCAGCTGAGTCTTAAACACAGCTGATGGTTAAACGCAAATCTGCAAAGCCCCAGTTTGTACACATTTCAAATCACAAGCCAGAGTAATGGCTCACCTCCTCTTAGCCATCACAGCAGCACAGTGCTGGCCCTGGGTGTAACACAGATGAGTTGGTGAGACTGGTGCGGGAGAGGGGGGTAGAAGGACTGCAGGTAACAGTTTGCACAGCTGTACACCATCAGTACAGCAGCCATGTGTTTTACACAGCCTACCTCTATAGTGACACACCCTCTCCGTGTCATTGAGGTCCCGCTCTCTTTTCACTGTCTATTGTTTTGCTGTCCCTATGGCACTTCTGCCACTATTTTCAACATTTAAAAACAATGACATATCTAATACAGTATGTACACTGTGTCCACCATCCTCACTCCCTGGACATCATTTCATATTCATTTATAATCCAATGTCTTGGTTAAGTGAGTGTTACTTTCCATCTACACACTCTGCATGGCTTTGAGAGCGTTTTATTATTACTAAATCATTTAAGCATGATGCCAAAAAAACATAGGCAGACTGCAGGGTGTGCATTCTGTTCTGGAGCACTAGCCGCAAGCACAAACAGGCCTATGGTTGCAACACACTGCAGCTTAATGTGCTTTAGCAAAATTCCACTACTAAGGCAAGCAGAAAAATAAATAAATAACCAGTTGGATTGATCCAACCAACCCCCATGCCTATTTCATGAGCCCTTCTTTGAGGCTGTCTACTCGACTTTCTACCAGCAAATATCTGACAAGTTCTGTGTCAGAACATAGCTCCTCTTTAATTGTCATGACTCTATAGCAATTAGTTCCTTCTCTGCTTTGAGAGGGAAAAGGCAAACCTTCAAGCTGCACCCTCAGAGACAGTGCAGCACAGTGTGCACTTTGGTCATGGAGTGGCAGCTAAATGTTGAAGTCAGAGTGTTTTTTGAGAATTAGAGAGAGGTGGCAGGTAGATCGAGGGTGGGAGTGAGCTCAGGGGATTACTTCAAGGACTGGTAATTTGAGGTTTCTATTCAGCAAGCTGTGTAACTTGCTGGGTGTAAATCAAGTCTTCTTGAGCTCAATGTGGATTGCATTAAACACGGCAGCTCATTTTGCAAAGAGAAGCATGCAAAATGAGCACAGTGTAAGGGTTTTTTGCTGCTGTAACTATTGCTAGAAAAGAATGTGATGGTGTCAAACGGCAATGGAACAAAGTTTCCCAGTCTATATAAATCTGTTGAGTGTAATATTAAATATTTGAATGTGATAGTGTTTTGAAGATGAAGCTGCCAGACAGGACGGAAAGAGAAAGACCACAGACCATGTTCATGGACGTTATGAAGGAGGACATAAGGACAGTTGGTGTAACAGAAGAGGACACAAGGGAGAGGACAAGATGGAGTCAGGTGATCCACTGCAGTCACCCCCTAAAGGGGGAAGCAGAAAATAGAAGCAGAAGAAGAAGACAGTTAAAGGTCAAATTTACAATAATGGAGTGCCGTTCAGCACGCATGTCAGACCACAGCAATACTAACAGTGACGGCTAATGCCAGTGAGCTATTATGCCTATTCTAGCCATCACCAATTAAAACAGACATGTGATGTATGCATCAAGTTAGTTACAAGACCAGGAGTCATTCTGGAGCCCTGTTACAGCTCGTAGAGTTCTCAATCATGAAAAGGCCAAACCAATATCAATTAACCCTGATCTTATCTCGCGTGAACAAGGTTTCTTTGGACGTAAATCTAGAGACTGCGCTCAAGTGGAACTCATGAGCTCGCAATTATAACATCGCACAAATGAAAAACCTTCAGAAAACAGGTTGCCTGTTGTGAATGTGATATGGGTTCAAATCATCTCATGAACACAGCAAACATCTCCATTTGAACACATCATATTTTTATACAGGGCCTGGCGTTTCCTGTGGTACTGAAGTGCAACAGCTGGAGCGGCAAAACCAGAGGTCCCAATAGGAACACACAGAGAAAGGCTGTGGCGTCAATGTCTGCTTAAGATATTAATAATTCAATATCTATTTGTATAGTTAATATTTGTTTCCTGATACGACACAGAAAGTAGTTGACTTAGGAGTGGCTTGGGTTATTTTGATTGTGGCACAGATTAAACCCACACCAATGCATGTTTATTACTTTTTTTTTTATTTCAGCAAGAAGAAATCTGCCTGAGAGAACAGAATTCAGACATGAATGGTAAAGAGATAAAAGCCAAATCAATTTGCCAGCAGCACTCAGACAAATGTTATTGCTTCCTGAGATCAGTTCTGGCAAGCACCAACTGTTTATTTCACCGCATCCTGGTTTGCTTCTGAAAAAGCCATTGCCATTCTTCCTGGGGTCCATATACTACTGTGGAGCTCAAACTGAAATATCAATGACAGATGCAGACTGTCAATGAAAAAGAGAACGGAGAAAACAGAGACAGTAAAGTCTGGGGAGGGTTGTAGCATGCGGCTGCTACGTGAACGTAAAAATGAAGCACTGGTTTAAATAAAGCCAGATGTTTTTCCGATAAAGTACATCAAAATTCAGGAATCCAAATACATTATTAGAATCAATAACACTTGTATCCAGTTTCAACAGCTCTGTGATTTTTAAGAGGTTGGTCTTTGGCCGAAGAAAAATCCGTTGACCTTTGGTCACTTGGCAGTTTCGACTACCTCTGCTCTGAATATTAAGGTTTGGCTGAAAAGAAGTCAGGTGTTTCTGAGCATGCTGCCTTTTTCTTGACAAGAAGCATAATGGTCTGTTGTTTGGTGAGAAAAAAAGAAGAAGTATATTCACACCAACCAATTATTCATTTTGTAATCATGGCTCCATATTGACAATGAAGGGCTTATCTCACTGTGCTGTTTTCAGCTCGTTAGAACCGAGACCCATTTAGTCAGCAGTTCTCAGGATGAGCGGACACTCATTTCTAATTTGCATTAGAGACAAGTTTAACTTTGCACATTATTTTGTCATTTGTTCATTATAGAGGCAGTCTTGTTCGCAAAAACCTGTCCCCTCTAGGTTATCTACAATTATTCAAAAACGATTCAGCAGCATCTATGTTACAATAATGAACATAGCTCAATGTCAAGTCATATCATAGCTCAAATAGAGACAGCATGGAATTTAACTTCCACAATCTGGCAGTAGAGGTCCTACAAGGACCATCAATTAAAAGTAAAATGTGACCGCTATAGGGCTGAAGGATTTGGGTAAAATATCCAAATGTGTTTTTTCTGACACATTGCATTTGCACTTCACTCCAATATTTAAAGTACTGTAGATAACTACACTAAATGTTATATACCAAAAACAACAAACATGATCTCAGCAAAGACTAAATACAGTTGAAAACAACAGCTTCAAGGCGTTTGTTTAAGACTCAAGAATACTTCTGCTAAACAGCGATCTCCACATTGCACCAGCAGCACAGAGGCGGGCTGGAAGTGGAGCTGGGTCGAGTCACCCACAGCTCAACAACAACAGACGTGGTCTCACCGCACTATGGAGCCATATCTAAGCCTGGATGTTAATTTCATAAATGATGACTGGGAGTTGTGCAGTCGTTGTTTTCAAACAGTGTGGATGTACTGGAGGCTGTGAACAAGCTGTTGAGTCAACTTCAAGAGTTCAAAGACGCCTTGTCTGGTGCACACCAGTGGCGGTTTCTGGTCTTTGAGACAGGGGGAAGCTCATTTCAGGCCCAGTTATTTATACAGAAATTCTGCAAACAAACACCTAGAACAAGGTCGAAAACGGTCTATATTGCCGAGCAACAAGCGCACAACAAGCAGCTATTTGTCTACAGACTTCAAAATCCACACAGGACTGAGGCAGAAAAGACTTTGCTGTCGTGTATGTTTCTGCAACGCTGTCAATCAAAAACTGGTTCTGCCTTTCAGTTACTCCAATCATCATGCAGAAGCCCAGCGTACGCACAGGAACACGAAAATCATGCAAGAAGATCTGTCGTCTGTGATAAACAGCTGATTCGGAACAAACTAGTGAAAAGATATGATCACATTTTATGAAGCTGAGCTTCCTTTGCCATCTTAGAGCAATCACCACTGGTCCACTCCACACTACATCAGTGTCTCCTTCTCCTCCTTCTCTTGAACACAACCATCCCTGCTGAGGAAGAGTGAACACTGAATTGACCAAAGACGTGAAGTGAAACATTCTAGCCTACTTGACTGAGAAATACTCAGATCCTGTCACAGATGACCAGCTTGGGATCACATCCCTTCTTGATCCACAATTCAGAACAACCTATGTGAAGTATGAGAAGGAGGAACACATTATATCCAGAGGCAGCAGGAGTTGCAGACTTTGTCCAGCTTTTACAAAAAGCAGCATGGGCTGCGTTACAGTCTGAATTATTTTTCTGCACTACATACTCCTCATGAGAGTAGATTATGACATTATAAATCGATCAATATTGTGATATTAATTTCTTGTCATGCCATCCATCACTTTCATGGATAAGAACTGGCATATAACTTTGAGCAATCTGATAACATTTGCTAATCACATTGTTTGAAATTGCAATTTCCGTTTGTAAACAATTAATTGTCTAACCCTAGAAATCATTAAACAATTATTTACACTTTTTCTGTGTAAGAGTGATTTCAGAGAGGAAAGCTGTCAAAAGTCCATTATGGTTGCTAATGGTGAGTGCGTCTGTGTTTTGCATCATTTACTTATTGATTCTCTAGCTCGGATTAAGCAAATGTCAGACGTTGCTGCAGCACTTCATCTCCTCTAACCCTGCAACCAGCACCTTGCTACAGTCGAGCTGCCCCACGGATACTGATCTGTTGCTGACCCAGACCTCAGACCTCCCCAGGGACACAGACTTCCCCTGTGGAGGATCAATGCCACGTCCAGTGCTTGTTCCACAGCAAACCACAGCAGAGTCAAACCTCAAGACAAACACATCCAATAGAAACCAGGAGAGGTGTCTCCCTGCAACCGCCAGGCAGTCTCATCACATCCATCCATGACATGTCAAGTACAGAGGAACCCCTCTGCTCACCGACATGTTGAAACTGGCTCAGCCGACAAGAAAAGGCACTCAGTTACAGCATATAAAGGGCATGTCAACTGTTTGTGGCGAGATGAAAAACAAACATACGGGTAAACAAAGGCAAATGGCTTATAAATGAGGACAAAAACTCCAAACCCTTGCCCCATTAACCCACATTTAGGCGGCACGGGTTCACCAAAGTCAAAGCGGGTTGTCACAGAAGCAGGAGACAGAATAAGCGAGTTTAATGAATTGCATTAATCAGTGCCACATGAGAGACCGGTGCGCACCTGAAAAATGGACGTTTCACTTCAGAAAAACCGGGGGGGTACAGGTAACACGGCGTCGCGTGTGGCGGCGGAGAAATGACAGCCAATGTGACGGTTTGCTTTCCACTCCGCCTTTTAAGTAAATGTCAACAAGCAGCAGACATGTCGAGGAAACAAACTCCTGTCACTCACCTTGTCGGTGTCCACGCGAAGTCCTGAGCGTAGCTTGTGTTGTAAAAAAGCGAGGCGAGGCGAGGCGATGCTGCTTCAGCGCTGCCGCCCGCCTGTCACCGCGGAGGAGGAGGAGTCAGTGTTTACTCCAACAGAACAGGGCCAGCAGCAGCAGCAGCAGCAGCAGCTGCGGACACATGAGGGAGACCGCCATCCTCAGAGAGGGCGACACCGTGTGGACACACGTGTTACTACAACACAGGAACCTTCCTTCTTCTTTTCTCAACCAAGGACCCTACAAACACAAGATGGGGAGGGTGCAAGGTTATAATAGTTCAGGTTTTTTTCATTTGCATTTATTTTTAATCAGTTTTTAATATATATATTTTTTTAGAGCGGGTTGCTTTTTATTTTTTGTAAATGCTTAGTTTTAGTTTGGGGCCACACGATCAGTGCAGTGGTGAGCACTCTTGCCTTTGCAGCAAGTTTGCATGTTCCCCCCATGTGTGCGTGGGCTTCCTCCCACAGTCCAAAAACATGCAATATGGGGATAATTTAAATTGGACACTGTTAATTGAACATAGGTGTGAGTGGGTTGTTGTTTGTCTATGTATGTGTCCCTGTGATGGACTGGAGACCTGTCTAGGATGTACCAAGTCTATCACCCTATCAGCACAGCTCCCCCTACTACCCTCATATGGAGGATAAAGCGGTAGAAGATGGATAGTTTAGGTTTAGTTTTGTTAGTCTGAGTTTTTTGTAATATGGAGTATTTGCCTGGTGCAAGATTTGAAAAGGTCATAAGTATTTTATTGTGTCGTAAAAACACAGCAAAAATGTAGTAGGACAGATGAATAACCATCCCTGAATCAAATGTAACAGTCTACAAGAGAGTTACCTGAAGTGCAAAAGGTGCACAATACACCTGAGGTTGGATGCAGTTAGTGTGCTAGGTAAAAATCAAATAGACTAAAGACACACATGAACATAACAACATATATAATAGTCATAAATAACCTTCATGAGATACATCATATTGCTTGTGATCCAGGAGACTCAGGGAGCTCAATCTGAGGAAAAACATGAGCAAAATTAAAAAAAATATGTAGAAACTATATCAGATAATAGTTTGAAGCCTTTAAATAATAATTAACTCCACAAATTAAGTTGCATATTAAGTTATGCAAACATAATTTCATTAACCCTTGTTAATCTCAGTGTGTACGGAAATAATACAGTAACAATAAGACCATAAAGTGTATGATTACAAAGGGATCTATAAACTACTTCAGATTAAAAAATAAAATATTATCTTCCAAAACTTTTTGTGGAAAATAACACTGAAAAAAAATGACTTCAATTGATAACATTGAGTTGACACCTTAAATGCACTTAATTTCATGAATCTTATTCACTCTTGTTTCTGTGCATGAACTAATTTGGAATAAATACAGTCTTTGATTAGAGAGTAATCTATATGAAGTATTTCAAATTAAAATCACTTCAATTGTTAATACAGAAATTAAGCTATTAAGTTATATAAATACATTTGCATATCGCTTATTAAATATGAATGAACTCAATTATTCATCAAATTGTTTTTATATTTATCATCAAATAGGTCACAAATGAATGACGGCCAAGTTCCATTTAGCTTCCTCAGTTTCAGGGTGAATGCTGGTTCACACTGTCCTAACTTACATGAAGTGGACGGGGGCCATCTAACACCTGTTAAAATGGGTCAAAATGGCTGCTGTGCAAAGAGCCTATGTTTTCTCATATTGTTATGTTTGAAGCATCTTTATTTATGATATTAAAAGTGTTGCTGCTATTGTAATGAATTTGGGGGTTTGATGTTTTGACCTTTGTACTTGTACTGTATACATACCTTGTCAACTAATCTAATTATGTATAAAAATATGAATTTAATTTCAATCATTGTCAATCAAAAAACCCACTCTCATTTCCTTAGCACTTGAGCATTATATGCAACCAGGTGATCCCCATACTTTAATTGTTTGGTAAATATTTAACCTGCATGATGTTATATGACCCTAAAGAGGACTTTGAATTCAAGGCTGTGAGCGTGCAACAAAAGGTGGCGTCAACACTGACGAGCAGGAACTAGAATTACTCAGTGTCTCTTTATAAATGTATCTCAAACATCCTGATATTGATGATATTATTCATCCATTGAAATTGTCTCATTCACAATCCACCGTTCGAGAAAAAAAAAGTCATCCCACCTGATGGCGGGAACTGTCTGGTGTCTGTGCCATGACAACTAGACTTGCCTTTTCCATAAAACCAAAGGTCATCGTCAAGAGATTTTATGGCCATCAGTCCACATTTCAGTCCAACCAGGAAGTTAACTCGTCTATTTTCGAGGCTTCACCTGAGCTTGCGAGACACTGGGATTCAGATTTTCGCTGGAACATATATATAAGGACAATGCCGTCCACTTCAAAGACACTGTTTTTTCTGTCCAGTGCTTTGGCTACTGCCATATCTGTTGGTATGATGGGGTTCAGCATGTCAACAGTGTGGGCTGAGACGTCCATGGAGTGTTCAAGAGGGGATGATCTCTTCAATGGCACTGGTATCCTCACTTTCCTGCTTTTTGCTGGGATTTTTGACAGAGTCTTCTGTCCTGGGTTTGAAGAGCCAGATCATTTTGAAGGTAGGATTAGTGATGGTATAATACATCCATCACTGTCATCACTGTAAAATTATTTGAAATAATCCAAACAGCAGCATTAAGCATGTCTTCCTGTTATTCTTTCATTTTTTTGGTGGCTTGATCTTAAACCAGTGCTGCACATTAGGCTTTACCGAATAACACCTTGCTATATCTACTCATACAGTCAAGTCCGGTTCATATTGTTATGATTACTAGTTAAGTGCTCGTAGGATGTGCACACCGCAAATCAAATCAGCCTTGTAAAGAGATTCCAGCATGGCTGACAGTCACAAAACAGCTAGCTAGGCTAAGGCTAATTGTAGCCACGCTAACTTACTTTTGGAAACAGGTTTGCAAAGTTAGCCGCAAAATAGCATGCTAATGCTAAATAACTATGTTAAAATTACTCCAAAATACGTGAAAATCAAGGATGCACACCATAGGGCCATGCTCAACCTATATCCAAAGTCTTAGGGCGATCTGACTAACGGTCAGCGAGATATGCCCGTCACAGACAGACAGACACACAGATCTAGATATATAGATGGTATCATTCGTATAATCTATAGTATGAACCCTGTGCTCTGTTTGTGTAGTGATTCCTGAGCTGACAAAAGTTGGAGTTACCCCAGTCGTCCTGCACGCTTTGGTCATATTCCTGTTGGTCCTGTGTCTGCTGTTCTCTGCCATCAGCATCCTCATCAGTACCTACAACAGTGTCAGTAACCCCTACGAGACCTACATGGGTCCTATTGGTGTTTATGTCTGCAGCTCAATCAGCGGTAAGTGACACAAATGTTATAGCACAAGCCATAACAGTTAAGAAAATGCAAGAAATTAACACTATTTTGCATTTGTACTGATCTGAGTTAGCTGTAAAAATGCACTTTCATGTGTGACAGTACTAATAACTTTATTTTCTACAGTGTGCCTCTCAGTTATAGTCCTGATCTTATTTGTGGTGAATATCAAACTGACCATCATACCGGACGTTTTGGTGGAGAACCTTGCGGAAGGTCAAACTGTTGACGTGAGGAATACATCTTCTAAGATGCTGGTGGGATACTACCTGATCATCCCATACATTGTGCTCTCTCTCACTGCCATTGGTGTGATATACATGTATGAACACGCAGCCTATAGACACAGGAGAGAACAGGAGAGACCAACAGAAGATGCACCCAAGGAGATAATGATGTATTAACAACAAAAGAGTCTGTTCAAATTGTTCACCAGGACATTCTGGAGTCACCTAATGTCATGGAAAAAAACAAAGATTGTGTATATAGAGTAGAACTAGATTTGTAGACTGATTAGAGGTTTGACCAAATATCCACACTATTAAAAATTTGAATTCCTACCATGTATATAACTTAATTTTCCACTCTACTATTATAAAAATCTATTTATTTTATTTGCATTTGTAAAACTACTCTGATACCACTTTATGTGAGCAGGTGAGCAGCAATAATGTTGTCAGCCGTAGGGCCGAGCAATATTTCGATCTACGTATCGAGAAAAGGCATGGACTTACATTTTGAATATTGTTATATCTCGATATGGTAACCCCCCCCCCCCCACCCCCCGGTATTATCTGAAGTGAAAGGTCATTTTAAGCATGTAATACAGATTATAAACAGTAGATATTTTTTATTTTAGAGTGTATTTACAGTGTATGGTCACTCTCCTTTGAGGAAAACTTTGTCCATAAAGACAACCTGTTTTGTAGCTTTCTATGCCTAGCACACAGTCTTACATAAATATTGATTTGATTTTTTGTGATATATAACGCTATCCATTGACATAAAAAGGAGTATATCATGAGGAGATTTATTTGCCGTATCACAGCCTGAGTCACCAGTTTGGGAATAACCTGGGCTCTGCTAGACTGACAGGAGAAGGAGGAGGTGGAAAGTAGCTCCTTTTAAAACAAGCCACTACATATTAAGTATTATTAATTTGAATCATATTTAAGTCTCTGTATCTGTTCCTATATTTTTTTTGCTCAACTAAAATGCGGTGTTCCACTACGAGGCAATCTCTAAGTTGTTTAACATATCTCAATGTAAATATCTGTAAATAAAAGCTGAAATACTGATCTTACTGTATATGTATACGTCTTTAAAGTTTCATGATTTTAACTGACTTGTCTTTGTCTTTTGTTTTTAATTTTTGTGCTTTTAATGTAAAGCTACTTTGAGTTCATGAAAAGTGCTATATAAATAAAATTATTATATTAGTCTTTTGATGTCAAACCCAAATGTTTTTATTAATTCATATGTTTTGCATTGGCAAGTACTCAAATTTAAGGACGTGTACTTTTTTATAATTAAATAGGTGAATGTGAATGAATACTGTAAGTGAGATTAATTACTGTATATAATGGATTCACACGTTATCTGCGCTCTGTCATGTTTCAGATTTGATGTTTATAGGAGATAAATCATTCCAATTTAAAAGATATCAAGAGACAAGAGAAATGGAGTAGCAACGGGAATCATTGTTGTTTGCTGCCCTCTATCACTGGGTTTGTGTAAATGTGAAGTGAACACTTCTTCCCAAAAACTAAGATAAAAGAGAGAAGGGTTTGCTTTTTAAGTTTAAATTTAAATTAGAAAAATAAACTAAATAAATAGTCCTGTTATATTTATGTATGCTAATAATATATATACAATATTGTATTCTCATCCATATTTCCCCAGCCTTCAAATTAAACTAAAAATGGCTTTTCACAACACTTGGTATCGATTACAAATAGGATGATATTTAAAACAAAAACATATAGGGCACTATGAAATGATATTTAATTATATTAATGTAGGTGTTGTTGCTTTTATTTTTTTCCACTGCTTTTTCATTTATTTTAATGAAGTAATGCTTTGGAATGTCCATATACAATTCTTATTACTGTTTCAATGTTTTAACATTACTTCTAGGTGACTATTTAACCATTTAAGCAGCATTCTCAGCTAATTTTGCTCTATGTGTCTAGATATTTGTGTATGCACCTTTTTTCTTACATGCTGCCCTTATTAAATCCTTTTTACTGCTATTATTATTACAATATATTAATTTTACCTTTAATAATCTGGCATAGTTGTGGACAGCAAAGAAAGAATTTCATTGCACAGAGAAACATGTTTTCTTACCGTACACAGGACAAAAAACACTTTTGAATTGGAATAGTTTTAGCTAGTCAACCTTTTAAGTCATGCACGTCTTATGTATTGATCAGATATTAAGATCTGACTCATTGACTGCCTCTTTGGCGATAGCAGATCTCTAAGCAGACATAAACATCTTTACTCACCCTCATCAGTCCTTGGCACATGATAGAAACAGTGCTTAAATGGAGCCCTTTAAACTTCAGTGATACGTTTTAATTGTATCCACTTCAGTGAGGGATAATCCCGGGAAAGCCCTGATGAGAGAGAAAGATTTATCACAGATCAGTTTAATCCTATCAGGATTTCAAAAAAAAAACATGCAATGAAGACAAATACAGTGATCGAAACAAAGCTTTTGTGATCCTGTGGAAAGTCGGCCTCTATTGTCTCGTGGATCTTCAGACGCTCTCACAGTTGTGATTCACATGACTGTGTTGACATGAGAGCAGGGGCGAGGTGTCCTGTTACCGCTTCCCGTGTCCCATCACTCAAGGCTTAAAGTCTGTTTGGACATGCCCTTTCCAGCACCTCTCAGCCCCGAAACGCCTTCTAGTTGCCTTCAAAAGAACCACTCTTCCTTCAAGTCTCACACTTCAAGGGACCTGTGGAAGGATGCAGCAATCAGCTTTGCGGCCGTCAGTGTGAATATGTATTAAATTTCTGAGAATACACTCTTTCTACAATGAATCAAAAGCATTTCGGGCCTGTCAGAAATGCTATTAGTGGAGAGGGGGAAAATTCCACATGCCTTCTGAGGTGCAAAACCTTCAAGTGGAGTCAGTCTAACAGGATTTATTCATTCGTGCATCAAATTATGAGAGGTAATGAAAGTTGGAAAGTCTGACAAAACTCTACAGAAAACATGATGATTCAGCCTGATGTAACCCTGAAAACTGTGACCAGGCTGCTTTATAAGCCGGTCGTGTTCTCCAGAGGAGGTCGTGTCAAAGCCTGCGTCAGCGTAAAAACCTCCTCCTGTGAAATGCATTACCTCCTCACAACACTGCATACACCTATCAGCCATTAGAGACCTTCATATTATATTTTTTATCCCTTGAAAGTCACCATTAACCCTCTGACAAACTAAAATGCACTTAACGACTTCTGTTCTTTCCAGTCAGTTAGTACATAAACACAGTTTGTATCTTTATATTTGTCATGATAGCAAATGAAAGTTTCTCTTGGGCAATAATGCAGGACTTTTAAATGCATTTGAGATCCCTCGATCCTGAGCATCAACCTGTTTAACAGCTGCCAGAGGAGATGTTTAACTGTATCTTTTACTGATCTTCCCAAGTGTGCACTGAGGTGTGGAATAGCCGCGGTTGCTATTGAGGGCTCCCTCTCGCCGTTTGCTGTGCAAACATTGATTGAATAAAATCAGAGATGGGAAGTAATCTCTTCCACTCTGCATACTCTCCGTCCCTCAGCTCCCTAGGATGAATAAACCCGGGATTATGCAGAAGCCTTGAGCCCTGACCACTCACTCTGTGTGATAGGATTAAAGCAGAAACTTTTGTACCTGTGAAACCTTATCCTCCCTGGTCCCGCATTACAGAGGCCTGTGAAACAGACACCTCCAGCTGCGGGGCAGAGGGGCACATATTCAGCCATGAGGACGGTCTCTGTTAAAACCTTTCACATCGGCAACTTCTGGGGTTAAACACCTAAGCAGACTTCTTACCTAGAAAATCAGAAGAACATTTATGACTTATTATGCCAAGACAACAGAAGCATGCAGAAAAAAGACATACTGACCTGAAAGCCCCGAGTATGCCCCACAGCCTTTTTATTTGATGTCTATAACTACTAAGTGACCTCCATTCACTGATGCAGTGAGATAGGTGTGATTCCTTCAAAGTGTGTGTCCCTGTTGCATTTATTGCTCTGTAAGGATCTGTGTTGACACCCCTGGCAACAGCCGAAAATAACAGTACATAACAAATTATATGCATTAAACATAACCTATATATATATATATATATATATATATATATATACACATACATATATATATATCTCAATACCACAGCTGTATACATTATAAACAATCTATCTTCTCTATACTTTTTTGGGTTTTGACACAATTGTCAAATTACTAGTAAAAAAAAAATGAAAGTAAAACAACAAATACGGATAAAAATGGGAAATCGGCATGATGCTATAAAGGGTCGGCTTGTACATGTGACAAATTTTTATTATTATTTTTTTTATTTTGAAACACTAAAGTATAAACATGTCTACTGCTGTGTATTCACAGTACTGTTTTAGTCTTTAGAATTTTCCCAATGCAATAATGAACATATGTCATTGTTTCTCAATCTCTTTAGTAAAAATACAACCAGACAATATGTATGCAGTATTTACATCAAATAAAATGTGCTTATGAGTCAAAATAATGTATATTTGAACATTAGTGTCATCGGTGACACCTGTGTTTGTCGACTATCTCAGGCTGAAAATGGCTGCAGTAAAAAAAAAGAGATCAATTAATCTAATGTCATTGGAATTTTCAGTCACGTTATTTCACTCAAATGCCAAAGATCACAGAATTTGACGGTCATAAAATCACAATTTTGCATAAGCTAGTGGTGTTTGCCTAATACCTTTGCACAGGACTGATAAATACTTCTGCACATTTATACTCCGTTGTATTCTTTTTCCAATCAGACAGGGTCAGCGCTCTTTAACCTACCAATTTTCATTTGAACTCAAAATGTTGCTTCAATAAAGGAGACCAAGTATAACACCAAGTGATGCCTGACCGTGTGATGCTGAAAGGTGCAGGTTCCTTATTTATCTCTGCCATTAATCTTAATTTGTCAGTGAAGGCTGAGGTGAAGGTGGAGGGAAGGAGAAAAGGGGGGTGAGGGGGTGCGGGGGTGAGGGGGGGCTGAGAGGTAATTGCACCCCTGCTGCTCCATTATGGTGTCATTCCTCTGTTAACAGAAGATAAGATCTTCTCCAAATCACCTGAAGCCAATTCTCCACTTTACCTGGACGGGATAGAGAGAGAAAAGACAGAGAGAGTATATCCAGCCATGATGGAGACAAACTGAGCTCAATCTATCTGTGCAGCAATTTCTACAAACGATCACTTTGTGTGGTTAAGAAATAAAAAAAAAATAACAGTATCTGTCTGATGCTGGTGACAGTTTACAGTCGGAGTGATGGATGGTCAGACGGGTGAGCACTTTCTCTGCGCCACACCACTTGACACCGGTGTTGATTGATGTCCCTCTGATTGGCAGGTGTGATAGATAGAACACATAGGGACACAGTTAACCTACTGACACAGCACGGTGTTGAACTCAATTGGCGCCATTTGACCTGGACACAAAGAGAAACACGACGGCAACAAAAAAATACACCTTTGACGGCAGAAAGAAAAACGAAAAACAATTCAACAGGGAATTTAAAAGCGTTTACAATTTGTATAATTTCATATCTAATACCTTTTCAGACAGGCGTTTCCTGGATTTTTGTGGAACACTGAACATGGTGACACTGGGATGACGCTGATGACTGATGAGTTGGTGAACTTCCTCCTATTTTGCACACAGAGCTGTCGTCACTGCAAAAATAGAAGTCATGTATTAATCCTCTCCTTTTAAAATTGTGTCATGAAGAATATACTTTAGTCTTGTGATCACTTGCTCTATAACAAATCAATGAGTGGGACATAAGGACAAAGTATACAAATCATTATTTCATTGCGTCTTGCAGAAAAGATCAGGGCCCTCACCGTGCTGGAGACGCTTCAGCACTTGTGGATGAAGCTCAGGGTCACGATTAATTCATGGGATGATTTACTGAGAATGGCCTCAGCACAGGCGTGGACTCCACGTCTCCCAGGCTGGGACCAGTTTGCACAGCAGGAGGGCTTCTTCTAGGCCTGTAAGAACATGTGTATTAAACCACCTGTTCATGCTCTATTGAGCTCATGACCTCTTTCACCTTGTGTTGGGTATTTAGACTCCAGTAAATCTTTTGTTTTTAAGTGATCAACTGATAATGACCCACATTTTTTTTTTTTAATGTGTAATCGTCTCAGTTTAGCACCTTTGGTTTATACATTAACTCATCAGACCGTGTGAGCTTTCAGAAGAGTGAGTTGCTCAAGCTGTGCCACCAGGTGGCAGCATTCATCAACGGGATCAAAAAAAAAGTCCCTTTCAGAGACTGTAATATACTGTAAATGTACAGTACTGTACCACCACGAGTTGTGCTGTTGGCCTTGCTTATGCAAAATTAAGATTGTTTTCGTTGTGACCTGTAGCATTTTGAATAGAACACTTTGATTTAAAGTTGGTCATTTCTATTTGCAGGCGTTTAATGACTCAAATAACATATAATACATCTCTATGTAATGCTCAAGTATGTTTTTGTTGCCAATGACATTCCACCTCAGATTTAAGAGAGCCAGGGTCCTGCTCAATCGTAGAAAACGTTGACACTTTAGACCATAAAAGCCTCTGAATATTTTACTATATTTCCTGAATTTTGTAGGTGTGTTCTAATAAAGAAAATAGAGAAATAATAACATATGGTCATTATAGCATTGTTAAAACGACAAATCTAGCGGACTTTAGCACAGTACTGTACAGTGTGATCGAAATCCCATGAAAATATGAGCATCAAGTATCTTGACCAAGTGTCAGCAGTGTGAATACATTCCTGCAAAAGAACCCCTTTTGATTTTTACATGTGAGTTTATATCTCTTCGCAGTTTCAAGGTTCATCTGCGTCTCAGTCAGATAAAAGGCTTTTGTGTGAAGGAGGAGCTGCGGCCGTCAGTGGAGCGGGACACGAAGCCATACATCACAGACGCGCCAATGTAACTGAGATACTCAGTCACAGACTGCAAGCTGTTCTCCAATCCATATGGCCATAAAACTAGAGAGATTCCAGTGGTTGCACAGACATGGGCAGGACATATAAATTCTCGTCTGCTCACCCTTGTTTAGAAAAAAAACAACACTTTTTTCTGCACAAATGTATTAGCTGTTTAAAGTTAAGAACTTTGATGAGAAATTGAGATAATGTAAATGCTGAAAGGAGCCTTCTTCTATGTAAATACAGCTGTACATTGAGTGTTTTTGATAATATCTCTGTTAATGTTGCATGTCATCAGCTCCTGTCAAGGCTCTCAAAGCATCTGACAGCACTGAGTACCTTTTATAGAAGCCAGATGGGAAGAGGTGCTAGAATAAAGTGCATCAAGTGCCCCCTATTGAGCTTTATGAACGGATTAAAGGATTTGCAAAGCTCTGTCACAGGGCCGTCAATCACCGCCTCCGCTGCGTGAAATTTACGACACGCTGACCGCAGAAACAGCCAAGGAGCTGTTGTCATAAAGGACATAACTTCATCCGTCAAGTGGTCCATCTCAACATCAACACCTTGAGCGATGAGAATAAAAAACAGAGATTGGAACCATGACATAAGACACTACACATTACCACAACCTCACAATACCTGCAGTTTGACTCGAAGAATGCTGCTGCAACTCAATACTTCCCTGCCTGTGCTCCATTCATCATCACGTTTTCCATCTTTCCTCTGAGTTGTGTTGCCGTGGCATTTCAGCCTATGATGCAAAAGTCTTAAAAGCTGAAAATCACCTGCCTGCTTCTCTAATATAACAGAGGGTCTTTGAATGGGGGCAGAATTTGATATCAGCTCTCTAAATCCTGCATAGGAAACAATGAAGCTTCACTACAGGAGGCAATGTTCAGTGTCATTCAGCACAGACGTGGAGACACGCTGTCTGACTTCAGTGGGGAGCACAAGTGCTTCAGGCCTGTTTGCATGTGTATGAAACAATTTGTCTGTATGACTAGCTGACACCAACAAAACCAAAGCTGCAGATTTTCTACAGTAAAAGGGTAGAAATACAACTTCAGGCCAAATAAGTAAATAATCTAGGGTGCAATTGGCTAATCTGGGATGTGACTACTTTTAATTTGTGCCACACTCGTCTTGTTTACGATGATGCTGCAGCAGTCCTAGATTTTGCCGAGTACATTATTAATGTGTTACTAAAAAAAAAACTTCAAAAATAAAGACACTTGAGATATTATAACCCAGTTTCTAATCAAATTGGATTTTCTTTTTCAAAGACTAATAAAATAAACTAATAACATTCACACAAAACTAAATACAGTATATGGACAAGTACTGTATATAGATATATGTAATCTACAAATGAGTTTGTGTATTATCTGCAAATATACTAATGTTAAATTAGAAACTGCAGATATGAGTATTAAGTGTTTCAATATAGTTTCATGACAATATAATGAAACCAAGATTGAAAAAAAAAAAATTCCAGTTACACAGTTACCTACAAATAAACATGTATAATTAGATCACTGGGAAAAAGAAAAAAGAAAAAAGAAAAAAGGAGAAGAAAAAAAAATCTCCCAGACTTGTCTTCACCCTCTGTGTCAACTCATCACCTCCTGGTTGGGTGTCAGTGAAGGGAGGAAGAGGAGAGAGGGGTGATATGGAACGAGGGAGAAGGGGAGCGGCTGGCAGGAGATGGATGGGGGGTGGGTGAAGGGATCACCTTGCCAAATCCGCTGTGAAGGCCTTTGCTCGGTGCACTTAGCGTCGTGGCTGGAGCCAACATGTAGTGGGGTGTAGGTCTCCCTGGGGCGACACTCAGGCCCCGGCCTCCCCGCCATTGTCATCTGTCCGTCTCTCAGCCTCTTCATCCAGCAATCTGCCTGGAGGAAACTTACTTCCTCTCTGCACATTCTTCCTCCCTCCATTACCCCGAGGAGGAGCAGGGGAAGTTGTGCCGAAGGGGGCTCCCAGGCAGGGTCAGGGCGGTATCGATGTCAGAGCCTAAATGTTGGGGTCTTGTACTAATTAGATCATCTGTCAAACACTATAAGCCACCAAGACGTGATATCCTGCCTTATATAGTATGTCGTTTGAATAAACTGGGCAGTTTGGGTTGCGCTGCTGGACCTGTGACAGTGATAGGATGCTTGCACACCTCACTGAGTGGAATGACAAACATGTCATCATCCTGAGACAGGGTCTAGCCGAGCCGTTTCAATGAGTGCACCCGTGTCAGGGTGATGTATGGATGCAGTAACACAACCTCTGAGAGGGCATGGGGGGGGGACGCTGTGCTGCCAACCTGCCTCTCAGATCCTGAGCAGGAGAATAGGGGCAGCATGTAAACATTTGAGACGTGTCACTCATTTTCTCCTCTGGTGATTTATGACAAGAGTGGACTCTGCCTGCCTGCACTTATGTCTCCTCAAATAGGGTTTTTAAACATATAATTCACAGGGAGGAAGATCCACATCAGATATTCCTAACTAAAAGGTCAGCGACTCTGTTTTTAACACTGTGGATTACACCTCCAGAGGTTTGTCAGACAAAACCCCGCCCTTTGGCTTATTAGACATTTTCCTGCAGCTCACACAAAAGCCCAGCTCCAAGTCTCTTAATGGCAACGGCTCGGGAGACCATTTGTGAGGAAGAGTGAGAGAAACACTAAGTCTGGGAGGAATTTCTTCCCCTGGGGATTCCTGAGTGTTGTCCATCTCCTCTCAGTCATTCACAGAGCTGAAACTGGACAACATACCTGACACTTCTCTCACTTACAATCTTTGGAACAATCTTTGGATAACGATCCATTTGTATCCAAAAGGGTTCACCAAAGTTTTAAGATATCCAACTCAGGTCGTTTGTGCACAATTTTCCTGTCTTGTCACAAATAAATCTGCATCTGAAAATGAGCTTTGATGTTTGTTTGTGGCTATTTACCATAGTATCAATAATGTTCAATATTGAGATTTAAGATTGATACTTGCAAAAACGTTTTAACAGATCTATTGTAACATTTTAACTCTTACTTTAATATGTTTCTGTATAATAATAAATTAATGAACATGTATTTTTATTTGTTTCTTCTTCTTCTTTTAAATAGATTAAATTAATACAATTATTTTCTGGACAATTTCTTCAGTGGATCATGGAAACTGGAGCAGTGTGGGCTGTTGACCATCCACAGTAACATAACACGATAACATTTTCTGCTGAAACATGTTGATTATATATATATATATATATATATATATATATATATATATACATACATTTTAAAAAATTGCTTAGAAAACCACAAAATACTTTCAGAGACAAAATGTATATTGCCGAAATCCTTAAAAATGTAGTTATATAATTTGGGTAAACTTATTCCCTGAAGAGTTTACCGTTTTTGAGCAACATCAAAGGAGTGATGTTTGTGTAGAATTTGACTTAATATTTTGCATTGAGGTCAAAACTAAAAAGTGTTCAAACCTGCCCAGCAGAGGCCTCTCTCTCTCTCCTCACTCCAACCAGAAACCAAAAACCTCTGTCACCATACCATAGTCGTATTGAGACAGAGGATCCCAAGACACAATAAAATCGGAGATGTATGGGAACCATCGAGGTAGAAACGTCTGCAGTGATTTATCCCAGCATGCCTTTCCCACTTTCTACTCGGACATGTGAAGATTTAAATGTAAGATACAGGTGATGGGATTTAAACTGACCCTGACAGAAGCTGTGAAATATAGCAGCATAAATGTACATTCTGTCAAATGGGTAAAATATCATATGCGTAACACATACTCTTCCATAGAGGGAACCCCTGCCAGCTCCTGGAACAGTGCCCAAACCTGCACTCTGGGAGTGCATGCTCACTGTATTCATGCAAAGTCCCTTATTTTCCCTGATAAATTAAGTTGTGGTTCATCGCCTTGATAACTCGTGCACTAAAATGCTTCAGCGGGCGATTGTGAACATTATTTCTTGTGCTTTTCAAATGCTTTCTAATCCTTTAAGTGTGACACAAACACTTAGAGGAATGCTTCTTCTTAAGCACGGCCCACTGAGAGAGAGAGTTCCACTTGCCATAAGATGTCAAAATAATCAACTCAGGGGCTGGCACGACCTCAAAGAGCTGCAAGGCCATCATGTATGACAAAGACTGAGTGTGAAGCTGGGACACAAAAACAAAACCCTGTCTGAGAGCAACAGACCAACGGTGACAGAACAAACACATCATGACATAGAGCAGCTTAAAATAGAAAGGCTGTACAATTCTAACCTATTTTAACGTGTCAATGCCCATAACATATCTTCAGTTATAAGTTTGGACTGACTACAGTTATGAGGATTTCAGTGTCATTTATACATAATAGTGTAAAATAAACACGGACAGAAACCTGTGCCAGCATCAGAAGGATGAGAAAAAATGAAATCATTTCTCTCTTAAATGAAAAAAAAAGTAATTATTTTTGATAATTCAATAATTGAGAAAGAAACAGCTAGATCCTGCTTCTAAACTGTGATGATTTGGCTCATTATCTTTGATGCATGTGATCATAGACTGAATACATTTAGGTTTTCAAATTCACACACACAGGTTTGTGCAGCTATTCTGAGGACATCATACTGATTTCCAGTCATTCAGACAGCCTAAACAAAACCTTATCCTTAAGCTTAACCATTACCAGTTGATACAGAACCCTAAAAATAACCACAATTAAAATCTTAGCCCTAAAATGAACCAAGAAAAGATAACAAACACAAGTACACACGCACAGAAAGACAGAGAGGGTAAAGCCAGACACTAAAGATGCCATTGACCAGACGATTACAGTTTAATTCACTATATCCATCCCACATATGAACCTCCAGTGATGTTGACATTAAATACGAGTCCGACCTGACCTGCAGGTGCGTTTCTCTCCAACAGTTGCTGAGAAAAAAGTGCGATAAGAACAAGGTGACAGTGTGAAGTCTTCGTCCTCGTGGGTTAAAGTCAAATATCAGCCAAATAAACACACTTGTCATGCCACTGCCAACACTTCAATTAATCTCCTCAATCCTCTCGTCCTCTTACACGAGGCATTTATTTCCTCATTCACAGCCACTGCCTTGCACAGGGCTTTCACTTCAGAGTATGTGAGTGGGTTGGGCTTTGTTGGGAAATCTTGTGTTATTTGATATGGACTTTGGTCGAGGAGTCTGATGAAGGATGCTTTGTGTTGTAAGAGCATGGCTTTTTTTTTTCTTCTTCTTCTTTTCATTTCTGTCGTACAGAAACGCTGACAGCTTTCCTGGCGCTGGCATGAGCTCGGCTTATAATCAGAAACAATGCGGCACACTTGAACGGCCGTGTTCACACGAGAGCCAGAGCACCTTCATGCTGTCACGGTGGCATCGTTCTAAATTGTACATGAGGTATTCTGACTTCTTTAGCAACGCTGTAAATAAGATATAAGGTGAAACCAGGAGACACAGGGACGTTTTTCATTCATCTGCTGCCGAGAGCTCACATTTAATCTCTGCATCAATTATGTGCATGAGGAGCGTGATTCATGTGGGGGGATCATTTTTAAACGGTTGCTTGTCTCTAAGGTCTGATTGTGCACTTCAGCAGGTGGCTCTTTTCATTAAACCTAAATGCCAGATGATTGTGCTCTTCATTAAAGGCTGCCCAGTAATATGGGCCTGAGATGACTGCCCATGTGGTGCTTAAATATAGTGGTTGGACAAGTCCTCTGCCACTGTGTAATGAGAAAAGTCAATAGAGCCAGGGGCTATTAGGCTGTCAGCGTTCTTACCATTACACGCCATTAAAAAACAACACAACTCTGTGATTCATCCTCATTATATTTATTGGATCTGTGTCTGACCCAGGCATAGTTCAACATGTGTCAGCGTGGGTTTGATATTAAAGTGACAATGAGGTGTTTTGATGAATTTGAGTAAAATGACTGATATAGAATCAGTGTTTGGGCAGAAATGTGTTTCTTTTAGAGGCTATTGTATGATGGCATGTCAGAGCAGCAGGTCACATCAGAAGGAATTTGCAGAAAAGTTGTAAAAGTTGTAAAAAAACATGTTTGCTGTTCTGCAGTTTCACTACAAATTTTGTAGAGCGGATTTAGTGCCAGAATAAACTTGTTGTACATCACTTTTTGATTGTATTTACAAACATTAAGTTATGGAACTTAAGTAAAGTTTAAGTAAAGTACATTTTAAATTAAAAGAGTAATGTGGAATAAGTAACAACACAATCCTGTTCATTTTCATCAAACTCCCTCCACAGAGTTCACATATGACACATGTTGAATCCTAACTGCTCGGCCTGTAGTTCCCCTTGAAGACGAGTGAAGGGGGGTTTACGGGACCCGACCACACATGCCCAGACACCAAAGTAGTCCTGAGACTCAGGGACAAAGCATCTTGCGTCTGCTCATTTGTGAAGGTCATTAATGTCTAATCATATTCAAATGGCTCCTGTGGAGGCAACTGAGCTGTTCACCAGTATGCAGATGAAGGTCACAGGACCTTGCCCTACAGGATTTGTCCCAAGGCAGCTTTCCCCTCCTGGTTTTCGAATCCCCCCGTGGGCCTGTGGACATGTCACGGCCCATCACCCTGCAGACAGACAGGTCTCTGACTGGGGTAGTTCACCAGACTGGCAGACTAGCTCAAGAGCTACTGTAAGCCCTCCTCCTCATTGTGATTTAACTGCTAGTCACAAGCCCCATTAACATAATGATAAGAGATAGTGACACCTCCCTTTGAATTCTATCAGGTAGCCTGAAAGCTGAGTTTAATGAAAGGGATAATTACACAATTTATATAGGGAGGGGCAGTGACAGTAGCACAAAGCTATCAGACCTCGGCCTGACCCACCTAATTAGGATGGAGTCCCATCAATCTTGATGTCCCTGTCAGTGAGTTGGTCCCTGGCAGTTTAAAGTAAATAGAAAAGTGTGTCTCCATACAATTCATTTAATGGCCCATTTAAGCACGTAGAGGGAATAAAAAACTAAAAAAACAAACAAAAAACACTGAAGAAAACTTGATTATGCCTCTGCATATTCCTTCATTTAGGAGAATTCTCCACTTTCTTATCTATGATATGGGTTCAAAAAGCTGCTTCATGCTGAGAAGCGGTTAGCGAAAACAAGGACTTTTAAATCACAGATGTCATCTGAGAGGGACATTTATCAAATTCCATATTTTTAATGTGTTCTGCTCCACAAACAACTATCTCCAAGTGCTATTGGTGAGCCACGTGCTTAATAAAGACTCTCATCGTAGAAGTAGCGGGTATAGTCAGGATTTTTGAGCTAAGGGACATTGATAATTTTTTTTTTTTATATTTTATTTTAAGTAAGATAAAGAAAAAACAGTAAGATTTGCTAAAAACGGCTAAAAGATCACACACACCTTAGCGTTGAGACAGAAACTACACACAGCCATTTCCACAGCTGCCACAAATGAATCGTGAAGAAGAACATCTCAATAATGTGAATTGGAGCTGAAGCAGATCAAAACTTGCAATGCATTACGGAGTCATTTGACACAAGAGTGAATGCCCATTACACACATTTACTTTACAGGTCCAAACCTAGTTTAAACACAGGCTTTAACAGCATTTAAGACCAGAGAGAAAGATGGTAAGAAATAAACTGTGACTCTAAACTCCATAACCTGAAAGTTGTTCATGTTAAGAATCTATTCTATTTCTCCTTTAAATGATTGCTTGTCAACACGGGGGTCATGGTGCTGACCCAGTGATACACACAGCCACCAGCACACCATCTCTATTTCACAGCCTCAACACAGTCCTTCCCTCTCACTGTCTAATTATGTCTTTGTGTGCCTCAGATTATCCGAGGCTTGTAAAAACCTATTTTCCCTCACGCTGAATAATAAAGGCCTCTCTGTCAAGTGGGGGCATGTCAACACACTTCTGTGGATGAGCGGTGCTGTCAGCGTCAGTGTGGAGCACGCGCACACGCACACACACACACACACACACATGCACGCACATACTGTATGAAAACATGCATGGGTGCACGTGTGTGCATCCTGGATTATGTCACGCCACAAGAATGCCCGTCACATAACAATGGGGGAATGGCCCGTCTTGCGGCACTTGCTTGTTTTTCTATCGAGAGAGAGAGAACACAGCGTGGGTTTATCAGAGGCAGAGGGAGCGAGTGGAGCGTCTGCAGCAGCACAGAGCACGGAGGCCTGTCTCCCCCTGGACAGGCTGCATGTCTTGTGTTTATAGTTGACACATGTGCTGTTTGGGGTTGATAGAGTCTGATACCAGAGTCAACACATAACACTTGCTGCACACGCTGATGTTTGTTTGAACACTTGTCGATCAAACAAGCATCCCTTTCTGTTTCCTGCGCTGCTGCTGCTGCCACACAATTCTGATTTGCATATATTTGGGTTTTTTTTTTTAAGGAGATGAATTCAACCAAAAAAATACAGACATTCCACCATAGGAATAAAATGCCAAAAGCCCGGAATGGTCAAAGACATCAGCAGCTGATAATTGCATGCTTAAGGGCTTGAGATCAACTTATCATAGTATTCTTATCACATCTTCTTGATTAAAGCAGTGCTACCTTCTTCTTTTTTTCCTACCCTCCTCTAAGGTGATAGCAGCTGCCTCAGATGTGAGGCAGGGCCTTGAAGTGCAGGCTGGGATTAGTGGCAAACACAAAAGGAGCATTTGGAGGGGGCATGCCTGTCCCTTTTGGAAGGGCTCTCATTTAGAGCCTTTAGCCATAGATCATCTGCAGCTTACGTGGAGAAAACTTGGTTAAATGTTGATCAGGCCCATTATGTGGCTCTCTGTGAGGGGTGCGTTTGATGGTTTAGAGGCAGTGAGGGCTCCAGAGGTCTCAGCCTGTCTCCCCTCTCTTGTCTCTATATTGGTATGCATTCTTCATAATAGAGACAGGAGGTAGGGGGTCTCATTAGGGGCCGGGGGAGTGTTGTTCTGGTGGTGTAGGGGGGGTTGTCAATGAATTCCTCTGGGCAGATGCACCTTCATCTAGGGATGAAGCTCAATAACATCATGGGAGCAGGCGAAACAAACTTTGCAACTTTGCTTTATCTGCTTCTGAATGATGTGAGTCCAGATCTGTTCCAGAGAACAAAGTGCTCAGGGTGGGCTGCGTCTTTTCACAACAGGATCCTCGTCTGCCATAACCCCGCACACTGAGAGATAGCTTCCTTTAGAACTCCGAGCAGTGACTGACAAGCGGTGCAGACGTGGCTATTTTAAGGACACCCGGAGCACTGAATGATCTCTTTACTTCCGTCTCGCCACCAAACGTCCAGACTGCGGCTGGGTAAACTGGATTCCCCCTGGGCAGCTACTTCCTCTGTCATCTGTCACCACTTCCTGTCTGTGTAGAGCAGGTAATGACAGCACACAGGTGTTGCTAGCCGGGTGGTATCACTGCAAGGAGACGTCAGCGGCACAAAACATGTTTTCCCACATAGTAATACTGTTTGGTTCTGTTTGTTTCAATTTAAAAGTGTAGTATGTAATTATTTTACAGTTTTTCTTAAAGAAGCCTATATCTTTAGCTCTTCCATAGCCTGCAGCAAACACCATGAGATTTGGCATTTGCAGACGGGTCAAATGCACCATAATCATGTGCAAAGTGGTTTCTGAACCGAGCTAAAATGATTACATATTGGCCATTACTCAGATATTTGTTCTGCTGCGCTGCACATAGAAATTGATGTTCCATGAACCTTGGATATTGTTCTCATAAGGTCATGGTTTGGAATTTCATGTAGGTGACGAACGGCTGCAGATTTATTGAAGAGCTTTTTGGGAAAATTGAGCGCTGTATTGAGGAATTCTGAGAAGGTTAGTCATAAAAAATAATGCACAGTGATAAAGATTTTAAAAAATAATTAATGATTAGAATGTTCTTTTTGCAGAGCATTGGCTTCAAGACACTGACCCATAACTTGTTAGAAACATCAGTGCGGCTGATGTGAACTTCTCTGGGTTCTCAGCAGTGTGTTAAACCACTACCACGGTTTGTTATGACAAAGGTCACGGATAACGAATGATCTGCCTACAGTTCCCTAATGTGAGAACAAAGACTTTGTCAAAATATATTCCTGCGATAGAGTGAGCGGGCGGATAAGTTACATTGTCGTGGGGATAGGTTTTCCAGACAGAGCACAGTGAAGACAGGCCCAGGCTGTGGATTTACTGGGACTCGTTCTAGTCTGTTAATCCTTGTATCTCTTTGACTTATTCCGCAGATTTCACTGTTGGCAGGCTTAGCGCTTCCTGTGCCCACCGATAATTTTCAATCTTGGCATTCAAACGAACTCGTTTTCAAGAAAGCTGCATGAGTGTGACACAAATATATGAAATAAAACAGAATAAGAATGTGATATTTTAGTATTCAAGTCTAATTAGATATTAATTATCCCACTAGCTGACAGTGCTGACTGAGTAAAATCTAAAAAAATAAAGACTTAATAAATGTGTAAATGACAAGTGGTGAATGAATATGTATTTACACGTTTTCTAAATATGTACCAAGTTGCAATGTGATGGCTCACACTCTGTTCAAAATAATCCATATGGCAGCTTGTTCGGAGCAAGGATCCCACGCCGTTATCGGCTCATACGTTGGATTTTTTATGGGCCTCCGATTGGGAATGATGAAACCGAATCAGGTCATGCCGAGTGATAGACATTCGCCTCAGCTATCACTTGCACACATAATCCTTTTAAAGTACAGTGAAAAGAACCCCCCCCCCCCCAAACTTAAGGCCGTGCAGTAGCTTCCCCAGAAGCTGTCATCATATTGTTCTCTTAAATATTTAACTTCCTCAAGAGATTGAACTGTAATATAAGAAATCATCCCTATCATAGCCACTGACTGCTACAAACAGATGTGAATTTTCAGCGTAGACCCAGACTTATGTCGGCCCCCCTACGGACAAGCTATCATGTTCTTCACCGGGGTCAGACACACAGTCTCTCTTTTCATATTACCCCTCAGATTTGACTGTACGTTAGTGTTATATGACCTGTGGAGAATCATTAGGCCTTGGACACGTCTCTCTGTTTGAAATCGTAAATGCTTTACAAAGCAACAGATTACCATACGGAGCAGCTCTTTACGTTACTCAAACATGTCCACATAATCGGGGCTAAGACGTTGCAAATAAAATATAGCTGTGTGTGTGTGAGACAGAGAGATGGAGAATCAGAGAGAGGTGGAAGTGTTGTTGTAGTTTCTTATTTATCAGTTGATCTCGCTTAAGAGCTAATGGGAGTTAAGTTTCCCACTTTGCCGAGTGCAACTCTATCCAGAAGTGATGCATCATCACATCACTCACTGTCTAATGTGGACAAGCCTCCAGGTCCCAGTCTGGAGACGACGTCTCTGCAGGACTTTATGGTTACTGATGAGCAATAGTCGTGTTTGCGTATGTATTTATTGATTTATTTACTCTCTGTGTGACACTTAGATTAAGTCTCTTCAGATGAAGGAAATATTCATCCATAGAGTTGTCATCAGATGACTTGCCATGTGTCTCTAACTTCCACCTACAGAGAAAAAAGATTAAAATAATCCAATTCTGAAAAACTGGCTCCTTCAATTATGAGCCAACCTTGTCTTTGGAGGGATGACCCATTGAGGCTGAAACCCATCATTATGGGTTTAGCCCATGAGGCATATGTATGGGGACCAGGGCTGAGGTATTCTGCAGGGCCTGGGCCTTTAGCCCCAGAGGCAGGGGGCCCTCAAGCAGGTATAGCACAGAGACATGGTGGCCCTGACTGATATTCATGTGCAGCAGCTAAATGTGCCCTTCAGGCACAGGGCACCGGAGCGTTACATTTCTGAGAACTGAGAGGGGAAACATGGATAGATGTAGTGGAGGTGGATGTATTGTTTGCTTGCATGCATGGGGGTTGTAAAGTGATAACAGAGGTGGAGGGGGACCTAGAAGTAAAAGTACATGCTCTGTCAAAAGCAGAAATCTTTTACAAAAGTTTAAAAAAAATAAAGTATCAAAAATAAATGCAGATTTCAGATTAGGATACAGGTTACAATTACTGGTGCAACAGTGTTTAATCCTAAAATATAAATCCGAATGTATTATTATATATTTGAGTGATCAAATTAACAAGTAAAACTATTTTAAAAAATGAGTAGTGGCGTCTAAACCAGTGTTTTTCAACCAGTGTGCCGTGGCGTGAGAGATCGCCAGGAGTGCCGTGGGAAATTATCCAATTTCACCTAATTGGTCTAAAAACATTTTTGAAAACAAATAATTAATTATCTTCAAATAATATGGATATAAATATTCACACAAACTTTGATAAGAATGACTAAATTGTTAATATAGGCTACAGAGTATCATTTTTTAAACATTTTTGTTTGGTGGTGTGCCTCGTGATTTTTTCAATGAAAAAAAAATGTACCTTGGCTCAAAAAAGGTTGAAAAACACTGGTCTAAACTATTATTTGTACCCAAAAACTGCAACTGAAGTAAACCTCAACCTGACTAAATGAACCTTCTTTTGATTTAATACTGATTTAATACATCCTGACAATTCCACTCTGAGTGAAAGAGCAACAAACTCAACTGAGGGATCAATAAATGACAGTAATCAGGAGTAAAAGGCCTCTGAATGAGTTTTCTACTCCATTGACTGGACATGATGAGGATTTCAAGAGAAAACGTGGTCACTACTGTGAGAACCTGCTCCTGTGTGACAAAAAAACCCCTCTTTGTCCGATTTGAGGCTCCGCTCCACAGATAATGGAGCACAACGTGGCCTGTGGGAGATAATTTGTTCCCAGATCTTCAGATGGCAATATTTTCATTCGAGCCCAGGAGGGGATCTCTTGAATTTGCCAACCTCCATTGTGTTCCAACAAGGGACACGGATGTCATGTCAATTAATTTTTTTCTTTTATTCCAGACCAACAGAGCGCCTGAGTGAGTTCAATTACTGACCAATTAAGAGGTGTTTTCTTTTATTTACAGGCTTTGATTCAGCGCGTATCCATATTGTTTGAAAGTAAGACAGACGGAGCAGGGCGTTAAATCACTTGAACAATCCCTGTGCATGGGCTGTTTAAGTATTAAACAGTGTTGTATCCACTGGGCCGTAAGTACAACAAAAGCACCGTTCATGTGGAGGAACTGTCCCATTAACAGCGTGCACACAGAGAACAGTCATTTTTACAGTACACAGCGAGTTAGGGAATAGATGGGAACAGGTGGAATATCCGACCAACAGGTTAACATCAAACAGGCAGAGACTGTTTGAGACTGAGTCAAATCCAAGACCAGACAAAAAGCTGAACTTTTGAACCTTGTGGAAATAAGTTAAAGGTCTGATTGCTTGTTGAAATGGGGATATTGGAAGTGACAGGCGTAAAATGTCTCTGTCTTCCACACTTAACTGCTTAAAGCTACTTGACTTCGGGTTTCCTGACAGCCTCTGAGGCATGAATAGGTTTACTGTCTTATAAAACCAGACATGTAATATATTTGCAACACTTGCATATGCTGTATAATATAAATTATGAAGATAAAATACTATTTATCCTGTTATTTCACTCGGCACAAAAGCTTCATATAATGACACGTGAACACTGAGATACAATAAATGACTTTTATTCAAACGTCAACATGAGTTTAAATAAAACACAAAAAGACAGTTCAACCTAAAAAATACACGTTTCTTCTTATGAAAAATAATTTCTGTACATGCGTGTCCTTCTTGTGTAAGACAGAGTTAAGACTTGGTCCCACTGAGCGGCTACATTATAAACATATTAAAAAACAACAACATTATAATAAGGCATCCATATCAGATCAATAATACATCTCTGTGGGAATTCATTTCTACAAATAAACATGTTTGCTTATCACAAACTATAATAGAGCAGTGGCACAGAATATTTCTGTCCCACTGATATGTTTTTTTTTTAACTTTAGTTAAAGGCAGCAGTTCAGTGAGGTCTGTGTTAAACATTAGAAACAGAAAAGTTAAGACAGAGCGTCTACACCTCAGTTCCTTCCCGGTTGTATATGAGGTTATTAACACTGAAATGGTTGGTGAGGCTCTGTACTGAAGTGTAATAGTTAATTCTGTTGTTTTCAGAGTTCAAAGGAGAGGAGATTAAAGTGGGCGAGTAGGAGCCCAGTCCGGACATGCCCTCTCTGTTGTGGGACAATCCCCCGAGGTTCGCGCTGCTGTAGTCCCGCTCTGCGGCGCGGGAGCCCTCGGTGCCGCCGCTGGCCGCCAGCAGCGAGTTCACGCTGGAGACGAAGCTGCTGAAACACGGGCTGTGCTCGGCGGAGGGAGACGGCGACGACTTGGGGTCAGTGGAGGCCGGGGAGCCGTGCATGCTGGGCGGGGATGAGCTCAGCAGGCTGGCGGTGTCGTTTGTGAGTTTGTGCGCGCCGCCGTCCTCCGACTTGACGGGCAGAGAGTTGGTTTCCGCTCCGCTTATGTCAGCTCTCCTTTTCCTCTTGCGCCTGAAGTTGCCGTTGTCGAACATCTTCTCGCAGTTGGGGTCAAGTGTCCAGTAGTTTCCTTTACCTGGAGAGAAATAAAAACAGGTTAGAGACACATATTGCCAAAAGAGACAATGTATTTAAATGTTTACCCTCTTTATTAATCAGCAAACTAACTTCAGATACCAATTATTAAGTATTAAATACACATTAATAAATATAGTCCAAAATAATCCATTCAAACCAACTCACCGGGGTCATCCTCATCCCGCGCCACCTTTTTGAAGCAGTCATTCAGTGACAGGTTGTGTCGGATTGAGTTTTGCCAACCAGCTTTGCTCTTCTTGTAGAAAGGAAAGTTATCAGCCACATACTGATAGATCTGACTCAGGGTCAACTTCTTGTCTTGTGCGTTCTGTATGGCCATGGCGATCAGGGCAGAGTAGGAGTAAGGAGGCCGGACCATCTTGAAGAGCTCCTGCTGGCTGGAGATGGACAACCAGCTCAGGTCTGCTCCCCCGAAGCCGGTGGGAGGAGGTAAGAACTGCCGCTGGTGGTTCGACCCGTATCCGGACTGAATGTAGGACGCGCCGTTGTTCCCGGGCAGATACGGAGAGGAGTTGATGCCCGGTCCGTTCAGCCACAGGTACGGGTTCGCGGACGGGGTCGTGTACTCTCCGAGGCCGTATGTGGGGGCGTGCGTGGCCGGCCGCTGCGGGTGATGGTGGTGCAGGTTCTGCTGGTACACACCGTAGTTGTCGCAGTACACGGCCATGTCCAGGAGCTCCTGCGCGCTGTGGTGCTGGAGAGGGCTGGTCTGCTGCTGGCTCGATGGTTGGTGTCCAAAAGCGTTCATAATCCAATCTCTCACAGGTTCCCCAAAAAACCTAATCTTGGTGTGTGAGCGTCTCCCTCAGGACTGAGCTCATCCTTGGAGGGAGGAGTATTTATGCGCAGCAGCCGCAGCCTCTCCAGGTGCCACTTAGAAAAGTTTTGGAATGGTCACACCTCTTTTTGTTGTCTCCGTCAGCCCCGTTGTATTGAATTGACCCCCTCCTCCTCCTCCTCCTCCTCCCCCGTATCAACGAGCATCGATATCGATACTGCTTGAACTACACTGTATACACGCAAATTAAGGCACGTTAATGGCTTAGAAGAGTGAAATTATCTGTGCGTAATTACGCAGCAGAGCGCACACGAACTGGGGTAAATTCAGGCGCCGTTTTATCAAAACCAACAAGGGAGACGCGTGGAATACAAACGTGATCTTTTGGAGACCATTTTTTTTTAAAGAAAAAAAAAGTAAGAATTAAATAAATAAAAGAGGTGACCAGAGTAAATGATACCAAATATACGTGAATTCGCTCTTTTTAAATGATATAATATGCACACAAAGAAAAACTGATTTTAGCCATTCAACAAAAATTTAATCTAATGAAACAAATGCCTGCTTTTGTCTATGATGTCATAAGAAAGTGTTTGAAACTTTATCTTATAGTTAAAATAGTTAAATAGTTCTAATGGAATAGTATAGATTAAAATAGACCTCTATAGACCAATATTTGCTCATATGTTGACATTTTATCTACTTAATATTCTAGTATATATTTTATTCCTGTTAGTATATATATATATATATATAGATGGAGATACTCCTGTATTACATACACATATATAGTACATGAGTATCTCCATCTATCAATATATTTACATACACAAAGTTTGACTTTATCATAAAGGCAAACTTTGTGTCATTGGTAAGAAGTTTGTTATTTCTACATCTTTATTTTAGTAGTATCAACTTCTCATCGGCAGCCGTATACACAAAAATAATGATAATTAAAAAGTTAAAATATTAATAATAAATCATGTTTGCGACACCTCGACGACAATAGAATTTGTCGTTGCGCACGGATCGTCTCAGAGCTGAATTTGCTGAACTTTCTGCAGGACAGTGTCAAACCCAAACAAGAGCCAAGCTTCTCCTCAAAGAAATTCGTTTGCAATAAACACTTCACAAGCGCCGCGAGTTTAGTGTCAACAAAGCACTCGTGGAAGAAAATGTGCCCCGTGCAGCTCTGTGAAACACTGCTGCGCACTGGAGAAATCCACTGTACTTCAAACTGTCTACAACTAAACATCAGTAGAAATGGGCTGAAATCAGAAGACATGCAGTAAAATATGACGATATATAGCTGAGCATTAATTAATATTATTATGAGAGGTAAGTAATAGTTAATTAGTTTGTCAGGCTTTTAATGATGTTTTAATTATTTGGATGCATCGTTAGTCCATGGTGCGTCCTGGTTCTGGAGTTTCGACAGACAGAAACAATAGCGCACCGATACTGAGGTTGAACACGTTTAAACACACTAACTAAACCACTACACACAGCTACAGCATTTCTGTTGATGAACTGAAGGGACTTGTAATGATTTGAATGTATTCATTTAGGTTGGGTTTAACACTGATATCTTGAAATACAGGAGGGAAACCGTGCAGCTCTCCTGTCCGTGCACTAATGGCCACTACATTCCTCCTCTCCATGACCTTGGTGTAATTGTTTGGCTCGCAAGTGTCGTCTCGACCACGGGCTGTACAGATGTGGCAGAGCAGCGGCCTCCGCGGGAGGGAGGGAGGGAAAAACAGCACGACCTGTGAGGTGTTTGACACCCAGTGCAGCCAATCACTGTTGACCACTGAGTGGACAAGCAAGAGCAGAGGCCACGAAGCTTTATGATCTATATATACATACATATACACATACATACATACATACATACATATATATGTGTATGTATATATACACAAATATACATACATACATACTCATATGTATACACATACATATATACACACATATATACTTATATATATATACACACACATACATATCCATATTTAAGGCAGCAAAACAAAGCAACTTTTCTGAGAGAAGAGTCACAATTGAAGTTTTTATTCTTAATTTCTCAGAACTTTGTTGATGTGTGTAGTGTTTTGTTGACATCTGCTGCTCTGTGCCTCTGAACCCAGATAGACCTCAGAAATCATGATTGTGCTAAAGCAGCAGACATGAATAAAATTGCGCTGCTTTTCCCTCACATGGAATTCAGAGACGTCCAACGCGGCTCGGTGTAATAACCTCAAGCCTCCACGTCATTGTAAAAATAATAATTCTCGGTGTCTTTTGTTGGCCCTGTCATGTCTGCCTTTATCCCCTGTTTCCTCAAGCTTTCCGAGGATCATGAGACCTTTTCTTTGGGAGATCAAGTCAATCGCGGTGAGGTCAGAGAGGCTGAGCAGAGGGAGACAAAAACACTGCTGCAGGTGAGAGGTGAGATCACACATACTTCAATATTCAGTATGTATATTTCAGCACGTTATTGCTGGGATTCGAGCTCAGCACCTGCTGGAATCAACAGTGACTCTCTGAGTAAATAAGACTTGTCCTCTGTAAAACAGCCCTGACTTGTGGCAAAATATGTTGCAGCATGAGTTTGACATCTGTGAACTCTTTATTGCACTCAAGTCAATACCAGACTATTAGATAACATTTAAGGCCAATAAAGCCATGAAAGGCCCAGTTAGAGTCATTCATTTTGACTGTGTAAACAACATTATCCATTTGTGCAGGCAGGGGGGGCCCTGGCACGCTCAGAGTCTCCCCCTAGTGGAGGATTATGTTTGGATGCAGAGTGACATGAGAAAAATAGAGGAGGCTTAAAGGTGCAGTGTGTAAGATTTAGGTGACATTATTTCCATTTGGTAGAAATGCAATATTAAAAGAAACTATTTTCTCTCCAGGTATGAATTACTGTTTTCATTTTCAGAAGAATGAGCACATTTACACTCTCTCTGGGTCTTCTCTACAGACTCCACCATGTTTTTAATGAACAAACTAATCAACTTTTGAGTTGAGTTTTTTCTATGATAACTAAAGTTTCTCCTGTGTGTAAGAGAAGGCTGAGGTGAGAGAATTTCATCATCACCAACATCATCAATAAGCTGCTAAATCCTACACACTCTTAAATCTCCTTAAATGTTTTGGAAATAATATGTTGCCATGTTTTATGTGTCAGAGTAATGAGTTGAATCACAGAGGTGGGGGATGATTTATACGTCTATGCTTTATAAACAGTCAAACCAGACAAGAGGTGTGATTATTTGGTGCTATTAAGTGCCATTGAAGTGGTTTATTAAAAACAGCGTCCTCACTAAACTTTGACATACACCAGTCTGTGATGATCTATCAACACACGCGACTCTGAATGTTGACTTTATTATTTTTTACTCCAAAACAATGTAAACGTTCATTAAAATTGAGGTTTTATTGGCCTTAAATTCCAAATGAAATAAATAAATGTTGTCCCTGTGTTTGAATATAGTTGACATTAAAAGGTGTAACACAGAGTTGGGTGAAGTTTCCACTTTATATTCTTTAAATGACAGGGTGTACTTTTATGTAAACATGGTCCATTGGCCCTAAATTCCAAAACAAGCTGACATATAGGGTCAAAGGCGGGGTTCACTCTGCACAGTTCACCAGTCCATCACAGGGACATACACAAACAAACAAGCATCCACCCTCACGCTCACGCCTACTGTCACTTTAGAGTGTCCAATTTGCCTAATCCCCAAATCTGCATGTGTTTAACAATTTATACTCCATTATGCTTTAAATAACAGTCAAACCAGGCGGGGTCATGTTTGCCCCCAGAGGACAAAAGGTGTATGGCAATCGGAAGGACAAATTCAGGAGGGCTAACATTTAAAATAATACGGCCTCTTTAGACTCACAGCATCTTTCAATTCTACACAATGTGTAACCATTTATAGCAGGATCCCTATCTGAGCTTTACACTTTACATCAAGCCACTTCAGTGTCATTTTTGATAAGTGCTATGGAGGTGAAGAGAAAAATGTATATAATTTGAGATTCACAGTTGTTGCATAATAGCACAACACACACTATATCACACTCAAATGCCCTTAGGGCCAATGGGCATGTAGTCTGGTCAGGGGGCCAGTCTATATATGGGCACAATATTCCATCATCATATTGCATTCAAGATTTTCATGAATTTCATGAAATTATTTCAAAATAAAAGTGCAGAACGATGTATACTTCACAATAATGATATATTTATGAGGCAAAATAAACCTATTAATGTCAAATAACAGAAAAATAAACCAAAAATTAAGTCAACAATATTGTGGACTACTGTTATATAAACACCTAACAAGTGTATGTAATACATTTGATAATGTTATAATTACAACCAAATATCTTATTACTATTGCGAAATATATTTCGTACTACATTCTGTGTATTTTCTATCACCTCGCTGGCAGCTGTGCCTCTCTCATGTTTTCATGATATTAAGTACAGGGCTGCATGTAATTGATCGGGGGGCTGCATGGTACCCACGGGCCACCAGTTTGACACCTCTGCTCTATTGTAAGAAGAAATCAATACACTACCACAACAGAGAAATCTTCCTTTTCAGCAAATGAATCTAAAAGCTGTTCAAACTCTACACGTACTTCAGTCTGTGCAACATTTAAATGTCCTTCTTAATTTAAAACAACAACAACACTGTGTTTTTTGGTGACTTTGCTTTGAAGGAATTTGGCTTAAATTCAGCCTCCACATATCACCAGCGCATAAATACCTCACTGCATTTGTACGTGTGTGAGGCCCATGGGGTCAAATCTGTTCCTCAGTAATTAGACGTTGCTCTCCGTGTCATCCCCTCTGACCAATTACTGTTTGGCCCTGACAGTGTGTCTTGTCTGTGAGAGCTAAAGAGGCAGCAGCCCTGCAGACAGCACGCTGACCGAGGGAGAAATACAACAAGCGCGGCCTTCTGCTTCACTGCTCCTCGCTGCATTAGCTTAATTCTCTCCTCCGTTGGGCAGATTTACACCTCTGCTCCTGATTACATCCTTGGAGAGATCAGATGTTACTGCTCTGTTAGAGGCAAGCTCACACTGTGCCTGGGCTCAACATCAGCTGAGGAGAGGTTAAATACACTCTGCTGCCGTTTCTCTCCAGTGTGGTCTTTAAATACAGAAAACCTGGCACAGGGGAGAGTCACGAAATGAGGTTTTCGCAAGCAGAGATATTTCAGATCTGAAAATTCCATATAGCTCCGTTAAACAACTGCCACACGAACCGACTTCTGCGGAAACCACGCCGACATGATTTGATGTCGGATGCTGCAGATGTCAAGACTATTAATATGCCCCTTAAAATTATATATACTCAAGTCGAAGGTTTATGTCACTGGTCATTACTCATGCAGGCAGCGTGATGTGGCAAGAAGGACGCACTACGAGCGGTAACCAGATGAGGGCAGCATTGCTTCAGACAAGCGCGTGGCACCTTCATCATTACTTGGTCAAACAAACTATTGATCAAACGCTCTCTGTGCAGCTTCCTGGGAGGCAGAATATATGAAAAGCAGAATCTTATCAGCGTATTGATTTTAATCACAAAGAATAAAAAAAAATAATACAGACACAGAGACAAAAGTGATGAGTGAGTGTCTGGAAGTTCACTCTAACGGATGCACACAATCTCTCATTACAACATTTATACTTCCTCTAACACTATTTATGCTCCGTGCTACATTTAGAGTTTTTATAGAATATGAACATAAGAATAAAACAATGTCTACTATCAGTGTATTATAATGACGGATGCTTGTGAATGACAATTAATCACATTTTCCCCCATTTAGTTAGAATAAAAACAGGCTATGAAACTGTTGGCACATAAATCAACAAGAAAAAAAAAGAATCTATTTAAATACGGCAATGAGCTCGGAAGACCAAATCGTAAAGATTTAATTAATCAAAATCAACTCAATATTCTGCTATTGGGACATCATGCTCATGGCACTTTTTAGTTGTTTCCATGTGATGCTGAAACTGGCTGGGAACCCTGTTTCCTCATCAAACCACTTCTCCACCCACGATCTCTAGGTAGGTTTCCTAGCAACACATCTCATGGACTGCCGGGGAAAACCCAGTGCTTCATAATAGCCTCAGCTAATATAGATCACCACCACTTGGCTCTCTCGCTCCCTCTTCCCTCCCTCCCTCCCTTTCTCAAAACCAAGATAATAAGCTTGTGTAAAGAATGTACATTTTGTATTTAGTGCTGAATATAGCACAAAAACAACATCCACACTAACAGGCTCAGGGTGAAAACACTCGCGAGCTCTCCTGTGCTTTGTAGTCGTGTGTCGACAGGCCTGTGACAGTCGCTCGTGATAAAGGAGTGATGGAGTGTCTGTCTGGAGTGTGTAAAGTTGGAGGCAGAACAGAAAAACAGCGTTTCAGTGTTTCGATCAAAGACTTGGCTCACACCTACCAGTGCAGGTGTTTACGGAGAGGTTTGCGCACACGCAGTAGAAAATAGGTCCAGCAAAATCTCACGCCGTATACACTCCAAACTTGACCCAAAACTAACTCATTACAAAAGCCTGATAATGATCGCTTATATAAACCTGCTGATGTGTGAATTAACTGATTGTTTGGTCAATAAAATGCTAGAAACTGTCCAATACGATGGTCGACACAGAAAACAAGCACCATAATCAACTGTTTGTATATAACATGCTTCATTCAAAATGAATTTGCTTTACGAACATCAGATATATAACATCAGATACTGACAAAGATGGAAGTAGGTCATTGTTTTCACCTCTGTGTGTTTGTATAGAAGTATAAAACAACTTCACTTGGTGGGAGATCAATTACTTTGGGGACTGAAATGTCAAGGTTTAGGTCAACAGAAGTATGTGGCAGAGGAAAAAACTTTCCAAAATGACTGCAAAGAAAACAAGCGAGACGATAGAAAACTTTTGCTGTTCATCATTCAATTTCATAAAATCTACTGTAATGTCACAAAGAAGTCAGAAAATTACTTCATACTTGGTACAAATCATTAGTCAGTGATGACTAATCAATCGTGGGGTGAAGGTACTATATATGTTTAGTTGAACTGTAGAACTACAACTAACAATTAGTCAAATAATTGTCATAAATATTTACACCCGTAATCAGAAAATAAAAAAAATCCCAAAGTTGAGATGCACCAATTCTGTTTTGTCCAATGAAGAGAAACAATGCAAACTAATCACTATCAAGAAACAAATCAGTAAATGAAATTGTCTTTGCTGCTGAAATACCCTTAATTACCCAATCGTGGGAATAAAAAAAGGATAATCTAATCTTCATTTATTCAGACATCTAAACAGAGTTCAAAGCACTGAGTTCAAACCACTGAAATTGTTTTCAGCAGCGACTCATATGTAGGCTTTTTTTTTTAACTGACTCAATGAGGAAGTTTACTTTGACATTTCTGTGGCGTGACGCTCACCCTCTCTCTCATAAGAGGAAAACGAACACCGAGCGACGTTTGCTCTGCGATTGAACACGTTTCATCCCGTCACTTTACTCAAAGACTCGGTGACAGCTTTGCTTAGATAAAAAAAAGAAGAAAAAAAGAAAGAAAAGGGCCTTACGGTTCCTGTGTGACACCGTCTGTGACAGCTACGCATACACACTCCAGCGTCATGTTGACATCGAGTGACTGCTGCCGAAGCTTCATGTTTGTTTACGACGAGCTCCAACAGGCAGCTGTACGTTTAGTTTGCCAACGGACGACGTAAAGCCGTCTTCACTTCCATCTGACTGACACTCAGAGAGGAAACTGCACTGTTAGTCTCAAGAACAATAATTATTAGCAGTTATTATGTTATTCAGTATCAGTTTAAACACACAGAAACTACACCAGACATGAGTTTGGCCACCAATTTAGTAAAAAAATGTCATATTTTAAAGAGGCCTCAGAGGTGCTGAGAGCTAGTGTTGTGTCATAATATTATACAAGATGAATACTAAATAAAACCTCTTCTCTACGTCAGTTTCAATAGGCTGTTCAACTGTGTCGCTTATGGGAGACTAATATTAACTCTTATACTGTCGTTACCTTTAATATCATATTGAAGATGTGTCCATTTCAGCTTTAGGTCCAGTCATTTCATAGACCTTCAGAGTCTCCAGAGGATAAAACCTGATGATTTCTGATCAACCGCTGACTTTTCATCTACTGTGAAATCTCTAACTAATAATGAAATAGAAGGGCATTTAATATAGCAGACATTACTTTGGTGCAGAGCTACACTATAGAGTCTGAAGCTGCTTTCAAACATTCGTTTAACTCCAGAGGTCGCCTGCTTTAAGTGTGAATGCGATTGTCTACAGAAATCGTTTCATCTCCTGAATCAAATCTCCAGATATTGTCAGAGTGAGCTGAAGTGAGAAAACAGGTGAAACTCTGCAGGATCCACAGTGAGTGAGTGAATGGGTGAGTGTCTTGATTCCTTCATGCTCAAGCCTGGCACTGACCGATTCTTCAAATGTGACCAGAAACTTTGGAAAATGTCCAGATCCAAAGACCCACACCTCTACAACCTGCACTTGTTATTTTAAAAGGGTCACATTATACCTTATTTCTCCAAGTTAAACTAGTTCCCTGGTGTCCTATTAAAGATGTCTGTGACATGGTTTGGTCAAAATACCATAAGGATGAAACACCACAGCAGTTCAATCACCCTGCCAAAACAGCCCTGTTCAGAACGCTCTGTTTAGTAGTATCTCTAAGTCCACCTTAAAAAAAGTAAAACAAAACTTAAGGGACAGGAAATGACATCAGCCACAGAGGCTGCTGGGAGCTAACAGCAGTTAGCATTTGGAAAAGTGTTCATTTTCAGGCTCTAGCAGGCACATTGCCGTCATATATAACATGTATCCACTGGACAGATAAATCCTCTGAGGCTGGAAGTTTGTGTAGAACTCTGTTCTGCACTGTGGAGCCAAGAATGGAACTTTTCGCGGACTTCCGGGTTTTCTGATCGCCAGCACTCTCGCATGTTTTGAGCTGAGCTCGGTGAGACAACAATTCCAGGAATTTAGCGTCTTGTGACGTCCCAGTGAGCGCAGAAGTCAACATCGCGTTTCATTTCCTGTACTTAGACTGAGGAGGACACACAAACACGAGCGAGTCATCTTTTTTCACACTTTGCCTGATACGACTGATAGGACCTCCAGAGTACCAAATATAAGGATTTAAATGATTTAAACTTTGATTTTGCATAATATGTCCCCTTTAACTAAACACATCTGTAAATGAGAACAGCTGGCTTTATTGTTTAAACACTATGAATTCACAGAGTGAACCATATTAACAGTATAATGTAATACCAACCACTAACCACGTCCATTAGTGTGTGCTTGTTGTGAGAATCCAATCGGTGGAAAAGAAAGCGGTGAAATCCCCATCGGCAGTTGCTGATATATGCACGGCTGTTGATTTATGGAAATAAAGTCCTACTTCATTATGCCGAGGAGACATTTAAAGAGAAGCATGCACATTTGCAGCCCACCAGCGAATGAAAGTGTGTCGAGGGAGGGGGGGAAATACTACACATTATTCCAGGCTGAAATGACAAATGCGACGGGGATGGAGTGCGTTGTAAATACTTCCTCCTGGAGGGAAGAAGCTAACCCTCAGCTTCTCTCCCCACAAAGCTCCTGGAAATCCTCTCAATTAAATGATGCATTTTCTCTGTGCTTTGTTGAGGGGTGAGGCTGAAGAAAACCGCCTGAGCACAAATCACTTAGAGCCTAGTGAAATAGCTGCCAGTTATCCGTGTAAAATTACCACTGACGAAAATGCCTTTGCCCTATATCCTTTTTCAATTGCAAGGCCAGATACTGAGCGTGCAGCGGGGATTCTTGCTAAGTGAATTATGCCATCGGTGAAACGTTCTCTCCCCACTGTGACACTTTGGAATAAAACTTGTTATTGCAACGCAATAAACAGGATTCCAGTGACTAATATGTATATAATGAATTAAAACCCGCCAGGACTTCTGCGAGTTTTATTGTTTTACAACTTTCTTAAAAAAAAAGTGTGTGGATGTGATAAAGCCTCAGTAGTCATCACATATAACTTTTAACTGCAACGCCACAGTGCAAACTAAATCTCTTGCCAATCACTAAAACTAATTTAAATTAATTAGTAATTGACAGTAAGTAATTACTCTCCTCGAGTCAATATTTAGTTTCTATTGCAGCCATGAGTTCAACTGTACCCGCTCTGTATTTCTAGCAATTTTTCCTCTGCGAAGCTCCATTTACACATGAAAGAAAAAGAAAAAGTTTTTTTTTTTGCATATTTCCTACATATTTTACCGCTTAACTCCACTTGATCTTTGCGGCAAACTTTTATGATTGACACAAATTTGACGTCCCAACAGGAACACGGATCCTCTTCTACCCGTCATGCCCCGCCCTCATCTCCGCCTCCTTTTTTCCTTCTATCAGTTCACCTGTGGCAGAAGCACACCTGCGTCCAATCCCCTAATCAAGCACCTACTTACTTCCTGGTTCTCCGGTCACTCGTCGTCGTTGTATGAACTGCACGCTTCCGTTGACGTTCTCCTTCGCTGGCGTCTGGATCAGATCTCATCCTTCACCTCTGGTTCCTGCATTAGTCTGTAAACCCATTCATCAATAAACTGTTAAAGGCATAAACATAGACCGGAAGCTCCAATTAACGCTGCTTTTGGGCGTGTATCTGCACCATTACCTTGTTTATGAAGCTCTACAGTTTCATAACAACCAGTTCAGACACTGCTGAGAACGCAGGGCGTTTGTTTTACTGAGCTCTCTGAAAAAAACTGTGTTCCGTCTCCGCCCGTCTGCTCTTGGGTCCAGCACCACCTCACCCTAACACTACTTTGCCAAACTATGTTAGACCCAAACAGTCAGCAGCACCTAGACATTTGAAAAATAAACTTTAAATGTGCCTCTTAGGTTTAGGTTTAAATACATTGACCTAGTTTCACTGTCATTTTTCTGTTTGATTTTATATATATATATGTTTTACAGCCAGACCCTGGGCAAACGGAAAGTCAGGGTCAAGTACCAAGCCTGCATAAATAGGAGGGTTATGTCAGGGAAGGCATCCACTGTAAAAGAAAATAATCTCTGCCATATCAAATATGAGGACCCCGAGAGCGGAAAAACCTACTTTATATAAACCTTTAAACTGCATTAAGCAATAGTTATTTATCTTGTTTAATAGTGTTTTCTTTGACTGTGTTTAGAACCTTGGGTTACCCTCTTTGCAGGAAAATGTACTTTCACCAATGTGTCGACATAATGATTTGGCTGCATTCATTGCCCCCCCCCCACCCACCCCCTGCACAAACCTTTCACGCTACAGTGAATCATCACTTATTTGTCCTTTTTCTTTTTGTAAACAGTTTCTTTCGATTTGCAATCATGAGACAAAGCTGTGAAGCACGGGGGCAGCATCACGGTGTGTGCATGGTATCTTACCTTCACTATGGAAACTTGGTCCTTCACACACACTCGGGTACATTTTACAGCTGTGACACTTCTTTTTTTTCTTTTTTAATAAGAACTGTTATAATAACTGTTGTAATAGAACTCTAAATATCCATGTGCCCTTCGTCCTCTGACTGTTCCCTCTCAGTGTCTTGGTCACAGAGTTCACTTTACATCTCCTGATGAAGCTCCACGTTCACTCGGCAGCTGTTGGACACGACAAATCAAATTAGTCGAGCTTGAGTCAGACACAGGTGATTGTTGTTCCACTAAATACGTGACAACAACAAACAAGTGACCGCAGCAGTAATCATGGGATATTTAGATTATATGATATTTATATTCTTTAAGCACCTCATATAAAAGCTCATTTAAATCATCATATATAAACCTGCGATCAGCTGCATGTTGCTCCCCCCCTCATGTTTTGTCGTGGTTCATTGGACAGCAGCATTATGTTTATGCTTTCAAGTCATTGATTGGCAATTAGGAAAGATTTTCAAATTAGCGGCCATTAATGTTGCTCATTTTTCTCACGAGGCACAGGCTTTAATGAACAATGTTTTCGTAGAGCGTTGTGCCGCACTGTCGTGAGGGTTACGGTCCATACGGAGAGTCAGGTCGTCAGGAGCCTCCAGAGGAACTGGGTGGAGCGAGGAAAGAAAAGAACGGACGACAGAAAATTGCACAGGTATAATAATACGACTTGCATTTTTATTGAACATTACTTACCCCTATTCTTTCTGTATTCGGAGAGCAATTTATCACACTGTCGGGTAGCCCATGGTCAAGCGAAGGTCCCAACACCGCACATGCACCTTGAAATTCATCAGTGGTAACATTTACACAACAGTGTTCTCACTGGGATTAAACGGTTTTCTCGGTTTAGCCACATAATGTGAGGAAGGAGGGAGACGGGAAGGCTGAAAGGAAATTAAAGGAGATTATTATCAGTTTATACCCGCTTTAAAGAGGATTTTTAATCCAAAGAACGTGGTTCTTTGTGAATGACTTATTTTTTTCTTTATGCGAGAATGATCAATCAACAGTTAAGACATTTTATTGTTCGACTCACCGGCTTCTTCTTTCCCGCTTTTCCAAAAAGAAACTCCCAAGACAAAACGTGCCATTTTCAGTATTCTTAATTAGGACAATGGAAAGATATGGTTGAGATATACAAGACACAGAGGCTTAACACATTTATTCGACCACCTGTCATAAAAACGAGAAAACAAAAAATCTATTATTTCATAATTATTTATTTGCGCAAATAAACTGGAATCAACTTTTTATACTTAAATGTGACTCAGTTCACTCTCTGAGAACTCATAAATTAATCAAGCGTAACATTCAACCACTAAAACAAATCTTTCTGTTCAGGAATGCAAGTAAATAACTATAATTTGACATATTATTCAAGAGATAATGTGATTTACTGTTTTTTTGTATAATAGTAAATGCATGGATAACAATAATAGCTTTATTTTAGCATTAAAGATATCATCAGTTTAAAGAGCTTCTACATACAGGTGTATTAACCATTAAAACACTGTTCATTTAGGGCAGCTGTGGCTTTGTGTGGTGGTCTAACACATTTGTAAACACACACACCCATAAAAACAACAGATGCTGCAGGACACCCACTCAAAAAGAAAAACCAAAAAACAGGCAGAGCAGAGCTCTCCCATTCTGCTGATAGTTTAATGGAAGCGACAACAGGGTCTGTAAATGCAGTTACCAAATGTGTAGCCTACAATTAAATGACCGTTTGGAAAAACTGAGGTTCAAACTGCATGATTTTATGGCAGCTTTGAGCCACTTTGAGGAGGGATAACAGCTGGGAAATGAACAATATAAACTACAAGATGGACTGAAATCCATTACAGGAGCTGTGCTCATACAGGTAGAAAAACAACTTATCGGCCCATGTGGTGGAAGTCATAAGATTATTATTAGTAAAAGTGATTGCGCCGTTTGTTTAAAAGCACCTGAAAACCACAACATTACAAACATAAGGTAAAGGAGATTAAAGCCCATAATTCCTAAACGCTGTATTCCTCAAGTGGCATCTATGTAAAAACGATTCAATAAACTTTAATATTGGTGTAAATCCACCGACACCCAAACATATCACTTAACTAATTAAAGAGTCATTCAGTTTGAAGCTGTTGTAAAACAGATAATTATCCATCAGCTTAATAGTTCATACTTCAGTCATTACTTCGGAGTCAAAATTCATTAAAGCCACCAAGCATAGAAAGCTGCGGGTAAGAATGTGTCAGGCGACATCACTCTCAAACAACAACAATAATAATACGCTTATTAACGTGACATGTAATTAGGATGCAGTTTATCATAGGGCGCTTAATGTTAAGCCTTTAAGCAGTTCCTGTGAAAACATTTTAAGATTTCATGAAGCAAATCAAAGCTGTTGCCAGCGCTCTGCCGCCTCATCGATGCTGCTCCACTGTTATTTGAATACGGGCCGCGTTCCAAATTCACACTTACAGAGAAGAGAGGAATGGTCACCGGGTGAGTAGATACATTATGTGAATGAGACTGCATTAGTCTAAAGGTTACCACACTGTGGACCAGGTCCCTCTATGAAAGAATGAAGTCACAGCTGTCACGGTTGTGCTCTGTATCGGACGCTGTGGAGAAAAATCATGAAGCAAAATCATTACTTTTCTTAAAAATACACATATTTAATAGTTTATTCAGAAGTGTTGTCAGTAGTGAACCTGGGTACAGTCAATATAATGGAAATCCAGGGTTACAGCAATGTAGGATAAGGTCTGAGCCAGGATGATAATGTGATAATGAAGTTAAATGCATGTGCACTCCACAAATTCAACCGTTAAAATCCATGACAGAAGCTCACACAAACACCGTCAAGTCCCCGTCTATTCAAATCCCCCAGGCCCTTTTTGTTTCATATAAATGCCACATAATCTAATGGTGTGTTAATACAAAAAGAGTCAAGACAAAGTCACATATGAAAAACCTGAAATAAAATCAAAACATATATACAAACCTCTGTACATAGTGGGAATAAAAAGATAATAGAACTTTAATGAGATATGTACTCTCGTATAGTCGAGAGAGAGGGTCACTATGAGAGAAGCTGCTGGTCGGAGCTTATTTGTCTGAACACAATCTCACGTCAAGGTAACGTCTCCAAGTGGCATCTGCAAATTCAGTGACTGCTCGTCTGTGCAACATGCTCCCTGTTGCAGACGGCATCGTCGTCAAAATGAGGAGCGGGAGGAAAAATGAAAAGAGGGACAATAAGAAAAGGGGGCGGGCTGAAGTGAGGTATTCATCTTGTCAAGCTAGGATGGGAGAGCGAGGAATGTGTGGGTAACAACGACCGCTTTTCAGGGGGAACTTTTGTTGTGTTGTCAGTGTGTTGTTTGGTCCTACTGTCAGTGTCTTTGTTTACTGTACAATTCCTGAATCGATGGACGCCTGCTTCCTGGTGGTCTTGGGAGGAGGTGGAGGAGGGGTCTTGCTCGGCAAAGGAGGCGGAACGTGCTGCAACGAGACAAAGTAGAAAGGATTAATTTTTTTTACTCAAGTCAAGAGAACTTGTCTTTTCACAAAAAAAAAAATATTTATATATTTTTTAAAAATTCAGATTAAAAGCTGCCATCCCTCCAAGAATGATTGACAGGACATTTAATACAAAAGCAAATGCCAGGATCAGCTCACAAACCCTGTGTGACAGATTAAGTGGTCATGGTGCCTTCAAGTGTCACACTGAATGTTTGTCAGACTTCATGTTGAACCTCAGCCAATCACATTTTGCCGTCTGCATGACTGTGCTGAACAGAAGGGGCAAGAGACCGACTTTCTCGAGCAAGAATCTGTGGCTTTTTTATATCAAAACAAACACTAAATCGCTGTAACAAAGTGAATGATTAGATTAATATTATGTTGTAACCTGCTCCATTGAGGCTGTTAATGTCTGACACTGTAAACCAGTCTATACCATGTATGCTGAGATTCTAATCTTTTATTAAAAAATGACATTTCATTGGTAAAGCTGTAATTATTGGTGATTTTTGTTGTTGTTGTTGTTCTTATTCTGCCTTTCTTTGTGAGCAAAAACTATGTTTACTAACATTATTTGTCGCTGCATCTTTCATCTGAAAAAAGGCTCTGCCAAATATTATTATAATAAAAAATAAGTTTTTTTTTTTTTTTTAATGTAACAGACATTTGTTTTAGTCAAATTATGTCCAGCAGCTTCTCTCGTTCCTCTCTACTCATCTGTGCTTCATTCCAGTGATCAAATCCCAGAGCTGTGAGTGGAGAGGGAGAAAGCGTCATCGTGGGGAGGGAATTTTAAAAGAGTGGATGGTGAATGGGCAGACAGCTGCAGGGCTCAGGATTTTTTTCCTCCGTCCTCAGATGTTTTTTGTTCATTTAATTTAGATTATTCTCCTCATTATAAGTAATATTCTCCTTATTACATAATATAACACTTCAGTTGGTTGGAGGTTACCAGGAGTCCTGTTATTGGGTTTATTTTTTAATCTATTTTTATCCCTTTTCTTTTGTTTACTTTGTTTTTGAAATAATGACTTTTTGCTAATAAAACCAAATTATAATTGGCTAAACTTGTGGCGTCCTATGTCCAGTCTCCTATTGAGCCACGTCTGTATCGCCTAAGGGAGGCCGTAACACAAACTATAATGATGTTTTTTTACTAACATCCATTGTAACCATGTGGTATTTCAGGAACTTAAACTCCTAAAATACTTGAAACGGTTGATTTGACAGGAGAGAGTGTGAAATGTGTCCCTCAGCCAACACATCCTTTAAAACACCCGAGTTTACAACAGACAACGAACAATGCTTGTCAATGACCTCACTTCTGCCTACATTAAGGACTGTAAATAAAGAACATCTGCTCTCACTACACTGCTGTCAGTCCGCTGTCACACTGTGAGTGTGTGAGTGTGTGTGGCTCTGTCTTACTTCCTGTCCACGGGCTGTGACAGTGGATAAATAAGATTAGTTAACAGAGTGGCAAGGAGAGAAGGCAGCCAGCGTAGACGACGTGGCTGAGTGTGAAGAGATGAGCCGCTTATTAACAGTGGGAGAGCTCCTGATGGATGTAAGAGCTAAAGTAATCATCCAATCAATCACGTCTGAGCGCCGGGGCCTGGCTGAAGGGGAGCAAAAAATAAATAACCACAGGGTGGACATTGGACAGTTCTTCCCTGCCGACTGACTGATGCGTACACTCTTCTGTGACACAGATTACCAAAGTGAAGCATGCACGGAGTACAAGTGTAAAACATACACTCAGAACACGCACACACGCAGAGGCATGAATGTCATGAGTGTGCAGGGTCAGGGGATTGTGGATGAGGTTGACTGAAATGTCAAATGAGTGTAGCAGCATCTTGTTTTATTGTAAGTAGCCAGCATCATTAAGGAGCTCCTCTCAGGCCTAATTAAAACACCTACCCTTTGATGTGGCGGAGGTGGCGGAGGCGTCGTGGGACTCGTCAAGTCTTGATTATCGAGCAGGTTGCCGTAATCAGCCGTGCTGCCTTTCAGAGGCAGCGGAGGAGGAGTTTCACCCTTGTCAGAGTGGCCCATCCCGTTGAGCTCCAGACCTGCACGGAGTACATCAGCTCACATTCATCATCGAAATGTATTACTGTGTATTAAACAGCACGTCTGCAATTTCAGGTCTTCCATATGCAACCATTGTGTTGTATCCAGTTTTCGGAGCCATCAACTGGAGGTCCGCGGCACACTTTTTTACACATTTTTCTTGCAAACGTCCAACTTTACAGACATGAAATACTGAAATGTTGACAATAATAGGATGAAAGTCGTTCAGTCGCGTCATTAAATGTCTCTTTAAAATCTCTCTCTATGAGCCTGTGCGTGAGAAAGCAATCCGTGTCACTTTTTAGTAGCGTCTGTATCACAATGCAAAGAAGTTGAATAAATCTCACGCAGTAATTGCAGGCTCTTTGCTTTAGTAATGAGCACGCTTAATGAGCAAGTTAACACACACACACAGCCATTATGTGTGATCCTGGTGTTAGCAGCCAGCACAGCCATAAAGAGACAGATTTAGAGGTAAATCTGCGGCGCTGACAGTTTTCATTTGCATGGTGAATTATGGAGGTGTAGATATATATATATATAACACCTACAGTTGCACTATGTTTGAGATTTAAATAAAGTATCCATGTACCTCAGTATGTGCTAATAGTCACTACATTTACATATTTTGTTACAAACTTTTAAAACACATGTAAACACATTAATACAAGTGAACACATTCAGATAATGGAATATACCTAATGAATAACCTCGGGGCTTTGACCCATAAATACCCATAGAAACAAAAATGTTTTTTCCCCACATTTTTTGGACTGAAGAGAGCAAGTTTATGCTGTTTTCATGTTAATAGACGGTAGAAAGACACATAAAGGTGCTTGGTACCAAAGTGGTCTGTGACATGACAGGTCAACCTGAAAACGACCAATAATAACAGGCTCTGGGTGGGTTTTATTGCCACCTAGCATAACACAGTCAGGACACACTTCCCTCCATAAATCCATTGTTTGCAAGTGCTTCTATACTGACACAAGAGCAGATTGTCCAATTAAATGACGTGGTGAATCTACAACCGAAGCTTGACTTTATTGTGCACGGCAATATAATCGGGCGATCGGACGGGTGCGAGCGAGTGCATGGATTATAAATTTGCTCTTACTGGAAACAGTGTGCAGTGCGCTAAAGGAGAGTTTGCTCCTGGGCGTGATGGGTGGGGGTCCCGGTGAGGCAGAGGAGTTGGAGGAAGAAGAAGGAGGCCCCGGGGACACCGAGAGGCGGCGGTCTCCACCGATCTGGCTGAGAACTTGACTCCTTGGCCTCTGAGGCCGTAAGGGACTGATCTGTGTGAAGATAAAGAAGATGTTATCACTGAGCACGCAATGTGAAACAGACAAAACTATGTAAAGAGTCTAAATGAACATTGTGGCAAAAGAAATAACAGCACAAGAAAATATTCATATTTACTTTCTGTGTTGCTAAATGTGAAACCACAGGGAAGAAATTTCCTGGTTGTGCTGCTTATCTTTGCTTCAATATCAATACTAACCTGCAAGGCTGCTTCATCCTTGCTTTATAATAGCTGGTGTTTTAATATGAAAACATACTGTACATGTAATGATGGATTTTCCACACTGTGAACAAATATCTCTGTAACTGTTCAGGGTCAAAGCAAACAGCCAGCACTGAAAACACACACTGTTGTTATTTAAATTGTTTTAAATAACAACATTTGTATTAAAATAGTGATTTTAGTAATTTTCTATTTGTTCCGTTTCCACTGTTCCAGATGGTCCCTATCTCCTGCTACTGCTTGGTGACCCCGAGAGACCCCAGGGTGCTCGTCCCCTTGACCCCTGAGGCAGGAAGCTCACATCACAAACCAGACGGCTCCACCACTGTCAGGGCCCTCAGCCAACCCCCACCCTTTGGATCCCATCTTTGTGCTTATCTTAACGCAGTTAGCCAGGGAACATTCCCACTGGGCATGCAGAACAGGGTGATACCTCTGCTGTAATGGACACAGCAGGGTGGAAGAGGACATGAGCAGCAGACAGCGGGGGGAAACAAAGAGAACCAAGATGAGTAGTGAAGGAGTGAATGGTGGAAAGTTTGGGGGAAATAAGTAAATAATGATAAATAAAAGACTTGGAATTAGTTGAAAATATGGCTATGAATACATGTCAGAGATTCACTGGTTATTGCAAAGCATAGAAATTTCACTGACAGATGCTAAACAGAGAGAAGCTATTTGGAGGTCTATAATGGAAAGGATGCAGGCTTTGGGATATTCCACCTGTTTGAGCTTGTTTGTTCAATCAAATCAATTATTTTTTTTTTTAAATCATCACATCGATAAAAAAACTGTGGTGTGTTTTTTTTAAAAATAGAAACAAATATCCATTAGATTCAAGTTCACACAACACTGATTAAGCCCTTATGGCTCTCAGTATGGTGGTGTTTAGATCACGCATTGACATTCCCACACAGAAAATTATTTATTTTATGTGAAGACAGACAACAGTGAACTTGTTAAAGCGAGAAAAACTGCAAACTTTATCTGCAAAAAGGTTGGACTCTGATTAACAACACGAATTATGTAAAATGTTTCAGAAATCAATTCCACTGCTCAAAAAACAGCATTCAGACAGGACAGACTATTTCTTACACCCGTCTGACCCTTGAGCTACGTATACACACAAACGCTTCCTATCAGTCAAGTCTGATAGCTTTGCTTGACGGAGTCCATTATCAAACAGAGGTAGAGTGAAAACATCAAAAACAACAAAAATAGACTGTTTACGCACTGTAGTTTGAACAACATCAAGAAATGAATGTCAAAATGCTGCCCGAGAGAGCACTAAGCTTCAAACACAATACAATCCACAGAAGCCTGTCAAAACACGACCACCATCTTCCTCATTTTCCTCCTTTTGAACCATGATTATCCATACTTAAGCAGTAGGGCAGGACAGATAAAATAAAGAAGGGTTCAGAAAAGCAACAGACAGAGAGAAGAGTTACTAATGGTAGAGACAAAAAGAGAAAATACCGTCTCTGAGAGTATGACAGCCTCAGGTGGCTGCTGCAGTTGGATCTCCGTGGTCTTCATCTCCTTATCAAAGATCTCCTGGTGCTTACTGTTCCTCTTCTCCTTCTTTTTCTCTTTGCGCTCCCTCTCAGATTCGTCGCGGTCCAGCTTGTCCTGAGACTTGGTGTGCAGCTTCTTTGGCAGGAGAGGCTCCAGGGCAAAGCTGGAGAAAAGACAACGTGATTTTTGTCAATCAATCTCCTTGCCCTTGAAGCAGTTATCAGCAGTCTGCTGGCTGGGGATGCAAAACACTCTCTGTATGTACTTATTTAAGATTAGTACAGACTTTCATATGCACTCAAATTCCAATAATAGTGTCAAATTAAAAGGAATAATTAAATAGCTAAAAATATGTTAAATGGAATTTAAGTGGTAAGTATTTACTCTTCACAACCTTGCACATCCTGAGAAAATCTCTTTGAATTAAATCAAAATGCAAACCTCTGCACAGGTACGTAACCAAATTACTGACAATAACTCAAAAACAATTCTTAAACTCGACCAGGGTTCGACTGTATTTCATGCCCTGAAGTATTGCGTTACCCATCTGAGCCTGGCCTGGACGGGGAGTTGTCAGAGGAAATGGAGGTGACCGACGCCACGGACAGCGGCCGCTGGGAAGAGGGCATGGTGAAGGAACGCACCATGGAGTGTGGGCGAGACCCCCGTCGCTCATCGGCTGCAGGCTGAAAGAGCAGAAACATACAGGAAAAATTCATGTTAAAAGTCACCGTCTCTCTGTGGTTTAATGGTCACTCTCTTCTGCACCATAGTCCATAGTGAACATCAGCATTTTTAGCTTGAAGCGATATAGAAGCTGCTGATCTTCTGCTGCCTCATTCGTTAAGTTTGTGTCACTTGGGTAGATCCATACTAAATATGACAAAAATAAAATATTAAAATAACTGATGGGGACAGCTGTGGATCTTAAAGTCAGAGAATAACAGATTTGAGTGAGTGGTTTCGTCAAAATTTAGTCTACAAGTAAGAAACAGTGGCTACCATAATCTTAAGATATCGTAGACAAAAGACATAATCCTAAACACAAATCCACTGACATTTTAACTACTCAAACGTTCACGCAGTATGAAGGTTTTATAATAATGTAAGATATGCAATTCAAATATATTTACACTTTATTTTACTGTACAGCATTTAATCTTGAGACACTGTGCAACAGTACGTCTATCACGTCATAACAGCCCACATTTCTTTTTACTTCATATTTCTATAAAAATTACACATTGTTTTGTGAATAATAATGTGCATCTTTTCCTGGCAATATTACTTTCAAGGTCTTTTTTTTTATGAATACCTTATTCATAAAAATACATTGCCCAAGCTCGCTAGCTCACAATGTCCTTGTTATTCCCAAACTGCTAAGTCTTACCCTTGGTGTTTGCCCACTGCATATATTGAGACAAAGGGATATTTCGGGATGGGAGTTAACATGGACAGATTAAAAGGACAGCAGCGTTTCTCTCAGCATATATACATTAACAGACCTTCAAACGCAGCAAAAACATTTGGTGTCAGCAGCTTTAATGATGAGTGCTGCATTTTAAGAGTAAAGAAAGGGGCCACTGAACATTCATTAGGATAACCTTATTAACTGACCCTGGAAGGGGATGGATTTTTCTTATGTTTGAAAGGTCACCGTCCTCTTCCCTTCAATTGAGTGAAGAGTCCTATACCTCAGGTAAGGTGGAGGTAGGAAGTTTTTTTTTTTTGGTTTGGCCAAGCAAACAGTTAAAGCTGTAATGAAGGACAGATGGCAGATAGTCCTGTTCAGTAGTCTATTGTAAGATTTTGTAGAGAAGCAGCTTTTGTAAATATCATCATAAGCTGATCATTATTGTGCTAATAAAGATGTTTCTGGTAAGCAGCAGTGACATCCCATAAGCATCTTAAGTTCTGTTTTGAATTCTCTTGGTTGGTGATTTGACGAGCAAGACAGAGTGAGGTTTCCTCCGTTTGGATGATATTAGCTGTCAATCACACTGGTGTCCACTCATACGTTCCGTGATATATCTTCAATATTCCTCTAAATGAGAAAATAATTTATGGTAAATGGTTTGGATTTATATAGCGCTTTTCTAGTCTTGATGACCACTCAAAGTCGCTTGACACCACAGTTTTGCCCGATTGCTCAAGGTAGGGGTGGGGGAAAAAAATTGGTTCACATAGAAATCGCGATTCTAAATAAATAAATTCATAAACTTCACAAATCGATTTTTTGAAAAAAAGGCAGCTAGGCTTTTATTTATGCAAGCTTTTTTTTGTACAGTAAGTAAGTTTTTATTTGTTTTGAATGAATAAATGTTAACTTTGTCTTGTTTGCCTTTGTGTGGTCACATTATCACATTATCTTATACAAACTGTATTGCTTTGATGCCATAATTTGCCTAAACACACTATGCATTGTATCAATTTTTTAATCGAGAATCGATTTTGAATCCAATCGAATCGTGAGACACCCAAAGATTCACATCCCTAGCTCAAGGACAGACTGGCATGTAGACTAGCAGAGCCCAGAATTGAACCCACAACATTTGAGTTGAAAGACGACCCCCAATTAAAACATTTACAAAACTGACATCAAGTTCTGTTAAAGAAGAAGAACCGGAACCCAAGATTGAGAGCATTAACTCCTCAGGAAAATGTTTGCAAATGTTATAAATCAAGTGAGAAGGAGGAGCAGAGCAGAGTCGCCTCCCTAGTGGCTATTAAATCTATTCTTATTTTCTGGTTGTTCTCAATAAGCAAACTGGAAGATTATACCCACATTTTTATATACATATATATAAATAAGGGGATATGGACATTTTAAAGGGAGCAGGGTCTGTTTGCCTATCTCTTGGTTAGCTATTCCTGTCCTCTTATACAGAACATTAGAGAATGACTAATTGATATTGTATGATATATACAGTATATATATTTTTTAAGTAAGGTTATTTTTCATGGAAATAAAATAGAATGTGAAACTGTATCAAAGATGAGTGCTTAGTACCTGCACAAAGCAGCACAGCAGTTTTGATGAAACAGAGAAGGTCATAATCACGTAAAAGCTCTTACCAGGGACTTCACGCCGTACTGTTTCTCCACCTTCTCCCGCAGCTGCTTGAAGCAGGCCTCCAGGCGGTCATGGAAAGGCCTCAGCGCCTCCGTGACCTTTTCTCCGTGAATGCGAACACCTTCAGCAAGGTGCGGGATCTAGCAGATCAAAACAGCGATGTAAAAAAAATTTAATAAATAAAAAAACCTTTATACAGTATATACCCTTGAGACATGAGAGGTTAGCTGCACGGTGGTTCTTCTGTCATTGGAGGATTACCCTAGCACGTATATCCGATTTAATGCACATGACCTCCGGCCCCCTGGCAGTGCTTACTCAGCAGCAGCAGCAGTGAATGTAAATCATGTCAAGTGTGTCCGTGTGCACAAGGGGGGAATATCAGAGCAACTTCATCGAGATGATAGTAGATTATACAGAAGGCTGTTGCCATGACACCTCCTCCCCATCCTCCCCACACCAACACCAACTCATCATAACACAGGTATAACCAACACAAAGGAGCATAGACAAAATGCAGGTAATGCAGTGCATGTAATGGATATTTTCCTCTTCACCTCTGATGCAGATAATACTGCAATGCACCTTTTAGGCACACTGCTGCCTCTCACACTGTAAACAGCTGGTGATTAACAACATTTTAACAGGCGCATCTCAGGTAGACAGAGAGTGAGTAAAACTGCTGAAAACCAGTAATTAGAAAACCCCAGTGCTACATTCTATGTCGGCAAGCTTTGCTGACTAATCGGACAAACGGGGAGCATCATCCCTTGAGGAGTGAGCGTTCCTTTTGTTCCTGCTGGATCTCAAGGTGGTGTTTTTGTGTTACACGCCATCTTTGGCTGTGGTCGGGTGGAGAAGAATTGCACAATCGCTTCACCACAAACCAACACATATGTTAGGAGTGGCAATAACAGACCTTTTCTTTCCCCTGGCAACTTAACAAAATGCGTGTGAAACGCTGTTGAAAGTGAAAAGGAAAAAGGGAACGCTTTTATGCAAAAAAACTAAACAAAAAAACCCCCATTAAATATATAATTTAATTCAGCGTTGATATTCATCCACCCAGGTCAAATGAGGCATTTACACAAACAAAGGTGCAGAGTGCATCTTCATTCTAAGTAAGATAGCTTTTACGGCTAACAAATTCACCTCAGCTGTACTCAGAGTACAAAGAAGTGTGTGAAGTATGTGGACCAGTAACAAGAAGACTGTGTGTGTGTGTTAATTTCTTATTCCCTCAAGCTTGTTTGCCTTTCTTCCTTTGCTCTGAGGGCAAACTGCCCCTCCACAGTATGTTCTATCAAAAACGGCCTTCACTGAGTCACCACACAACACCAACTCACTGATGCAACCTTGTGTAATCATCACAAACGTTACATGTTTTATTAACAAAGGGGTTTCCATATGTGGAGGGCTTCATAACAGAGAGGACACGCATCTACAGTGTCTTCTCAAAGGTTTCAGCCATGGCCACACTGACGCATTAGGGAGAAGCTTGAAAAAGAGTCGGTGAACTTGTATCATAGCAGCAAAATCCCGGAATCCTTCTCTCACTGAATGTTTATTTACTGTGCTCCAAAAACACCAAAGCTTTGGCACAGAAAGATAAATGAGAGGAGGCTACAGACTCCCCGCAAGGATTTCCTCTTGTATCAAGGAGCTCCATCATCACCACTGGGATCTCTTAGAGGCAAGAGGTGCAGAGAAGACTAGGCTGACAGAGACAAAAAGTTGAAGGATGAGAGGGGTAGAAAGGCAAAAGGAGGAGAAAGGAAGAATCAGAGGAGTCAGAAGGCCAAAAAAATACAGAAAGAGAAAGAAAAGGCAGTGAGAGTGAAAGCTGAGGCAAGATTCAGTTCTCCCAGGATACCCACATCTTTTTATAGACCGTAGAATGATTGAGTGCGACTGAGTGGTGGCATGGCAACAGAAATCTGCTAGGTGGCTGCATGGAGATAAGCTCATTATGGAAGACACTTTGGCTCAAGGTTGCAAACACCAATACATACAGACATGCACGCATGCACATGCACACACTCCCTCCCTCCCTCTCTCTCAGTAGTTTAATTACTTGTTAAAACTTTTTCTCAAAGTTTTATTCCTCATCAGCAGTCAAACAGAGACAACACATTGATGATTTGGGGATAACAGTAAGAGATATTACCTGATGCTAAGTGCTTATAATTACACAATAGAGACCTGCAGCTGCATTTAGAAAATCCTGCATGGTTTGCAGTTTCCATTCTCAAGCTAATCTTACACCGTTTAACAGTGCATGCTGCAAAAAATAGTATACAAAGGGAAACATAATTTTTTTTAATAGGAAAAACTAGCAGAGTTGGAATACCAGATGCTTAAAAAAATGTGATATGCTTATAAGGAAGGCAAGGACATAGCTTTTCCTTTACGTCATCAGTGGAGATAATTATTGACTAACTTTATAAAATATAAAAAAAATGTCCTGATTAAAACATTTCTTTAACCACTTACTTTAACACCATTTCATATAAAACTAACAAATCCAGACAAGCCAAGCATTAGACCAGTGGCTGTGAAACCGAACCGCAACATCCAAAAGCTGTAGAGCCAGAAATGTTCTCAGTCGATGGATCAACTTTGATAAAAAGTGGTTAAATACTGGACACATGTTGGTAAAAAAAAAAAAAGTGAGACACAATTAAAGTGCTTGTGTTGTTACCATGCTTCACTTGTGTATGGACAAAGCCTTAAAAGACAAGCACCCAGTAAAATGTATTACAAGTATTAAAGGTCCCATATTATGCAAAATCAACTTTTTAATCATTTTATACTTATAATTATTTGAGACTCTGGAGGCCCTATCAGTCAACCAAGCACTAAATACCTGGAATTGTTGTCTTGCGGAGCTCCGCTTTGTCCATAAAACACACAAGTGCTGGCGAGGGCAACGGTATCCGATAAAGTCCGCGAAAAGTTCTATTCTTGGCTCCACAGTGCAGCACAGAGTTCTACACAAACTAACTCAGGGGATTTATCTGTCCAGTGGCTACATGTTATATATGACGGCAATGTGCCTGCTAGAGCCTGCAAATGATCACTTTTCAAAACTGCTGTTAGCTCCCAGTAGCCTCTGTGGCTGATGTCATTTCCTATCCCTAAAGTTTTGGTTATTTTTATTTTTTTAAGAGATACTAGACCAAAGCATGTTCATTAGGACAATGATAATAGGACAGGATAATATGACTCCTTTAGGAATTGGGAGCAAAGTAACAAAACAAAAGAATCACCAAGACTTTTCTGTATATCCACAATACACAAACGCAGGTGTCGGATGATATTACCTTCCCTGCTCAGATTTCCATGCACATCACAACATTACAACATAATATAAGCCACACTTTGTAGACACGCAGTGATGACAAATAAAGCCCCGACCCCAAATGCCAATGCTATCAGCTGAAAAGAAGTATGAAAGAAATGGCAATGCAGCATCACTGACTTTGAAATGTTTGGTGTTAAGACTAATGATGACACATTTCATGAAGATCTGTGAGACGTTCCCAGACAAATGTGAGCTGGACAGACTATTATTTAGAAGACTGAGTTTTTGGAGACCCCCGCCCCAAAAAAATGGCACATGCTGAGGATGTTGTTGATGCCCTGGTGAAAACAGGGGCCTTAGGTTTTGTGACTGAATTAAGATTCCCTTATCAACTTAATACAAAATGGATAACACTGCTGTGAGAAGTTTATGACACATGTTTGCTTCTTCTAATGAGAAAAAAAACAGAGAAAACACCTACTTTATATTTGTCAGGGAGTCTTTTAAAAATACTTAATATCCTGATTTCCAGCTGCTCATTTCCTCTGTAATTACTCGGCGAGGACAATGTGCGTTTCAGAATAACAGCGCGCGCTCTCGCTCATTCCTCCTCGTTTAATTTGGAGCAGTCTCATCCTCGTTTGTCTCATTTAGACAAATTCAAGACGGGTGATAAGCGAGCACACTGGCTCTGGCAGGGAGACAACTGACGGCGTTTCAAATCAGCAACCCCGCTTTACTCATCTCGTTTCAAATGTTGCTGCGTGTACGTTTGCTGCTGTGGGCGCTGTAAACACATCTCTGCCTTATTCATGATGTTGCTCTGTGATGATGATGCGATGATCACACCGAACCACTCCAGTGGCTATGAAAGAGACATACTGCCACAATTTCAAAGACTTATGTGAGGGACATTTTTTTAATTTGACACAGCTGCCGGGACAAAGTTATTATCCTCATACTGGTACGACTGGTGTGTGTAACAGAGCTGTTGCTAATTAGCACTGGAGGTTGTGGGTGGATGAGCATTTCAACACTGCAGTGTGATTTTTAGCACTGTTTTCCTCTAGAAAATGACGTCTAAATCAAAACAAATATTCAAAAAAAAAAAAGTCTGTTTTACATTGTCATTGTTATTCAGTGCTTTTGCTTCAAGTTGAATATAAAAATAACTGATAGAATATATACTCCAACTGTGTCAGATATAATGTATTTATGAGATTCGCTTCTCCCCCACAGTGATGAAGTACTGACACATTTATTTTTAGGGTATCTTCACCTGCTTTGTCAACTCCTCCAGTCAGGTTGTGCCTACATTTTGCAACATTGACACAAAGATAATCTTGAAGGATCGACTAATAGGAAAAGGGGTTATTTTATGACAGTAATCATAAAAACCAGATGACTCTGGCGCTTCAAGCACCGAGACATACTTCTGTCACAAATCACTGTGTCTTAAAAAGGAGAAAACGTTTCACAAACTTTTCAGACTTGAGTTTCACCAGAGTTATGGAACACAAACATCCCCCCTATTTTTGAGCAACAAAGAAAGAACCCACTGTTGCAAATTCAATTAACCTCCTGGCAAGTAGCAGTAGGAAGCAGACAGAAAAAAACTTGTATATCTGCTAAACTTCAAGGTGAGCCACAAGACAAAAACAATGACTTCCAAAACATCACAATGCATTTTTTTTTACCTTACAATAATAGCTTAGATGGGTCAATGCCTTGTAATACGGAGAATGGGGGCTCTTTCATTCCCACTCTGCATCTGAACCGCTATCCTTGCACTATTATAGTCAGTGATTCAAACTGTCAGCTCAAGAGTAACACTTATAAAAATACTTCACCAAATTTTTTTTACTCATTTTCAGAGATAAATGTGTCATGTGATTATCAAACGGCCACTCTGTGACTCATGTCTCATTCTCAAAACAACAGAGGAAGTCATAAAATAAAATTGACTATTAGTCACTTACTTCAAAAAAAAAAAAAAAAGCCATACGCTGCTCTTCACTGAGTTTATATAGTTAAATTATAACAATTGTTCTGAGCAGAAGAAGGATCTTCAATGAGAAAATAAACAATATTCTATCACTGTAAGAGAATGTGAAATACACAAACACAGCAGCATCACAAGGATCTTAATTTCATTCTTCACTTGACCAAGTGGAAAAATGGGTGAACCAGCCCTTTAGTTGTTATCAGCAAAATTTGCCATAGAGTGACACTTTCAAATTATGCAATTAAGCAAGAAAGAAAGAAATCAACACAATCCCAAAGACTGAAGGTGTTTCTCTGTCTTTTTGTAGTTTATGAATCAAGGAACAGCTCCCAATGAACTTCAGATCTGCTGAGTTTCAAAGTAAGTTGTTAAACAGCACATGTTGAGATGTGTGTGTGTGCACACTTTGTGTGCTGTGTTCGCACTTCTCTCAGGCTCAGTAATGGTTGCAAAGCCCACAAACACTAACAGTGCTGATCTCTCTCCACAAAGCATCGCCACAAACTTCAGAATGTGTGCTTCAGCACACTCGCTCACTTCATTTTATGTCACTGAGCACTCTTGCCCGTACACTCTTACGTTCCTCATATGATATTACATTTTCAGCTGTAACCTTTTCAGGGTGATTTTGCAGAAATGGCAGCGGCAACATTTCACAAATAACTATCCTACAGCATTTTTAGTCTCTGGTATATCTACAGTGCATTAAGGACTTCCTAATGCTAAATCACACTGCCTGGTATATACAGAGCCGCAAGGTGGTTCGTGGCTCCTAAATATCTTGTGTTGATTCAATTAGTGAACTTCTTAATTTTAATCATTTATGCGTATAAGGTCAATACATTTTAATCACCTGGCACACTGAGAGGAATAACCCAAAGCAAATTTACACAAATTACGAAAGCTCAATTATGATGAAAGGCCAAGTGGCATGAAATTAATTCACATCTCCATACCTCTCATGCTTCCCCCAACCCATCTAATTCATGCTCAGTGTTATGACTGAATGAAAATATTTCACATGTGCAATGGCAAAGAAAAGACCAGAGAATATGATGAAATTCATCACAGACAACGAGTGAAGAGCTAGTTTTACTTGAACACTCGACACTGCAGGTGACCAAATCTGACCATTCGGATCTCTCACCTGCCAGGCAATAAGATCTTTCAGTTTTTCCATCTTCTCAACATCCTCCTGGTGTTCCTGCATGTACTTGTCATTGAAGAAGGCCTGGGGAATAAGGAGAAGAGACGCATGAATTGAAGCAAGAGGAAATGCAGGGGGGGGAGACACAAAAAGAATGATGTGAAACTGTTTGGGATTCGTAAGATGAGAAATAGTTTGTCAAGACATCTGCCTCTCCGCCACCCACTGCACTGTTTCACTGAAATGATGAAGTGACCCAAGGGCAAACAATTCACATTTCACTCCCTGACGTATACGGCACAGTCTCAACAAGACCAATATGAATTGGATTCCAGGTGGTGACTTATGCTGGAAAACCATATGGCACTATTCTTCTTTTTCTCATCAAACAAAAGATAACATTTTTTACTTCAAACTTTTTGCTCCATGAAAAGCTTTTGTGTTTCAGTGAATAGATTGTGCTTCTGGTGAGAAGAATTAGAAATACGATCAACTAGAATTACCACCCTACCATTGCAAGTCGTCACAAAACCGTACGATTTCATTTTCAATCAATATCTGTTCAGATTTACTATGTCTGCCATTAAAAAAAACCTCAAAGGGATTTAATACATTTATTATATGCATCATAGCCCAGGAACAATGTTGTCCGTGTGAATTAGCACCAATTAAACTGTTGAGGTGTATAATTACCTTATTAGTTTGACCCAAAAAACAAACTAAAAACTTAAATTGAGGTATTTACGAGCTTTTCCAAACGCTCTCAACCACAAATACTATTCCCAAGGTCGAGTTAACTTTCATGCTCAAACTACTAGAGCAAAAAATGAAAGTTGCAGAGTGTAATATTTTACAAAATCTCTTCACAAATTGTACCTTCCCTTCCAAACATGTAGGAGAATCTATGGTAGCCTTATATATTGCCGTCATATATAACATGTATCCTCTGGACAGATAAATCCTCTGAGGCTAGAAGTTTGTGTAGGACTCTGTGCTGCACTGTGGAGCCAAGAATAGAACTTTTTGCGGACTTCCGGTTTTTGGATGCTGTTGCCCTCGCCAGCACTCTCGCGTGTTTTACGGACAAATCAGAGCTCCGTAAGACAACAATTCCAGGAATTTAGCGCATTGTGACGTCCCAATGAGCGCAGAAGTCAACAACCCGTGTTTCATCTCCTGTACTTATACTGAGGAGGACCACAACATCAGTGAGTCATCTCTTTTAACACTTTTTTCACAATAGTAGGGCCTCCAGAGTCCCAAGTATTAAGTGATTAATTATTATTTTAATTTATTATTATTAAAACGATTAAAAAGTTGATTTTGCATAATATGGGACCTTTAAATCTCAAAAGGTGTCCATTAAAAACATGGCGGTCCAACTCAGTGACCTGTGTAGAAAAGACCCTCTCCTGATGTAAATATAAATGGATCATACTGTGGTAATGGAAACAACAAATTATACATACACGTGATTGTACAGTCAAAAAACATCTGTGTTATGATTTTATATCCCAATTTCATCTAAATCTTACACACTGGACCTTTAATGGAAACTAATAGAGCAAACAATTCTCATGTTTTCATTGTAAGAATCAGAGGATCATGAAAATGTTCATCTAACAAACGTCAAGTAAGAGACAAGTGACAGTTTTCTCATGATCAATACCTTCTCATAGTTGGTAAAACCACCCATAACAGCTGGATCCACAATTCCATTCAGCAGCATGGAGAGGGGGTTGATGGGAAGGTTGGGGTCAGAGAGATGCCGCTGCACCATGCTGCTGATCTTCTCATTGGTCAACTGCATCGTTTCTATGGCATTTTCCAGTGGACTGATCTCCTCCTGTGCAGCAGAGTAAGCAAAGCTGTCACCAAATGTTTTCAGCACTTAGCTCTTTTAGTATTGTATATACATTCATCACTACTGTCTCTGTAATCCTAAGAATAAAGCATTTTATCTCCACAAACTAGGAGCAGGTTATTGGAAGATGGGCTTTGGAACCTTTAACTAAACACATAAATCACGGAGGATAGAGAGGTAATGAATCATTTTTTTTCACTACACCCATACATAAACCCGCAGCTGTCAAATGAAGATGGATAGTGCATTGGTGTGGGGAATTTCAATTCCCAGGTAGACAAAATATGATTGGCAATTCTGAGGGAAGATAAATAAAAAAAACTGTCATGAATTACACTTCAGTCCAACTCGACACCAATTTCATTACCTGAAGGAATCGAAATTACCTCCTTGCATCCTGCTACTAAGAATTTAGAGAGAACATAAGTGGGCTGCTGAATAAATGTCAGATTTAAACTCCAGCCCCCCAAAAATGAGATGTTGTGCCAAGGAGACAAACCTCCAATCTGTGCCGGTATGTCTGAGGCCAGCTTGATAAAAAGCATTGTCAGATCGAAGGCTTAACTTGGTGAATCTCAGCCCAGTCATTAAGCTTTAAATAGAGAGTCTGACCTCAGGGAGTCGGCCTCTCTCTGGGGCTCGTCTGAAGGGCAAGCTGCTCCTGACAGCATGTTCCAATGAGACTGAAGGGTTCTACTCGCAGGAGTAAACAAGGAGGGGGCGACCAAGTGCTTGTGGTGAAGTGATTGTGGATGTAGCGGTGAGGAAGCCCATTGTGCTGAGCTCAATACCCAAGCTGCCCCTGTTTATGTGGGTGTCATGTGATGATATGTGAAAGCTGTGAACGTGGAGTCGTAAACCACCCTGGCTTAAGATAACCTCTGGGAAGAACGAGTAATTGATTACAGAATACCTACCAAGGATAATTATGCTAAGTAGTGAATTTGTATTGGGACAAACTAATAAAGCAAAGGTCTAAGTGATACTGTGACAGCCCAAATGCTTGATTTAAATATATATTCTTCATTTCGGTTTCAAAATGTCTTTTTGCCATTTTTCTTCAAATGCAGCCAGTCCCTTACTTCTAATTGTCTTCATGCTGCATGATAAATTATTGCGAATGGCTCCAATCTCTTGAGTCCATGGGGAATTGTGTTACTGCATTCATTTCCGTGACTGATCTTAGCCCAAAATGGGGACACGGGCTTGTATCGTCATTAATCAGAAGCTCTCAACTAAGATGTGCTACAGTAAACACTAAAAGAAAGACCACAATTCTCTAATCAACAGATTTTCAATGAGGTAATAAAGATAATTCTATTCTCTCTCTTCTGAACGGTAGTTTCACTCGTATTTGCGAAGCCATTTTCTGTGGACACAAGCTATACTAAGAGTTTGGTGATCAATGAGCGAGAATGTGTCCTGTTGTTACTCCTGGGAGCAGCACGTCTATACTGCTTAAGTGGACAAATCATATTGATTGGCTGTAGATCCTAATCGGATTAGGAGGTCCGTCTGGCACACAGACCCTTCTTCCTCCTGTACGTACCATGGAGACTGACTTGACTTCAAACCAGCGCAGGATGCCGGGGAGTTTGTACGCCGTAGAGTACGTGGTCCTCTCGATCCACATGTTCTGCAGACAAAAATGACGAATAAATAAAAATTCAAGTCTGGTAAAGAGAACTGAAAAACTTCCAGAGGGAGCCCAGTGAAGGTCAGCTGGGGGGACAGAGGCGTCTACTACCTAACTTGTCTGTCTGTGCAGACAAGGTCTGCTCATCGACGACCAAAATAAAAGCTCAAATCATTACATATCTCAAAATGAACAATTCAAAACTATTTTTTAACTTACAAATTATGTCTGTTGACAGGTTTATGAGCAATAGATACCAATCAATTGTCTGCCATGACTGGGATTCCTATCAGTGTGACAGACATTACAGTTAGAGTTAGTCTGAGATGAGTAAAATACATCCTGCTCTGCTCAAGTGATACTAAACATAGAGAGGAACGTGAGAATTTGTCTAATTTCTCTTCCCTGTAATTTGCGACATAGATCTTAAGTGTGGATAAAAAGTAATTTATTAGATGTACTAATAATCCAAAATCAACAGTTACACAAGGCAGAAGGATGTCAGCCACATTATTTATTTTAGATCTTAAAAAACAAAAAGGGAAAACAAACCCTGATAAGAAATGAAAAGAGAATTCTGCTACTGCTACGCTGCTGGTTTACTCTGTAACAAACAACTGCGGTGTATAAAACCTCAAACAATAATCCAGTGACATTCCAAAATAAATTGCAAGACAGGAGGAGCAAATATTGAGAGAGAGAGAACACTCTGAAACCTGGTCAAAAGAGATCCAAATGAAAAAATGAACCCCTTTCATGTTGTTTGCTGCATCTCAGCCTCAAAGATGATAATTTGATCACTATTCTGCCGATATTAAAATGTACCTTGTGTGTGTGTGAGAGTAACAGACCAAAACTTCATTTCAGGGAAAAAAAGGCTATGTGCGGCCTGATACCAATTACTCAGAAAGCAGTGGTTGAGCCCTGAAAATTAAGTGTTTACACACATACACCTTAGTGTTTTTTGTTTTTTTTTACTAGAATTTCAATATCAACCTTCATGTTAATAAACTCAATATTATTATTTTTCACAAAAAAGAATAAACCATTTCAATTAAATTGTTTAGTCAAGTCATGGCAACAACAACAACAACAAAAAAGTCACAGCAATTACCGCAAACTCATTGTCGGGGTCCTTCTCTCCCTTTCTCACTGGCCGGGAATACTGGAATTTATGGACTTCATTTACTGTGTAGAAGCTGTGGAGGGAGAAAATCAGCACCTGAGTAAATTAAAACTGTTATGGGCAATCTACAGCTTGATTCAAAGGTTGATTGCTTTGCTTCGGGTCAAACACAGGACAGGCCCCACTGCTGGCTACCTCTGCCAGGAACTGTGGTATTTAGCATACTAGTTTGGACGAGATGCCTAAGACATGACCTCATCAACATAGAAAAGAAATTCTTTTGGGGACGCACGCATCGCAGAGGACCCCTGATGTTAATTTGACATGTCAGACATATGGAGGTACTGCAGCGTATGTGACAGAGACACAAGATTTGCAGGGGTGAGCTTATAAAAAATTAGAAAAGGTTAATAGACTTTTTAACACAAGGTAAATGATGGTTTTACAAAGTGGCTATAGGAGCAGCTTTCTGGGGCTTACACATGGTCCTGCAAATAGACATAAATGCCTTTTTTCCCCCCTATCTCTCTTAGCATATCTCTTTTTCCTGGAAACCTACACTCACACTTAGGGAGAACAGTACAACTCTATTATGCTCATAGAGCATATTGGATTAGCATTTCCTAAAACCATACCATAATGGTTCAAAGAGCATGGTTTGACTGTCATGTCAAACAACTATGAATAAAATATGACATGACTCTGTGCAGTTCCAAAGCCACTGTCCTTTTACATAATAGTGGTGTGCGCAGATGTGCCGCAACAACATCAGAACACCACAAAAGGCTTTAGTGACATTCTACATAAATAAGTCTTCCTCACTTACAACATTACGCTTCTTTAACACTGAAAATAGCCAGTAAACCTGGGATATTTACACCTGGGTGAAGCTACTTTTTACTATTTTTTTTCATTCAGACGATGATGATGTTAAGGTTGTCAGTATTTTGCATATTTTACATACGTCTCTCTTAAAAACAACTGTTTAGATGATCCGATTGATGAAATAAATGACATTGAGCTCATCCCAAGTTTAAAAAAGTACCTCCATTAACGCTAATGGTTATATGCCCCACAGGGTTGAGCTCTACATTGCATTGGATCGATGACTGAACGCCTAGTTAACACAGTTTAAAAAGGTTTTTGATAAATATTATGGACCTCTGTCTGTGGTGTTGTGAAGGAGGACATGAGACCTGGTAATATTGTCTCTATCCTGAGAGATCCAATCACATGCAGACAGTTCCAAGTTTAGTTCTGAATTGAACATGAAATCTGCATGTATGTCCGACAGTCTCCCTGAATTATTCACAGTTAACTCGTGGAGTGCAGCACTTTGTAAGCCTCAGGTAAGGTTAGTTTAAGGTTTTTTAAATGTGCTTTATAAATACACTGGATTGGACTGGAACGTCCATAGCTGCCTATAAACAATCAGGAAATAATGTACATTGATGTGGGGTGATTAGAATGTCATGGCAAACGCACAGAAAAGAGGGAAATATTTCAGTGTGAACCCAGTTTCAGCATCAGCAATGCCAAAAAATGCTTCTCTAATACTGGGCCCAGTGTTTATGGAATTATGTGTGGAGGATTTACTCCCATCTTCTCAGCTAAAGCTCAAGAATCCAGATCTGTGCATATTTAATCTCTCCACCTGTTTATTCCTGAGCATGCACTTTCCCAAAAGTATTGCTCCGCAATTACTGCATTTATTTTAAATTCATCTTGCAATAACAAATACTTATTTCACATTGCTGTTTGACAAAATTTTTTGGCACTTCTCAAAGCTCATATGTCGATTTATTTGTAACCACTGTCACAATATATACACTGATGAAAAACCGGTTTCTTTTTGTAATGATTAGAATCACATTGCCTGTTAAAAGTAGCGCTTTGAATGACTCGGTTTTCCCCTCCGACTCTCACAGACAGACAAACACATTGACATCAGTGTGTGTGCTAGATCTGATCTCATGTTTCACAGGAGATATCAGGTGTGAACAGTCCTATTTCATGCTGTCCTCGTGTGATCAGATCACTGAGGACGGATGTTAATATCAGCTCTGACAGGGCAATAGTGACCATTAGCTATTCCCTACTGTGAGAGGTCACAAACGGCACTCACCATTTAATGAACATGATGAGGCCCATTTCCATATTAGCTGAAAAGTGTGGCATTAATTTAACTTTTTTTTTTTAAAAAGGACTGAGCTTCTGTTCTAATAAACAGATTAACAAAGCAGCATTAAATCATCTGCACTACACCACTTGGACCTTTTACATGTCATTAGCTGGCAAGCCAGAGATGATGGTCTGGACAGAGCAAGGTCAGAGGAGGGGACGTGCTCTGCTTGCTGTTGTGACCTTTGGCTCAAACAGCTCAGTCTAATTGCTATGCACTGTTGATCTTTTGCAATAAAGGAAAGAATAAATGAGAATATGCAGAAAGACGGGGACAAAGAGAAAAAGACACCCAAGAAAAACACTGAAAGCTGGAGAAAGAAACAGAGTTGGCAGAATAAGACACACCACCAGACAGGTGATGTGGAACAATCTTCACGGACTCTCTGAACACGGTTATCTGATGTAGGATATTAACAGTTGTATATTCCAGTCAGAAACACTTAGCAAACAACAGAGTGGCGAAGGGATCATTGTGGGGGAATGTGACTGATGCTGCAGGCCTGCGATAAGATCAGTGCCCAGGTATATTTGCCAAAAGGATTTTCCAAGTAAATGTCTTCTTTTAATTATGTCCAGTGATGCGCTGGATGGCGCTTCAGAGTGAATTTGCACAGCTGAGTGATGCGGAGCATGGCTGGCGTGCAGATTGGGCAAATAAGGATTGTATGGGACCGAGTGTTTGCTGTGGACCTGATGCATGACACAACGGTATTAATGATGTCAGAGAAACAATGTTGTACTTGGCACAGTGACTGATAGCAGATGGCTGTTGCAAGTTAATGACCGCAAGAACGGCAAAAGGTCAAACGCTGTTTGTTCTGCACAGACACATATTTATATCAAGGTTTAATTGCCTCCACCTCAGCAGTGCTCAGCACACCATACTGCAAAAAAAAAAAAATCAGTGTGCACTTCTTCATGTCATCTTAATAGTTTTTGAGTGACTGGAGAAAGTAAATTGGACTCGGCTGGATTGAAATGCGTGCTGTGCGACTTTTGAGATATCATGCACTGTAATTCTAAAGAAACAAATGTGCATGGAGGGGATATCCTGCTTACCTCACTATTTGTTCAGAGACAGGCTTGTTTTGGAACTTGGCAGGCAGGTCCAGGATGGGTTTCACTGTGAAACACTGGATGTCTTAAACAGAAACATCAAGGATATAAATGAAACTGAAGTGAATTCAACTCAGGTCCTAAAGCTGATTATAAGTCAATGGAATTGTTAATGTTCAGTGAAATAAAATTGTAAACCATTTTCCTATAATTCTCTAAAGCAATTTCCTGAGATCCACTAATACACAATAATGCAATTTTGTATAAAATCCATTATTTTCTAAGCAATGATTTGATGGCAATTATTGGAGAAATATATATATTACAAATAAGATGAAATAACCCATAAGACGGCTGTGTCTTAGCTCTATAATTTCCTCCAATCATTACCATGTGTAGTATCAACACGTTTCTGTTCCTGCTGTGGAACGGCAGCATCAGAATTAAGCGTTAAGAAGCCCAAACAAATTAATTTAAATGAAATACAGTAAAAACAAATGATTAGTGCAGAGGATACACTGTCCAGAAGAACTCTTGGTGTCCTCGCTGGGTGGTGTGGTCGTCTTCATCTTCTCTGCGTTGGGGAGCTGTGTGAGGAGACGTGCTTCAAAATCCTCTCTGCGTTCATACTCCTTCCCGCGGTAGATGAACATTTTGTTCTGGAGGACAATCAAGAAAAACAGTGAAAACTTAGATCTCTGTACATAAAGGCACGCACACAATCATGCAAGCTTTGTGCAAATTAGCACAAATTACACGGACACAAGGTACACTGGCAGTATTGACAGCGAACACTGTCATTTCATAGCCCATTTCACAGGAACATTAGATCCAGTAGTTGAAAGTCAATCAGAGATAGTAGAAGAAGGGACTAATTGGGCTGTGGCTGGGTTAAAACACATTATCATAATCTCCACAGTAAATCCATACAAATGAGCTCGATGGACAGTTTTTGGCACAGATTCAGCGGTTAATCAGAGAGGACTTGCTTTGGGAGAGTTTCTGCTTCAGTGCACTGTGAATAGCGACCAACACTCTTTTACTAGTGGTTGCTACCAATGACTGCTAATGGTAGTCAACTACAATGGATCAGACATGCTGCCAGTTTAAACTCAGTGTGGTAAGATCACTGGAGCCGAGGATCTTCTTATCTAGACAACTTGATAGAAGCCTTACTATAAATAACTAGCTTCATTCATTAGCTTAACAGGGACATTACACCGCTTGAAAGCTGGGTTCTTCTCTCTGGAGAATAGCATAGCAGTTTTTCCCCAAAATTTCCTCTTTTCCTTTCATAGATCATCACTACACAATAAATCATCAAAAGTGATGTCCTTTGTGCACAGCACACATGTCAATTCCCCAATTAATTTCGGGAATTGCAGCCATGAAATAATGCCTGGGGACATATTTTAAATCTGCTTTGACAGATTGAACAGTTGACTAAAATACAACGATTTCCAGAGCCATCCCTTTCAACTTCAGACAATTCACTGCCACAGATTTCAGCTCGTGAACAACTGTTAGATTTGCCTTTAATTTATTTTTCAAAATCATACAACTGTGATCAAGGAAAGCACATCAATAGATACTGTTGTCTTCTAGACAACAGATTCACACGATGGTGTTGCTAAGCATTCTGGTCATGTATCTCATTCAATCGTCAGGATTCTCATTTTCATAAGCCTTAGACCTGAAGTAGATGGTTGTGGGGATAAAAAAAAATGGTAATAGGGATGTCAATTCATGCTAAAATGGTAATTTCTTTCTCAACGGGTGGGTAAAAAGCCAATTTAAGAACATGAAAGACAAAAACATAGATAAAGTACATAAAGCTGCAATGTCATCAAGTTAAATATTGCCGGCGACTTCAGCTCTTTGCACTGCATGATGGCAGGATTATGGGTAACGCAGTGCACGGGGTAAACAACTGTAGAATATCAAGTAAACCATCACAGTAAGAAGCCTGGTAATACATACGGATACTTTCTTCAATCTACTGCTGAATCAGGTAACATCAAACTGACAAAAGCCTGGAAACAAAGGCTCACCTTGTTTTATGCTAAAACAAAAATAAATTAGATGAGAAGAGTACACAAGAGTGGCCCTAAAAATGTATGAGCAGAGAGAACCTCTGTTTCTCCGAGTGTGCTCAAGGGTCTGTCTGAGGAACATTTTCGATGATAGAACACAACAGCTCATATCCAAGTGTCTTCAAATATGGTGCGTTTAGATACATATTTCAAACCAACACACACACACACACACCACACAGCTGCTCTTTAAGCTGGGTGCTCACAGGAAACCCAACACAGCGATTAAGCAAAGTTTGGGGAAAGATGGGAAGGATAAGGGAGAGAAGGTAAAGTAAGCCAACTGATGTAATACGAAATCTGTCTTTGAAATACAGAGAATTTCTTGAACAATATCTTTAATATATATATGTTATAGTTATATTTTCTGTGCCCGTCTAATCAATGTTAAAAGTCAGACAAGAAAAAAAAACACTGGGTGGTTTATACACATATTTACATGGTATTATTTGAGACTACAGATAAGGTGTCTATCGCTATTAACAACCAGTAAATCAAAAGCAGCAAAAATGATAACCTTTTTGCATCAAATCGATTTTTAAATGCGGGAGTGAACACTAAATAGCTTTATCAGACAAATTGATTTCTTACATAACTGACTTTTTCCCCAACGATAGTGCAGTATTGCAATACAAAAGCATTTGTTCTTGGAGCAAATACCCTCGACACTATATTTATCTTAATGAATAACTCATATACTCATATACAAGCACTTCCAATAATTATGAAATATATCAACAGGGCGTACAAAGAGCCCTTGTAACAGGGAACACAAGAGACATGATGAAAGAGAACTGACTCATTTTATATCCCCTTTGCTTTTCACGTTCAACAACACTTAAGAAGATTATAAATGTGGATGGAAAAAACAAGGGGGGGAAAACTGAGCTGCAGTAGATGCCAGCTTGTACACTCATTCATATCTACTGTAAGCAGACGAAGAGGCATGATTTAAAAAACGATAAAGGAGTAAATGAAATGCAGATTCATATTGGCAAAGGCAACCTTGCATACTGAACACGAGCACAGGTAATTTCATGCAAGGCCCTGCTGAGAATAAAACATGAGGAAAAAAATAACTAAAAGCTGTTGTCTATCGATGTTTAAATAGTCAGGATGGGCCTGTTCAGCTCACGTCTGTAAATGATGTGTAACGGTTAGTAGGAGCACATGGAGATTGGAAGGTAACAAAACACCCTTGTGAAATTGCACAGTTTCCTCAAAATGGACTGAAAATATATAACCAGAGGAACACCATTCATGAAACTGTGCTGTTATCTTATTTTGTGTTAAAACTGAGTGATGACAACTGCTTGATTCCTGAGACAGGAATACAGCACATTTGGCAGCATGTCACTCAGACATGGCATAAAACAGCTATTAACAGGGAATATACTTGAAGTAAATAAACCATCTTTTATCAAGAAGCAAACACAAACTGAAATCTGATGTGTAATGTGTATAAAATAGGAATTGGAGCGTGGATACTGGACTCGAGCCTTTTAAGACCTGGACCTGACATGGAGGGGACCTGTCAAGTGAAACTGACAGGGACTGTTTACTTTAGAGCACCTTATAATTAATTAAAATATTTATAATTGCCCTGGCATGTGGATTATGCACTGCACAAGGAAGGACAACGATATATCACCAAGTATATATATATATATATATATGTAACTTCTGAGTTCTGTTTCGATCGACTCTAGCAGGCAATTTTGTCTTATGACAAACGCGCAAACGCATTCACCTGCCTCGTATCTGGTTCGCCACCGCTACTACCATTTCCAGAGCCGGTGTTTGGTCGATTCACCACTGGGGCAACGATGTGGATTGATTATTTCCATCATCCTACATCCAGCCACAACATTTCCAACCCGGTACTCGGCAGTGGAACCGAACCAACTCCAATTCCGCTTCACTGAGCCCCCAACTGCAATTCATTTGATTTAAATTTGCTACTTTCTAATCCTGTCCATCCTGGTCACTCCCAACAAAAATTACCACTAGACTCACTGTCATTCACACAAGTATTCTGTCTTACTCCCACTAAACTTCATTCCTCTTCTTTCCAGTGCATACCTCCACCTCGCCATGCCCTTTTCCACCTGTCCCTTACTCTCACTACAGATTACAATATCATCTGCAAACAACATAGTGCACATAGTCTCCTGCCTGACCACATCTGTCAACCTGTCCATCACAAATGCAAACAAGAAGGGGCTAAAAGCTGATCCCTGATGTATTGCTATGCCTACATTGACTCCATCCGTCACTCCACCTCTCATACATGACCTTCACTCCCCTCACATACTTCTTTGCCACTCCAAACTTCCTCATACAATTCCATAATTCCTCTCGACACACGATTAGAAGTCCTCTCTAGATCAACAAAGACAAGGGCCTTCTCTACGTGTCTTCGCCAGCACTCTCAAAGCAAAGTGGAGGCTCAGACACAGAGAGAGGCCAATGTGGAGAATTCAAACGGTACTCAATTTGTGATAAGATGTGATAAGATTGGCACAATTCCAGCCACACATTGAAAAGGGGAATACAGATCAATTCAGGTTTTCAGGTGAAGTATACTTGAATGGGGATTAATAATCATGACTGGTGCCTTGGTTGCCTTGGTGGCTCCAGTGAGCCGTGACCCACTTGTGAAAGGATAAGTTGGTAGACAATGGATAGATGGATGAAAGGATGGATTAGCAATCATGTTCATTCGTATCTATCATATTTATATTGTTCCTTATAGTGATTTTAATTAAGTGTTGGCACTTAAAAACCATCATGGACATGCATATGGGCAGCTATTTGAGACAAACAAGACCAGGCTCCTGTCTTGAAAACTTAATATCTGATAGTTGCCGGAACATTAATGTGTAGTTTCTAGACATCCTCTTTTAAGACACAATCCAGAGATATGACACCTTTAACATGTTTCATTTCTTTTGTTGAATAGCTTGTCTATTTGTCCATCCAACAGTCGCAAATTAGAACTGCAAAAATATAATCGGTAGACATTATCTGCTTCATGTGACATAATAATAATATTTTTTATTCATAATTACTCTTCTTTGTAATATTTGACTCTTGAAAGTAAATTTAGAAATCATGACCTCCAATGTACTGTGGCAAGAACATTTGGAGGAAAGCTCAGACAAAGTAAGCAACCTTAATCCTGGATGTTTTAGGATTACAAAAGAATTTGGCAGCCACAAAAAAGCAATTTACAGTGTGACCATGTAACTTTCTTTCACATTCCTTCTCACCGCGTGTTACACACCATGCTCACAGCATGGACAAACTTTCAGGGATGGAATAAGAGAAGATTTTCTAGTGTGATCAGCATATGAGACCAGCTTGGTTTTTGTTGTCAGTCAGAATGGCAGCTTTTGGGAGGAGATTTTAGAATAAACCAACTGATCTGCAGACAGAGTGACTTAATTGAAGCATTAGCTAAATACAGACAGATATGAGGTGCAAATTAAGGAGGAAAGCTAAAGGAGCTGGGAGAGTTAGACCATGAACAACAGAGGGAGAGGCTAGGGATAGGGACATTTTAAGTAATGGGAAGTAGTCGTGCAAAAGGCATGTGGACTGAATCAGTGGTATTAAAAAATTATCTGTTTTGACCTGTGGATCACCCACGCTGTGCTTTCAGCCATGTGTGGGGTGCTGAGAGTTATGGGAGATGCACGTTGATGTGTGTACTCACTCGTAGGAAGGAGGGGAACCCCATGCCGTAATAGCCCACAGCAAAGTAGTCGGGTTTGGGCCTTTGGACCTTTACTATGTTCTCATAGAACTGGGCCTGCTTTCTCTGTTGAGGGACACAATAATAACCAACAAACCTGTCACTTCTTTTCATATTAATATTTGATTGATTCAGAAAGTATATTACATCATCAAAGTTGCCACCTTTCAGAGCTATATGAATAAAGGATTTGAATCTAAATGAAGCAAACAAATACATAAATAAACATTAAAACATGTTATTTGTCTTCATATATTGGAATTATTCATTTGACTCTGTCTCGAACATACCGGTAGAAGCAGCAGTTGAAAGAAATGACTTACCAAGGATGCACTGAGCTGTTCAAAGTCAAACATTTCATTCTCATACTGTTCAGCCAGTTCCTTTCCCAAAATGATTGCTTCCTCCCACATCTATTGGACGCATAAATAGAGACAGGTAGTAAATGAATCAATTGTGAAGAGAAAATAAAATAAAGCATTTCTTTTCTGTCAGCTGGATATAACAAATTATCTACCATGCAATTACTATCAACATTACTCTTTTGGAAATAAATAAACATGAATTAAAACTCAGTTGCCATCCTCTCAAGAGAATTTAGTTTATTACAGTGATTCATTTCAGTTTGAGACTCATCCAGTGCAGTGGAGTGGTGTCACAGATAGATGGGAGCCAGTCAAACATGTTGAGAGGCTTCTGAGTGGCTTCCTGGCAGATTAGACTGAACTGAACCGATCTGGGTCAGACTGGATCAAATCCAGACTGATACTCGGATCAGGCTGCCATCAGTGAGTGCGATGGCAACACCACCATCTGGGACTGTTTTCTGGATGACACTCTTAAAAACTGTCCTTGGTTCATGCCACCATCTCTGGAGTGTTGTGTGCACATGTGTGTGTATGCGTGTGTGTGAGTTTCTTCAGGACTCTTTCAGTTTGTTGTCCCTATTGCCACATCGTGCTGGGTGACAGTTGGCTCGAGAACCAAGTGTGGTGGCTGCACCACAACACTGATGACACATGCAAAGCCTTGGAACACCATCTCTGAGAAGCTCTGGCTGCAGTTCTGCAGACCCATTCCAAGCTGTGCTTACATAATTTTATTTTTATTTCTTTATTCTCCCCTGGAATAAAACATGAAGAGGAACGGAAGAACAACACAACAAACAAGTCTGAGGCAATATTACCTGACCTGCTCCTCACACCACATCACAGAAATGGTACACAAATGTCAGTTAAAATTTCATTATGTAATAAATCTAAAGCAACTAGCAATAAAATCCTCCTAATATGTCACAGAGACTCAGGAATAATATTCATATAACATACTGAACTCACCAACAACAACAGTACAGCCAAAATATTTGCATAAAAAAATATATTGTAGACTGCAAATCATGTTTATGTTTTGAAATCATGTTTTGGCATGTGGCGCCACCTATCGCCGTCTACCAATCATTGCAGTCAGTAGAGTCTCAGCTGCTGAGCAATCACGGGTTGCCAGTTACGTCAGAAAACGAAACCTAAAAGAATTTGAATTTGAATGTAGTAACCGTTTATGGCCACATTCTTACATATGGCACCTTTAAGTGGTAAGAGTAATTATGTGTTGTTGTTTGTAACATAGATTGCAAATTAATTTGTGATACTGGATAATATTGAAAACAATCTTCAGTTCAATATTTACTATATTACTTACCACATGGGATACCATCAAAATATAAACTGGTATACAAAAATGCAAGAATGACAACTTAATAATATGAATTGTTTGTCACAATTTTCTAACTGCATTGTTTCAGATTGCAAACTTTTCAATTTGAAATTGATTAACTGTTCAGCACTCATGAAAAGTAAGAGAAAATAATAGGATTCATCATAATTATAACCATTCATACACAGTGTGCGTGTTCGTGTTCTCTCACCTTGCCCTTATCAAAGTAATTGATAATCTGTTGGTAGAGCTGATCCTTGAGCTGACATTGCGTGCTGGCATGGTAGCCATCTCTCTGGGTCAGGTGGGCTGCACATGCCTCGTCTGACCACTGCAGGCGACAAGTTAGGAGCGGGGTCACAACACAGCGCAATACAGTACAGAGCAAAATGTGGTACAAGTGACAAGAAATCAATCGCTGACTTATAGCCAATGCAAATGGATGAGACTGATGTGTATTCCTTTTTACAGCTGCCCTGCTCTCTGGCAGGCCAAGATTGAAACTTAAGACCTGGGCAATGAAGCAGGCGTCAATACATATTGAATGGTTCAGAGAGAGTGTCAATGCAGTTCTTTACTATCTGTGACTAATACTTTCTGTGACTGTTATTGTATTTACCACACAATTCCCCACAACCCAAAACAGTGCTCAGGTGTGCTAGCCCATGGCAAGTCAATCTAATGACTCATAAACAGTGGCACACGAGGACAATTCGCACAACAAGAATGCTTAGTGCTTCCCGTTCACACCATCATAACTTTTCTTTCCACAGCATGGATAAAAAAGGAGGCTTCTGAAATCAATCTCATTAGCCTATTATGTCAAGTATAATCCTATGTGTCCTGCCATGACTGATCTATAATTACCAGACGGCTTCAATTAGGATTCTGCAGTGTGTGAGTAACCTGAAGCGTTTCTGAGGAAATCTGGCAAAGTTTTGCCACATTTGAATAGCAACGCTGAGACATTTGCATATTCATGCACTGGAGATGGGTTAAAAAAAAGAAAAGAAAGAAAAGTAATTGCTATGCACATTGTTACTGTGGCTTGAAGAGGGACACTGGGAGGCTCTGGATCAAGCTATTGATTCTTTTACAGCTGGACTGCAGCAGTTGAAAGGTAAAGGGATCTCTGTTTATTCATGGACGGCCAGTGACCCTGCATCGACAAAATTTAAGTGCTGATACATCTCTGACAACACTCGAAGTGATGTAAACTCATCAGATTTGATTTATCTTCTTCAGGTACTCTCCTGGAAACCTAATTATTATTACAGGGAGCCCATTTTACTCTGTGAATGGTGGTGGAAATAGTATTAATGTATACATCACTCTTATTTACATGCAGCTATGTGTGGACTTCAGAGATTACCTAAAACAGCTTATATGGAATATATAACTCATTGATATTCTAACAACAAGATAAATTTCCGCCATATAGTGCAATTGAGTCCATCACTACAGGTATATGCTATGATCAGGGACGCTTTCATGGAGATGAGCAGAATGGAAATAATAACAAAACAAATCCTGCAAACGCTGCTCAGCATGGCAAATGTGATTCAGTCGATCTGCTCTCCCCTTTCGGGACCTGTACAAAGGCAGCTATTTATGCAAATACAGACAAGACACTGGGTGCAACCATGTTAGATAAAAGGCAGAGAAGAACAACTCCAAAATCAGGCTATACTAAACCCCAACTGGGAACAGACACTGCAGGTTTCTTTGTGTGCGGGGGGTGAGCAATATTTTTGGCTGGAAACAAAAACTTTTTGGGCTGAGAGCAGGTCTACATTATCAAGGTGTAATTTTAAAAGAAATAATTCACAGCAGCTTATAAATATTTATCATATAATTTCAAATATCAGTGCTCCAAGAGGGTGGTTGAAGCTTGTCCATTTTTAAACCACATAAGCCTTAAACCATGGGATTCAAAGTAGACGATTTGTCATTTCCAGTTGACAGAGGACAGTAAAAGTACACCTTTATCGTGCAGCACCTCAGGTACCTACAGCTACAAGTCTTAGCAATTTTTTTAGGAAGGATCAGATACTAATAATGACTTGCACCAATGACTCAAGGTAAAAAGATGTTTCTCAGCAAATCTGGGCTCTGGACAGTGAAGGGATCCTGGCCCATATTTCTTAGTCCCGTACACATTCACATTTGAACAAAAACACAGTTTAATGCCTGATGTTCAATAACATCTGCCTATTTACAGCTCGAGTGAGTGCAGGTTCCACACACCCACTGTGCTGTGTGAAGTATGTTGGTGAAAGTCATCGCACATTGATTTGTTGCTAGTGTGTATAATTTGTGTACCTTCAGCAGTTTGGCGTGTAGCAGCAGAGTGTAGGCGGCCTCAGTGTAGTTGTCGCACTCTTTGTGGAGGTCGCAGAGCTTGTACAGGTACCTGGGCAGGAAAGAGTAATGATTTATGGGTAATGTCTGGGAAGACCTCTCACAACCGACAGAACGTTAACTCCCCCAGACTAATGCGTCTTGACAACCTCTTTTTTTTTTTTACTACAAATAACTTTTGGCAGACAGATGGAAACAAAAAACTGTGACAGGAAAGAATCTGGGAATGGGAATTATTTCAACACAATTTTATATTTTACTCTGGACTGTCCAAGACATTCCTCATTAGGTCTTACCTGATGTACATTTCTTCTCTATCGATCTCCTTGTAAAAGTTCTACAGGAAGGAAAGACAATGCATTAAAACGTGTTCAGTGAATCATGTTTATACAATTCTAGAAAGAGCTATACTGTAGATTATGTTTAAATATGTTCAAGAGAACAATTTTCTACTGGCTGAGTGACCAATTCAATCTCTAAACCAAGGGCGAATAAAACTGGAAGTACAATCTAATGGAAAGTATTTACTTCAGAAAAAGAAGAGGGCTGATGTTAGAGTCGGAGTGGACGGTGTCCACATTGTTCTCTTAGCCAAAAATGAAAATCAATATTTTATACATATCACCGCTCTGAAAGGACATGACTGAGATAAATGTTGAATGTAGGTCGCAGGTCAGTAGCCACAAGTCACGTGAAACCAAAGTGACATTTTGCTGCTCCCTGATGAAATGTCACTTGACAGAGGTGAGGTGTCTCAGGTGAACTGCTCTGCGATTACATCTTAATGCAAGGTGATGGCTGCTATTGTCGTACAACACGGTGTTTACTTTACTGACAATATGTACCTATATACAACGTCTCTGATGTTCCGTTAGAGCAAGTGAGTATTCAGAAATGTAAAACAGCCATCTTACGAGCACGTTGACGGTGCAGCTCATGCGGTTCTCCTTGTTCTCATCATGCATGATGGTCCTGTAGTCCAGCAGCCTCTCCAGCAGACGAACCACGAGCGTGACAAAGTTCTCGCCGGTCTTCGCCAAGTACTTGTGCTTCCTGCAGTGCTCCAGCAAACTAGTGTGTCGTTTGTGTTTGTTTGTTGAGTGCAGGGGGTGGTTTGTGTGTAACATGTGCATGATAATGTGAAATAAGAGAAGCCAGGAGCAGAGAGAGATAAATAAAAGATCAGCATGCAGACAACATTTAAGATTTGACTGTTAATAATAAGAACCGCTGCCACTGAAATTATTTGAGGAAACATTCTTTCATTTGCCAATTAAAGCATCCAAAGCTAGCATCCTGCTGAACTGAAAGCACGGATCACAAACTGTGATGAGGAGTCGTATGATCATCAGCACGCTGTGATTATTTTGAGGGGTGCTATGTTGCAATTAGCATTATCTAACTCGTGAGAGGCTCAGGCATAATCCTGTCCATTAATCAGCACTTACATTTTCTGAAAGAGAACTTTGTACTGCTCGTCTCCGCGGCCCCCCTCCACCTCGTGATCCAGCTTGGTGATGATCTCGTTTTCAAACTGCAATTAGACGGAGCAGGCGTAAATAATCAGTGTAGCTAATTTTTCAATTCATTAACGCCATCTCCCTGTCTCACTTTCACCCTGCATTTCGGCTGAGCTTTGACTTGCTCTATTCCTCTCATGAAGCCCAGCTGGCTTGTGTTTTCTGTTCATTATAAAAGCTTTTCTTTATCTCTCTTAATTTGGTTGGATCAAAGAACATGGTTACGCCATGAGACACATCCTCTTTTTCTTCTGCTTCTGTTTTTTCCTGTAGTGGCTGACATTGATTTTCCTGGTATTTGTATTTTGTTGCTACAACACAAGCAGCCTTCAATTAGTTAGTACACCTATTTCTCCATGTGCTCATGTGCTGGCAAACAAGAAAGAAGGGTGGGGTAAGACAAGATATAAATGCTGTTAAAACAAGGATTTACAACAAACCCAGAGAAAAGTGAATATAAAAACAGAGAGTGTGCATATAAATAGGTTGGGCCAGAAGAAAAATGATCAAATTTCACTCAGGGAAAGGTAAGAAAGTGGGACACACCTTCAAAATAGATAGATCCTGACTGACACATTGACTTATTTAGCAGCATTCTATCCCCATCCACATCAAACAGGCTGCACTATAGAGTGTAGCAGTGGAGCAATAGAAGTGAAAATCCCATTTATTTTCTGAATAGAGATTGCAATTATCAGCCATAATAGTGGAACATCAGAAGGTCAATTCATCACAAGCTATGAGGCTGCTAAACAATGTTACTGCATGTGATATCTAATGTATTTTGAGAAAAATGTGTTACCATCCACAAAAAAAAATCATGATTATTATGTTTACCACAGTGTGGCCATGATTTTTTTAATCATTTAAACTAAAATGCACACAAACAAGACGCAAGCTTAAAATTAAATGTTAAATTCAAGAATAACAACTAGAAGTCTCTGAGGCATCATTTGCATAATTTTCTGGATGAAAATCAACTTTTTTATGGACTCCATTTATCTCATAGCTTGTTAAAAATGTCAATAATAATAAAACAAATGAATGGGAAATTGACTTCTGCAACCAGAGCTTTTCTAAAATAAAAAAATGGGTGCTCACTGTTAAATGCCACTGGTAATGATGATCTCAGACCAGAATGCTGGTTAAATAACCAGCAAAGACAATGGTGTTTCATAATTTGATCACATTACAAGAGCATACTTTGGAAGTCAACATAAATATCAAACCGCTGAAAACAGCCTGAGACATCTTATGGCAGAACAGCTGTAGCCAAATGGATTTTCTCATGCAGAAAGGCTTAATTTTGCACTGTAACAAGCCATGACATTGATTTTCTCTTACCGTGGCTGTTGATAATCGCAGCACAACAAAATGAGATTTGCAGAATTACAAGTAAGCTTGAGACTATGAAACTTTTTTCTACATGGAGTATCCCTCTGCATTTCTACATTTTAACTCGTATGATTCCCCCAATAACAGCAGCCGATTTCTTTATTTTTATCTGCCGCAATTATGTAATGCTTCAGAAGACGCACCCGCTGGAAGCTGCAGGTGAAGTGGAACTCGCACTGCATCATATCAAAGAAGATTGGGATGGTGGCCTTTCGCAGCTCAATCTCAGGGACTAGCGTCATCTCGAGGATAGGACCCACCATCTCCGGAATGAATTTTATCTTGTGCGGCCCTGAGAGACAGGACATGGAAATTAATACACATGATGTCATTTTTTGAAGACTGCATTTTGAACAAAACAAGTACAGCATGTTAATCTTAACAGGGTATGAATCTAATCTAATGTGCTGCAGAATTTTGAGGGAGCTGTTAGTAGGAGACACAGCTGACGTGTGGCTCCACATGTTTATCTATTTAAGTCTCCTCACATCAGAATTTTCCATAACAATCACATGGTAAACAATTTCAAACCAAACACATTAGGTAACAAAAATAGCAAGGGGCTCATTAAAAACCCAGAGAATGAGTCAATCTAATCTGATGGAAAGCTTTAATTAAGGGATCAGATACAGCATCTGAGTTACAATTAGAGAACTTTGAAGGAAACACAGGTGCCCAAATCTAACACCAAAATCCCTCCACTACAGTCTCACTCCATTGAGACTCGATTGCATTCTGTCTCATCATGCATACAGCTAATTAACACATTATTGTCTATATTTAGCCACCATAGTGTTCTGGGTTGACTCGCTGGCTGTGAATTTGCCAGATAATCATAAGCATAAACTGAGAAACAAGTTAACACAAGTAAATTGCAGGCTTTCTACTACAAATTTGATATAATTAATCCTTCACAGTGACTCCAATCTTTGGTTACATGACAGTAAAACCGATTAGTATTAGAAGTGACAGGTAAAAGCACAATTACCAAGATTATACCACATATCCCGAATTTCAAAGCCAATTTGTCTTCTCATGTCCTGGTACCTGAAACACAAACATAATTAAAATAAAACAAGTTAAATGAGTTAAATCATGAAAAAAGGAAAGGCAGGAATAATGTGGGGATAAAAGGAGACAGTAGGGTTTTTCAAATCTGGGTATACACGACAATATACAACGACACATTTTAAGTTTACATTTCCAAATATTACCACAGGGTATTACAGAGTTATGTACTTATGTAAATGTACTTCTCAGCCCCTCTGAGTGTTGTTTTGGTTTGATGGACGGCCACATGCGCAAGCTCACAACTAAATCCTGTAACTGGTATCTGGAGGCTCTGTCTTACTGATGGCTAAAACATATAGAAAAGCTCTATATAAATGTAATGAATAATAATAATAATAATACCACCATGTAAACACAAAAACATGATTACAGTGCTATGACCACTGAAAGTTAAAACTGTAGTATGCAACTTTTCAATACATTCCAGATAGGTTTTTTATGTAAAGACAGACAACGGCAACATTGCACAAGTATGACTTAAAACACAGAAAACAGAAAGTTTCAGGAATTAATTTGACTGTTCAAAAAACGTGGTTGTTCAGCAGTTAGACAAAAACGAAGGCAGTATAATATCAGCAACAACAAATATCCCCAAACGATATACACAGTGGCTTGAATTATTTCTGAGTGTTTTTTTGCATAAGTTACATCTGCTCAAAACAAACACATATGCTGGTGGTTAGCAGACTGTCAGCTTTGGTCTACCATTTCTTCACTTGGTGCTTTCAAACATGCAGAAAAATGTGGACAGATGACATGAGGCAAAGTTTTTAATCACCCAGTTTTTTGCTGATATTAGACCTCAGAGGTCAATTTGTGTCCTTTAGAAAACAAAGATCTGCAAAAGAAGCTGGAAGGATCCCTCCCATCGTGACTTTTTATCTAAGCCGCCCTGCTTTGCCATGTCAAGGTGGTGAACCAATCCCCACAGCAGTTTGAGGCCCCGTATCCCTGCCTGTCACACTGTCCCGGGTCAAAGAGAGGACAAACAGTGGAGTGGAAAGGACACAGAAGCAGAGACAGACAGTGAGTGATGGAGAAACTAACAGGAGAGGAAATAGCAGGCAGCGAGGCAGAAAGTGAAAGTGGTACTCTGAAACCGATCACATGAAACAAAAATAATGACTTCAGTTCTTTCAAAACAAGCTGATAAGAAAAAGTAAGTAAGTTCAAGCCATGTGATTGTTTCAAGATCAAGAACAATAGTGGAAGATAACAGTATCAGGAGAGCTATTTCTGACCGTTGCTCCTCACCCTTTTTCCACTGGCCTGTTTCGGCACATTTTAACTGCACCATTGCATGCTGAGAAGTAATCAAATGCATTTTCACCGGTGGTTCACCACAGGGAATAACTGCACTAAACCGTAATATTGTGAGGAGCACTGCCAAACTATCGCAGTTTGCAACTGCATGGCTGACCAGCCTCATATAAAAAAACAGAATTACCACTGGCTACCACCAATGTTGAAAAAATATAGTTATGCTTCCAAATCCTTTAGTATTGGTGTTACAAAATGCCAGTAAAGTCTTTTGAGAATATTGGTGCAGTGGTCGTAGGAAGTATGTGCACACCGACAATCAAATACGCCTTGTAAAGAGTTTCCAACGTGGTTTGCCCAGTTTGCCGCAAAATAAATATGTGCTTGCATATTGGTGAATGGACACCGACTTCGTCGTTTCAGTATAACACCATGTTCTGCGTTGAACCGTGTGAAAATGCTTCACCCACCGTCCGTGAGGACATCCTCTTCACTCCCACCTCATCACAGACACACAGACAGACACGACTTGCTTTATAGATAGATACATATGTCATGATTGTCCTTTAACCACAGAGGCACGGGAGAGTGAGCGGTTCATGAATGGAAGAAAAGAAAAAAAGGTGAACATATTCTAAAAAATGTTCGGGCTCAGGATTTATGAGGTGATCTTCATTAAGTGTCAGCACTTTAAGCAAAAGTTACGTAGTGTTGCTTTAATTAAGCCACCTGTTCCCATTCGGTTGACGGAACATCACAACCTTGTATGAAATCTGCTCTGTGTTAAATTTAGATGCCCTCTCTTGCTACTATTTTTTAATTAACTATAACAAGTATGTGTGTAATTACTGCTACTTTTCTTCATTAAAACGACACTCAGTACATTAATTCATGCATCAGGAGCACAGTATAATAAACTCAAAGCATGCTAGTTTCAAATTAATACACATCACATTTGTCACATCAGAAGCATAGTGTCTATTTAGCGTAAGGGAAAGATTTGTCAGCACCACAAGGATCCCCAAAGACGCAAAAGTAGATTTAACAAACTGTATTTTAAAAGCTGCCTCCAGGTCTTAACAGGCACCAGAGACAAGACGAAGCCAGTCAATATTACAAAGAGTAATTAAAAATTAGAAATTAAAAGTTAGATGTCAGATTCATCAATCACCTTTTCTCCCTTAATTATCACACCCTCACCAGATGGTGGCACTACAGGCGACGGCATTGTTTAACCAATAGGTCTCTCTGACATCACACTGAGGGACTGATGGAGGCCCAGTGACACCACTTCACAGCACACTCCAACACCTTGTATGACATTGCAGGTAAATGATAAGACCAAATTTTTTTATTCGAAGTGTGACAGCTGTTCTGACCTCCGATTGATATCCCATGAGAGTCCCCCCTCCACACACTGTGACATTTCAGAGTACACTGCAGCCCTGATGGCATTCTGAAACCCAAAAAATCAATTGTTGTGCCAATTTTGTATTAATGTATTTTGACACAGAGGAGAAGAGGATTCTTGACAAAGACGCTGTGTCACCCCTTTTGTAGCTGAACCACTTCACCGGATTTAACTGTCAAAGGAGGGCGTGTAACAAAGGCCAAGCGTTGATATCTTTCGTCAGTGTATTGGCATGGAAATAAAATTCCTCAATAAACAACTGAGAGGCTGTATTCAAAAGCACCTGCAGGTTTAAGGAAGCCAAAAGGCGATGTCTTCAAGCCTTTATGCATGACATGTGTCCGCTTCAAATGATACAGTGAGAGTAAAAGGGGTTTTCCAAAGAAAACAATCAAACTACACATAGTGAGACATGCAGTTATGCCGTCAGCTGTCAGCACATTTAAATACATACCTGTCAGTTATGAGGCAACAAGGTTTATGTGACGTTATCAAAGTGTAACATAAGACATACAGAGGGACAGCAAGGAGCTGGAGGGAATGGATGCGGAGTCATTCAGCAGCATGTGCTGAGATGCAAATAGGTCAGAAGTGGGAACAAAGGGCAGGATTGAGATGATGGATGACAAGGCATAAGGCGATAGAAACAGAGAAGATGGAGAGGGGAAAAAAACAGAGTAGCAGATACTGCAAGAGGGGAAAAAAGAACATGCACCATTGAGTGGCAACTGGTGACCTATAAAAGCGCTCATGAAACTTGACAGTATGACACTCCCTCTCTTAATCACTCACAGTGTATACAAATATCATGACAACACTGCTTATTCATTCAGTTCTTTGTTTGTGTGTGTGTTTGTGTAAAACTAATCGCCCAAACACCCTTTTACACAACCATTTAATTATAACTGCAGCTTTTTTTTTAACACATCGTCTTTATCAGTGATGGGAAGATTGTGATAATCAAAGTTGTTGTTAAATGGCAGAAACATTGGTTATTCAAGTTCATTCTAAAACCTTTATTTGGAGGTACATTAAAAGACAACCACATCTTACCCTTTTCTGCTTTATTTGTCTTTTTTTTTTTTTAGAAGTGCTGCAGCAGCTTAGGCTATAGCAAATAATACGTTGAGTGGGATGATGTTATCACTGATGTGACTGATGGACAAAACTGCAAATATACTAAGATCGTGATTCAATCGGAAATGCTGTGTAGGAATGGGCATTTCATGCAAAAAAAATTGTTCCGAATGAACTTAGTAACAGTGCAGTTGTGGGCTCATCTCTGAGTTTTAATCCAAACATTGCTTGTCAAATAAAAATCACCACAAATCCTGTAGCACATGGACTGACTCAAACCGCATGATCGGGAGGATGAAGAGATAGAATAATTAATCTCTTTTATTCATTATTCATATTCATGCCTATCCCTATTGTCGTCAAGGACATTACAACCGAGCTGTATTCATTCTCCTGCACAGGCCATGCAGTACATATTTATAACAAAATGTTTCGCCTGTTATCCCTGGCGTTTTAAGCGCGAGAAGGTAAATGAGGATCACCCAAACAGAGATGACGGAGCAGAAGTTCACACAACTGCAGCGGAGGACATGTGATGCAGGAGAAAAGCTGGTGCAGAGCCGCAAAGGAGCTGGATTCCACACATCTCTGATTTCACGCCCCTGTGCTCTGCTCCCCGACCAAGGCACAATAATTGGTATTGCAGGCAAGACTGACAGTTCACGCACGCTGGCACAAAAGGAAACAGGGATGCACAGAGGCAGCGGTAAAAGAGAGAAGGTGAGAGGTAGGTGTGGAGACACAGCGTGAGAGTGGGTGGGTAGAGGTAGAAAAATTGGTAAACCCTGTTTACTATCCAATTCAAGCAGCCTGGCTACATTTGAATGAGACTTTTTGGCAATGTTAACAGATGTGCCTGGAAATAGCAAGTCAGAGATCAGCCCTCTGTAGAGATTGTGTGTGTGAATCAAATAGTTCCTTGTTTGAGGGAAAGCTCACAAGTCAAGAATGGAAGTGTGGGGGTGGCCGGGAATGTCTTGTTTACTGTGTCTGGCTATTTGTTTGCATGAGAGTTTATCAGGGCTGATAATAAAGCACCGACCAGTGAGAGGTCTTTCTCTCTCTCAGGCAAAGCCAGTGTGATGTATGCTTTCGTAACAAAAGCTCCTCCAAATGAAGATGAGAGCCAATATGCTGCATGTCTGCCCAGAAAGCATTTACACATTTGGCTGCATTCACCAGACTCTATGAGAATTACTAATGTGGATGAATGGTTCATTGTAGAGACAGCCAGCAGATGAAGGGGAAATGTAATCACTGTCTGATCTTGCAGCAGAAAGGAGGAGGGTTAGGTCTTAGAGGAGATTTTCAGAGACAACAAAATATGTAATAGTTACAATTTCAGTCACGTTTCAAAGTGTCTTCTCTTTTCTTTTGAGAGAACAGCAAAAAAAATAAACCCAAGATGCCTGAATTCCAAGAGGGGATTCCCAACCTTTTTCAGATACCTGAGATTTGAGTACAAGATGTGCTCTCAACCCCTTGAGTTACTGAGAAGCTGCTTTGCTTTCATCAGAAGGGTGAAAAAAAAAACAAGAACATCCTCTATTGAAGCCATGGGGAGTTGGGAATCACTGAGCCTCCACGTGATGAATTATATAAAACTCAATCATGCTGGGAAGGGAGCTTGAGCACTGACGACGCACAATGTCCCGTGGACTGAGAGAGTATGCTTACTCACTTGTGGAAGATCTTGGCTCTTTTGTCACTGGAGAAATTCTCCAGCTGCAACGATTCCTGGGTGAGGAAGGCCACAGCCAGGTGGAAGTAGTTGTTCCACAACTGATAAAGACACAGACAGTCAGTATGTTTGCATGCAAAGTTAAGCAACTACTTTGTGTAATTGGACTACTGTCTTTGTCCCACGATAGAAGCACTAGTGGAGAACTGATTTATTAAATTAACTATTGTCTGCCGCTGCAATGCTAGGCAGGGATAGTCCTCTCTTTCAGCATTTTGGTATTGGGCATTTTCACATGTGAAGCACAATTCTGTGCCTTTCTACTATCCGTAAACTTCTAAATATTTCATTCTTAGAGCTGACAGAGCATAAACACTGCCACCTTTAAGCCCTGCAGTAGTAATTCAAATCCCAATTGGATGACATGGTTGTTTTAGCCTGAGAATTTTGTCTAGTTTTAGTCAGACTAACACAATAATTGATTTATTCCTGTCATGTAAATGCTTGGATAAGACTGGTATACTTGTCAGCAGAAGATCTATATATACTGATCTATAGTGTAACATAAGGAAAATGTGACAGTTGTATTCAAACATCATACAAAAAGATGTCACAGAAACACTGTTACAGAAAACCAAATTAAATAAGGCTTTTTAAAGTTCAAAGCAGTTTCGTTGTTGACTAACTAAAATACAATTCTTCCATAGGTCAGACATTTGAAAGGAGAACACGGTGCTTTATTATGCTTTCATTATAGCGAGAGTAGGTTATAATGTTTTCATAAATAAATGTGCATCAAATTACCAGATATAACAGAGGACGTGATGTTCTGTCTCCTGCAGTGTGTGCATCTACTGCTTTTACTGACTTTTTTTTTTGTTCCATTCGGAAGATCGAACATAAAAATAGCGTGGAACTTCAGTGAAGTGCTGGCCAGTTATAATTCATTAAAGTTTTAATTCAGCGAAAGGAACAGCACAGGTGCTACTATCAAGGTTGTTTAAAAACAGTTTTCTGTGATTCAGGTCTTACCTGTAGCTCAAAGTTGGTTTGATCCAGAAACTTCTTGTTCAGCACTTCTGCATACTGATTGATGGCGCGTAAGAACACTCTGAAAAGACAAGAGGAGAGGGCGTTTTACATTGTGTAGTTTCAATTACCTTAGCTTTAACTCTGTGTATTGTCCACTAAAAACACTGCCAAGTATTTACATTCATATACACACAAACATGGCACAACACAGCATTTGAAAAAATTATGTTAGGAGCTAAAATGAGCCACGTTTGACAAGAACTGCACATATATTGCATGCCATTGTACAAGTATATTTACTGACATTAAGAACGATTTAAACCTTTTGTAAAGGTGTTGTCTCCACCTCATCGTCACACAAAATAAAAGTTTGGGTTCAGCGCTAACTCCTGCTTTTATCGTCTATATTTACAAATCCCCCCTGGGAACCTGTTCAAAAAGAATGTAACATAAAGGGGGAGGGAAAGTTTCTTACATTTTTTTTTACCTGACAGCTACTTTGGAACAGTGGCCCCTGGAGGAGCACGAACCGAAACTACAAAAAACACTACAAAAAAGATACGACATGCTGCGTCCAATGACAGATAATTAGAAAACGGAACTGCAGTTTTAAACCTGCAGCCAGACAAGAAGACAAAAAAAAAATAGTAGTTTGTATTTGTACAAAGGATGAATGTTCTCCCAAGTGAAAAATAAAGAATAAACTACACAAGTCCAGTGAGGTAAAGGAGGAGTGAAAGAGGAAGTGGAAAAAAGATACACTCAACAAAAATATAAACGCCCAAAGAAAAACTTGTAGTTATTGTTATGTGACAAAACAGAGTAACTATCCAAAAATAAGAGTACAACGTTATCAATAAAGTGGCTTTAATTTGTAAGCATTAGGATCAATTTCAAAACAAAAGTCCTGGTGTAATGGCAGGAAGAACACAATGGGGGTCGATGTTCACAAACTTCAATAACGTGTGTGTCCACCATTAGCCTCACGCAGAGCGCTACACCGGCGACGCATGGACATCAACAGGTTGTCGATCGTGGAATGATGCACATTCAGTTGTGTTGCCACAGCTGTAACGCTCAACCCAGCACTCAGCATGCCAATGGCACGCTCCCTCATGATTTGTGACATCTGTGGCATATTGACAAGTGACACAAGTCAACATTTTGGTGTGCCCTTTTATTGACCAGACCATAAGGAGTGTCTGTGTACTGGTCACGCATATTGACCACCACTCTGCCATGCTCCATGACTCTCGTGAGTTGAAATACTCTGAGATTGTAGTCAATAGGAGTGGCCAAGTGACACTGGACTACTGGGTTTGAGCAAAACAAATCATTCCATTAAAAAAAGGAAAATAAATAAGACACAGACAAGAGCTTAGACGTTTTATATATGAAAGGAGAAAATAAATATCATTCATCAACGGATTCAGGAGAATTGTCTGGATTTAACATCATTCCCTGGTATGAGCAGCTACAACTATACTATACCATATACTTTGCACACTAATCTCCCTAATTACCCTGTGAGAAATAACTCAGCAGAATATATTTCTAATAATAAAATAATCCTGCAGTTAAGGCTGAATAGACGAGGAAAGAGTGGCGGCTCGAAACGGCGCCAAAGACACAGCAATGTGAAGAATTGTTTTTCTTAGCTGCCAACGAGCAAAGTAACTGAGAGTTGAAGTGGGCTAGCTAGCTTTTATAACTCGCCAGCCAGACACACTTTCATCCCACACAAACCAGGCCAAAAATGTGGATTTCAAGTGAGTCTGCACAAACAAAACCAAAAGCACAAAGAAGGGGAAGGCACCGGTGGCAGGAGGAGGCTTCTGGGGACGAGGCCAAAGGATGTGACTCAATGAGTTTCCAGCCAAATGGCCATGAAGTCAACGCAGTACATAGAAGCAAAGGATGTTCATTTATTTAGTTTTTTAAATTGAAGGAAAAAAGAAATCTGGGTTATTATAATTTAAGGAATGACCACCTGGAGTTGCGTGGTTTCTCAATTTCAACTCAACCGATTGCCTGAGGCATCAGAATGTACGGTTGGGAAAACGCTGCAAGGTGAAACAAGGAAATTTGTTATGCCAGTGGAGTGTATTGCCTCTGGGTTTCATGAGCGGGCAATGATGTAGCATTAAGATGCAACACACAGGGTAACTGCTGCACACTGAGTGGCCGACCACCTCGTGGATTCACGACTTCATGAACTGCGTCCTCAGCGGGATTCTCATGTGCATGTTTAGCCGTCACCTGAGCTCAATGGAAGGACTTGCGCGATCGAGGCCATGCAATATTCCTGGACTACATTAATCCGTGGTGCTGACTATTTCAGGCTGATGTGTGATCCACACAATAATAAGAATCACCTTAATATTTAACTGAAAAGGTCAACTTTCATCGAACACCTTTAGATAACCCATTAGAAGTCTATTTCTTGGGCTCTCTAGTGTCTGAGTGGGAGAACCCCTCCCACCTACTGAGCACTCAGACAGCCTATTACCACCATCCAGTCTGCACCAGAACCCCCCACACCCCCGCACACCTCACTCAATTTTCTGCTGCTGTGAACATGCCAGTATAGTTGATACGCTTAAGAGTGGACTAATGCTTAAATATGTTTCCATCTTCTTCACTCGTTGGCTCAGAAATATTGCAAATATAATTTTAAAGGTTTATTTGCAACAAAAAACCAACAACAATGTATTTGTTTATCTTCTTCAGAACACAGTAGCATGCAAAATGATCTGCTGGGTGTGTGAATTAACTGTAAAATGAATGTCCTTCTTACTATGGCCAAAAGATGTAAGAGAGAGAACTTTTTTTTTTTACTGTTTTAATTTCCAGCACAATTTGTTACTCCCCTGGCAACAAATGGAAACACTTCTGATCTGACGCAGCAATTCATTCATACTGCGGATGCATGAATGTACCTTTACGAGGATGGATACAGATTTGTGTAATTAGATGTTGACTCTCTGTTCACTAATTTAGCATTAATGGAAACAAGGTTCAGTGTGTAGGATTTACTTAGCAGTGAAGTTGCCTACTGCCCTCAAAGAATACTCCTCACCTCACTCTTCACTTCCAAGCATTAAGTAGATCCTAGAGCAGCCTTCATTAATAAAAGGACTATTATACCCTATTCTTCAAGTTAACCTAGTTCCCTGGTGTCCTAATGAACATGAACATTTCAAGGGACATGAAATGACAACAGCCACAGAGGCTACTGGGGGCTAACAGCAGTTAGCAATTGGAAAAGTGATAATTTGCAGGCTCTAGCAGGCACATTGCCATCATATAGAACATGTATCCACTGGACAGTTAAATCCTCTGAGGCTGCACTGTGGAGCCAAAAATAGAACTTTTCGCGGACTTCCGGTTTTCGGATACCTTTGCCGTCGCCAGCACTCTCACATGTTTTACGGACAAAGCCGAGCGAGACAACAATTCCAGGAATTTATCGCATCCCAGTGAGCACGGAAGACAACATTGTGTGTTTTATCTCTCGAGGAGGACCACAAAAACATGAGTGAGTCATCTTTTTTCACACTTTGCTGACTGATAGGGCCTCCAGAGTCCCAAATATAAGGATTTAAATGATTAAAAATTGATTTTGCATAATATGGGACCTTTAATGCTCAAATTCATTCTCTTGATAATATGGGGTATACTGAGTGCTCAACACTAGATATCAAATATAATGGCTGCATTAGGGTGATCAAGAACCCAAAACACAATTTCAATCAGAAGTCCCAGCAATTTAATCAAGAGATTTATCTAAAGGGATAATAGATAAGATCTTAAAAATTATTTTCGGTAAAATTTATGGTGCATGAAGAGGACTTTTAAACCAATTCTCTAGGCCGTATCTTTATACTGTTTAAAAGTTGACAATTACAGGCAAAAATTTGTGACCTACCAAACTCTTAAGTTTCTTCTTCCAAACCATTTTAGTTCAACAATTTGGCTCAATTACATGTTTGGCGCAAAGGACGCAAAGGGTGCAACCAAACTTATAATCACAAAATCAGCACACAGCTCCCCACAGCTAAGACACAAAGTGGGGAAAGGGAGAGATCAATACTCTACACAGCTTCTGGCTAAATACGAGTCAACAGGTAAAATGCACCTATAATCAACCATATCTTCCTCATTCCTGCCTTTTCCAGTTGATGCAGTCCTTTCTACTTTTGCTGCAATTAGCTGAAGATCACTGTGTTCTCCCCATGACTGATTTCCGCTGTCTGTTCATGGGTGCGTGACATGGTTTTGCATGAACACGTTCTGTGGGCGACTCTCTGTCACATGATATTGTAAACGGCAGAAAATTAAAGCTCGTTTGAAGTCGGTAGTATGTGTGAGCAGAGGTACATGGGATTTAATGAAGAGACGGGACAGTTCCTGTGTGAGCACATCCTGACATTCATTTAAGAAAAAAAAAGAAGTTAATGAGGCAGATGAAAATAGAATATACTCTCTCTCACAGAGGGCTCTAAGACACTCCAAAAAGGCCATTTTAAACAAGATTAAAGGCACTTGGAGCTAATTCCTTCTGCTGAATATATTTTTTATGCGAGTTGAAAAGTAAAAAATGCACATCCTAAATAAAAGTGATTCTAACACATGCTCTCTGTCTCAGTCTAATTTAAGACTCTTAAAAAATGCTATTATTTTTACATTATATGCTGTAATTAATCAAAAATATTGATTTCAGGGAATATTCTGCACAGAAACAGCAATGAGTGTGAATCAAGTGAACATTAAAGGCTGATTATACAATCTGGGTGTGCCATTTCTCTTTTCATCGCACATTAATACCAGCACCAAATGCCAGGGGGGAAGAAACTTGGTTGCCATGCAACATCTACACTATGATGGGCAGTTTCACATCATTACACCTTGAAGACAAATGACCTCATTCACATATTCAGTGTTTGTTTTCCACCTTAACTCCTAAAAAAACTGCCTGGGATGCAGCTCAAAGGTAGCACTCTTATCTGTGTAAATGAGAGGGGCTTCCCTGATTTCTGCTCAAAACAAAACAAACATGCAGCGTGGAGATCCTTTAAATTTTTAATTAGGCAGTGAGACAACAGCTCCTACGCAATAGAGTCAGTTTCATACAGTATACATATGGTATCGTTATGATAAATATGCCATCCATATCCACAAAACTGTCAGTGTCAGAAAAAAATCACCCCATTACTGGTGATTGATGGGTGTGTGCTGCACATTTACTTTTCAGCGCAGGCAACAAAGGATTTGCTTTTCATACTCCAGTTGCTTTTTTTTTTTTTTTTTTTATTTAATTTTAAATCAGCTTACTTCCTGCAGCCATGGCACTCTGACTTAATCTGTGTCAGATGATCTGCACCACAGACAACTAGCATTTACGCTAATAAAAAGTTATCAGCAGATCACACTCGCTAATTGAGTTCAGGGAGCATGCTCGATAATGATCACCATCTATTTGCATACTATTCCTAAATAGCTGGCGTAACTGCCTTTGCTCGGCAGGGTCCAAATCCTTCATTATCAAGCCAGGTTTTATTAAAATTTATCATTTTTACTTCATCTGATCTAATATGACATCACTTTACCTGTGCACATGTTTCTAATCCAAATTTCACTTCAGTGCAGCCACACTCCTCCAATGCCAATTTTCAAATAAACTGGGCTTTGAGAATTTATACTGAGAGACATGCTACGTGGAAGCTGAGGGAACCGCTACTGATTGAAAAATATTACTTGGGGTGAGTCAGACCTCTTCTCAACTAGTGAACATTTCCATTTACAGAGATGGGGGGGGGGGCGGGGGGGGAGCTGCACAGCAGCTAAATGTAGCCATAATGATGATGGCCCAGAGAAATTTCAATGTTATATCCATAATATTTGAATACATTAAAGATGGAATCCATTCTGTCAATTAATGCATCAGTGGTGCAAAAAACACTAAAAGCAAAGCATTAAAGGGGGGTAAAGTGATAGTCATACACTGTTAAACTCCACTTAGATTGTGTCCTCATGGTGCACTCGCTCTGTTCTGTGTATGCAGCGAAATAAATCAGTGGGATTAACCTACAGGTTGACAGATTAATAATTTTAGGCAATTAATCAGAGGACATTTTACATCCTCTCAGCATTGGTGGACTCTGAGATGAGTGCAGTGGCCGATGGATGTGCTGCATGGATACTCCACAACCACGGTTGGTACTGACTAATAGCACACCGAGCTCAAATTATGGGTCACTGGCTATACTTGCTAATTTAAGGGCCACTTATACTTTGCGTATAAGCAATCTTCTATCGATGATTACTGACAAAAACAACAGTTAAAAGACTCATATAGACTCCATTTTCGTCCTTTTCTGTCCCAAATGTGATCTCCTTTTCTGCATATCTCCATGCATCTTTTGCGTTGGTATGGACGTTTTACTCATTACTTCCTCTAGAGGGCAGTGCCAAGTACCAACAACAACAAACACAGTGACCATTGAAGAGGTTATTTTATTGAGATTGATCTGATCATCGGTGTTGCCGATGAGAGAGCTCAATGGCGAGCGACATTTTTTAAATTTCCGTATGTCCAACGCAACTTTTGGCAACTTGCTTTGTCGGATAGCTCCTCGAATCAAACCAGGGAGTGAAGCCGAGAGCCTGGCAGTCACTCTCTGTTTTCTAGCTGCAGGAATAAGCCAGCAAGCTCTGGCAGCTTGTTTTAAATTGGGCACTGCAACCATACAGTAGGTTGCTTCTTTTTGTCGTTTTCCTGACCGATTGGACTACTGACTCTATACTGTCCCCACAATTTCCAGTTGTATTGCTCCATTCCATCCTTTTTTTTCCCTTGGGTAGTCAAAGGTAGAGGGCTGTTGGCTGATTAATCTTTGTCATACTTCGAACAATTGTTCTTCTAGGCCTTTAAGACTCCACTATCAGTCAACCTCAAGAACAATCATAAACCATACGTGTTTGGAAACCTCACCTATTTCATCTCAAACAAAGATAATATTCCTACTAATGGCATCAGTTAACATTCCATTATTTGTATGAATGTTGTCCAATTTTTCTACAGAATTGAAACTATATGATACAGATTAATGTAGTTATGCGACTGAAAATGATATGATTGTTCAATGATGCCACAGACCAATGATGTTCTGTCAGTTTCAAGAATACTGTGAGAAGTGCTGCGGCCCATTTGACTTCACGGCAGCAGGCAGACGGCAGCAACAGTCAGCGCTGAAGTATGCTCGCTAGAAACACAGAGATGCAAGATGCTGCAGTGACAGCGAAGGCTGTTTTTCAACCAGGCAGAAAGCTTTTTAAGAGGTGAACGGATTACTAATGAAGCAACACATGCTGATTTACACTCCAAACATCATGGAGCAGGGAAAACTCAACACTGGAGTCAGAAGGCTGCTGAAGTTCACACTGAATTTTCAAAGTTATCAGTGGATCATAAAGCAATTAAAAAGATTATGACAGTCTAAAGCTTTAACAATTCCTCTCTTTGGTTTTTAACAATGTGCCTTCAAGTGAAAAATTAAAGTGTCATGACTTTTTTTTTTTTATACACAAAAATCATTTATTAGGAAATATTTCTAATGATCGTTAGATAGTACAATGATTGTGAATTCATAATCAGCACTTCACACATCAGATGCTGCCATAAAAGCAGAATGACATTCACAGTCACTGCGCATCAAGTCTGCTTCGAAAGCCAAATAAAATACACATCAGATATGCAGTTGTGAAATGGGGGCCGTCTGATTTGACACACTGTTGATCTAAAGACAGGAATCATTGCGTAACGCAAATGAGTTAAGAATTTACAGGGTGTGCTGCAGTTAAAGAGAAAAATGGCATGTACACTGGGTGCGTGATGAAGCATCTGCCTCAGTGTAATGAAAATAAACCTTTTGTTACTGCTAAAATGACATGAATAGAAAAAAAATGTCCCACAAAAGGTTCGATGCTCAATTACCTTTTTTGGTCTTTTATAAGCACAAAAAACAAAGACTGCTGCTATGTGAATGCACTACTTTATTTTGTCATGTTTCAGAGTGTTATACGGTTTTATTTTTATACCTCTTTTCCACATAAAGTAACAAGGATTTTCCATAACACCGGTAAAATCTTTCCATTACCAGGAAAGGAGGCTTCCTCTCTGTCAGCTCAATGGTGGATTCTGTTAAATTAATACTTTGAATCATGTTTTTGTGGTCCTCCTCAGTCTAAGTACAGGAGATAAAAACATAAAATGTTGACTTCCGCACTCATTGGTACGTAACAATGCGCTAAATTCCTGGAATTGTTGTCTCGTGGAGCTCCTCTTTGTCCGTAAAACACACGAGAGTGCTGGCGAGGGCAACAGTTTAATCTTTTTTTTAAGATTCAGAAGGTCAGAAGGTGGACCAAAAGAGATACTACTAAACCGAGTGTTCTGAACAGGGCTGTTTTGCCAGGGTGGTTGAACTGCTGTGGTGCTTCATCCTTATGGTATTTTGACCAAAGCATGTCACAGACATGTTCATTAGGACACCAGGGAATTAGTTTAACTTGGAGAAATCGGGTATAATATGACTCCTTTAAATGACAACCATGCAGCCTGTCACTCAAACGCACTACACTCCATGGACAAAGCAATATTACTTCTCTGGGCTGAAGCTCATCATCAAACAGAAGGATGGTAAAACTAACTCAGAGGAGTACGATCTATGTAAATAGTGTCGCGCATACACATTGGAGCCAAAAGATTAACTCAAGAATTCTAACCTTCATTGGGTTGCTGGCAAACAAACGTGTGCTTGTGCCATGGTGATGCAGTGCAGTATGAAGCAATAGGTCACAAAGCACACTTTAATCACTGCCACTATTCCTCTCTGGAACGTGGGTCTTAATCTGACTCTAGCAGAATTACCAATCAGTGTTCCAACATAGAGACACAATGCACACACAAGTAGTAGACGAGCAACAGTTATTAGTCTGTGTAAAGGTCAGGTCGGCAAACAGCAGAGTCTTGAGATGAACTTCAAGTGTGCACAGATCATTTGGGGCTATCGAACAGCGACGTAGCTACAAAGTAAAAGTTAATAAGAATTTTTTTTCACAAACATAACATTCGTAAATGAAATATTCTGTCCTTTCTTTGTTTAGGTTTCATAGCTTACGTATAGCCCTGGATAGATGAAAACATTCATTCAGTGTTCATTTTTCAGAAGCGCATCTTAAAAACAAACAAACAAACAAACAAACAAAAAAAGATCAGGTCAGTAGGGGTACCTTGTCAGAATTACCTTTGGATTCAAGGATAGGATATTAAGTAACCAAAAACCTCTTTCTGAGGTTTACAACAACAAAATTCTTTCAAAAACATTTTCCTTAAGAGATAAGTACGTCAACTCAGCTACCCATAAGCACTCAACTTGTTTTTTTTTTTCCAATATCTATGAGTCCTTCCAGACCTGCCTTCCAGGGTCTAGATCGTATGGCACATGAAATAAGCTACAGAAATCCTTTCCAAATGAGTCTTTGAGGGACTGATGACATGGTGATCATGTTTAAGAGCTGCTTCTTCAGCCTGTCTGGGTTTTCATCGTTTCATCTACTATTCAGGGAATTCCTAATTATTCTCCCAATCCTCTCTTCGTAGACACAATTAACAGTTCTGAGAAAGGAGCTTAAGGTGTTATTAAAGGAACTTAGCTGACATTAAGGTCACCTGATGTTAACTCGCATCTAATAAATTAAAAGTTGGATCATGTTCCTCAGTAAGGCAGCCAGGCACAAAAAAAGACTTTATTATGAACTGTATTGTAGTGCACAACACATTTGACCCATTTTGGTGGTGGAATCTCTCTGTGGATACCAGAGAGGACTGCAGCTTGATTATTAAAGTTTATAGCACTGATTACTAAACTTGATTTCTTTGTCGTCATTGTAGTAAGTGAGAGAAGTTCAGACAGGTTGAAAACAAGACAATCAATGTTGTTAATATCATAATTTCTCGTGTTAATCAATTCTTTTGGATATGCAACCTCCACATAAGAGTAAATGTTTCACTGTTGGAAAAAAGAAAATTGCCAATGAACAACACTCATATTTATGATGATGATTGCACTTAGTATGCAGTGATTCAGCACATCTCGGGCTATAAAGTTGAAGAGTGCAGAGCTCTTGAAAAGTTTACTATGCAAATCTGTAAGGGGGCACATTAAGCTGACTGTACAAAGCAGCCAGCAGCTGTTGTCTTTAAAAAAAATGTGAGCAGGTTCTTCATCCCCCTGAGAAAACAGAGTGACTGCACTGTTAAAGCAAATGCCAAGTTGAACTTATTTAGTAGCCCCCTCTTTAACAGAAATCAAGGATTAACGATGAGGCACTTGCACAATGAAAAAGGCAAGTATAAATCCACATGCAGTGTCACACCTGCTGTGACCCTTGAGGTTTTTTATTGCTGCAAATTTACAACAGAGGCCTAAATTGTTAGACACTGACATGAAGCATCCTTTATTTAATGGAGAATATGGAAATGAAGTCTGAAATGTCTGCACACATACAGTATTGTGCGCTGTAGAGTGTTACACAGTGTCTGAAGGCTTGTATTCAACCAAACGTGACCTAAGTGAGCAAACTCCCTTTCTATCGCCAATTAACCATCACCATTACGCTATTGCCGGTTGACATGGGGGGGAACGGTGGCTGTAGCTAACCATCCGGAAGCCGCTGTCCGAGGGGCAATTAGAGCTCATAAATCAGTTTACAACCGAGAGGGAGTGGGAGGCGATAGGTAGAGAAGAAGGACAGGGAGTGAATGACCGCTGCTACAGCCGATGCCCTGTCTCATTAGAGGTGCTATCATAATGTACAGAAACATGAAGAAAATGTGTGCCTGTGCCGTGGATGGTGACGCATGTGCTGAAGCTGGCATGTGTCCACAGACAAGTCACTGTTACGAATGAATGAGGGACATTCAAGCATGTTTTTAAATGTATGTTGAATAATATACGCCAACTGAATTTTGACAAAACAGGTAAAAGTATTTCACTGTAAAGATTGACTAAATATTATTTTATCTTAATAACGGATGAAAGGGCTATGTTGATAATGGTTATCTTTGTAGCTTCAAATGATGCATTTTCAAATCAGTCATTATCACAATTATTGAATTGACCAGTGTTTGATATATTACTCTTAATATACGAATGAATTGCGTCTCTGAACTTCTTCATGAGCTTCTTTATACTTCATCAATCAGTTTCCAAGGCTGTGAGAATGAAAGAGTGTGCAGCAAAGAGTACAATGCACTCATACACACACAGCTTCCTATGCTCTTAGACTGTTAAAACAAAAACATTTATAGCTCACCCGTGGGATGAATGAATGTGTCACCTTGGTTTCTCTCAGTGGGGAGCAGGAAACAACCTATCAAACACACTCTGATGGATGTGACGAATGGACGACTTTTGCTAATTTGTCGTGAAGCCGACACCTGCAGGATTCAAACTGGCATAAAAAGACCGAGATGACTCAGACTTTGATGTGGTTATTTTTCAGTGAATTGAACCATGATTTAAAACTGCAGTGCGTAACTTTTGGTGTTTTCTGTTATTATTTTTGCCTCAGTTTGGTCTTTGTGAGCAGAAACAATGCAACATTAGTTGTATGCTGCGTTCTTCACCGTTTGGGCCAACAGTAGTTCAGAAGATAGCCTACATGCTGATGTGTCCTTGGGCAAGACACTTAACCCCACGTTGCTGCTGGCGGTAGAAAATGCACTGCACATCGATGTAGGAAAGTGTGAGTGAATGGGTATGAATGGGTGAATGGCAAAACTGTAGTGTAAAGTAGCTTTGAGTGGTCATCAAGACTAGAAAAGAAAGTGTTATATAAATACAATACAGACTATTAACTGTTTACCATTCATCAGACAGTTGGGGGCAAGGGGCGTTTATCCTGTTAAACTGCTGAACGGCAAGTTTTTGGGGCAGTAGAGGTCACTCCTGAAACTCTTAGTGGTGCTTCTTTGTGTTTTCAGTCATTCTCCAACCTATTTTGCCGTCGTCTCACTATACTAGCACAGTATTGCTGTTGTCTCCGTTTGTCTTCACATTAAACAAAAAACTTCCTGTGTGCAGGCTTCCCAAGATATAAATACTGCTATACTGAGCGAGACAGAAGGAGTGGTGTGGAGCTGATGGGCTTAATTAGCATAGGGTGAACTGAACTGATGTGACAATAATTGAATGTAACCGACATCTGTTTACATTTAATATTTTTGGTCCAAAAGTGGCCGTCTTCCCCAACTAGAATGCTGAATTAGTCTCATAGCTGTCACAGCCAAGTATACAAGGCGAGGCATTGGGGGAGAGAGACAAATTGATCTCCTGAGTCAAAAATAAAACATTTCATATGCTACAAATCCCATCTGAGAATGAATTGCTGGGAGCCCCGATAGCTCAGCTCAGCAAGCAATCAAATGCACTGATGAAGGAAAAACAACCAAGAGAGAGCAACACAGCAATCGCTAGTCAAAGATATCCTAGCTGGGGATGATGTTGGAATGGTTGTGTCGAGAGTCAAGTCAAAGCTGTGTTATTTACATCCGTTTAAATTGTTTTGGGTCTGATTCAGCTTCAAGTGAAGGGGATTTCATCTGTCACTGCCTTTGTACAAGTTTTGGGCTGTACAACTGTCACGTGAAAGATGTTGTATAAGGCCAGTTGAGGCTGCAGGGGAAGCTGCACAAAATATAAATAGCCTCTCAGCAGCTTGGTAATATATTTGCCACTAATAGCAAGTTGCACTGTAGTTATATGGGCACTAGGTTTTAGAAATGTTCACATCTTTTCATACCTTAAAAAACAAAAGGGCTTCCAAAAATAACGGCAACGTCATATAGGTGAAAATTCTGCAGTGACCACGGATCTTTGGACACTGGGTAAAAAACATCCCCATTGACATCCATTTTTAATGCATGGATGCTGGCAGGAAAGAGGGGATTTTCGTTCTTTGTTGTCAAAAAACTGATTTGAGGTTTTCATCTGACAGCTTTTGCGCAATAGTACTACAACAAAATCCTGAAAAGGGACTTTTGAGTCAGCTCTCTCTTCTTGTGTAGAACACACACAAGAAAAGCTCTTTACTAAACTCATTAACTTCAAAGGACATTTAATCTCTTTTTGTATATTAAAAAAAACGAATCAAGGCAAGATTCCTGTTAATAAAACAAGAAGGCCATGGCAGCACAACCAGCAACAAAGTAAAGAGACCCAGAGTCTAACTTTTAGAAATTAACAAGCACCATACAAGTAAGCATCTATAATTCATGTGATTGTTTGCCCCTGCACTGACTGCTCATCTGATTGGTACACCGCTGAGGCCTTGTGCCGATATTTGCATGAAGAGAAAAATATTACAAAATATCCTCAGCAATTTCTGACTGCTGTTCCCTAGCAACAACAGTGTGGGGAAATTAAAGCTGCATGATTTATGTGTGTGTTTGTATATGTGCATCTGTGTCCAAAAGGGTAGCACTTACTTATTTTGCATCATGTTCATTATGATCCAGTCTGAGGGGTAGACATTCTTCCCAATGAGATCTTTAAACATGATGAAAGTTTCCATTAGGAAATCCTAGAAGAGAAAGAGAAAGTTTTATAAAACCTTTACCCCCCAACATCACCAAGATAAGAGCAATCTGAAAAGAACTGTTTTCTAGTAGATAATTAGATATGCTGTTGTTTTTTTTAAGGTGAAGTTCACTCATGAATTGTGTTTTTGAACACAACACTTGAAACACATAATCCGGCATTGTCTTAAAAGAATATGGTGTAGTAAGAGTAGTTCCACACCTGCTTCAATATCACAGTCAATGACTTTTCAAGGGCTCCTCAAACCCACTTTCCTCATCTTCAAGGACTCAAAATAGAGCAAGTTTAACAACAGTTAACCTAAAGCAATAAGAACATTTAAACTGAGAAGTAGCAGGCTTTCCTGTTGGCAATTCTCAACCATGTTACCTTGCAATTGTGGTACACTATGTAATTTCTCAGTGGAGCGATAAAGACAGTGGCACAAAGCCAATTTAATAAAGCAAAATTTGAAAAGAAAATCAATGATGGAAATACAGTATAATATTGGAAACACTTCCAATAACCCATGCCTACTTTTAAATCTTTTCCAAGCCTTAAATTATTTTGTCATATCCACAAACTTTGAAGGATTTCATGGACCAGAGGAAATGACTGATAGCAAACTTGCAATAATCTTACTTCTCACAGGAGCATCATTTCTTGTTATAGTTACAGTAGATCATATTAACAATGGATATAATTATCTGTAGTTAAAGCATATATGACAGCTTAATAAGCAGTTTCACTGGTGCTACTAATAGATGGCACTTTTTCTCCAGCAACTGATTAAAATTCTCCCTTAGTAATTTCAGTTATTGTTTTTTTAATCAAAGGGACAGAAAAAGTACATTTCACATATTTACTCAATGCAGTTTTGACCCTTAATGTCCCTTAATGACTCCATCTCCAGCTGGCAGTGGCAGCTTAATACCCAAAACATAAAAATTAATGTGCATTTATTTTTGGCTGTAGATCTTGATGAATTTAATTTGTGGTGGAGTTTTTAGAGAAAACCTACAATATAAACAATATAACAGAGTGGTCACACCCTCACACCAGCTCACAGAAAATTCATCTGTGGAAAGATCCAGCTTCATCGTAAGGGGAGCTTCAAACCAAACCCTGTCAGTTTCTTCTTTTTATAAAAAAAGGAGTAATCTTACTTGTATTAATTCTCATGAGGCCATTATTGGTTGAATAGTACATAAAAGCTACATTAAAATAGCTGCCTGCTTGGATTTAACACAGCATTATTCTTAATATAAATCAAATTTTGTCCTTCAAATAAAGCTCAAAAGTCATCTGTTGTGGTAACTTGTAAAAGTAGAGTTATATAATGCTAAACTTGCTGAAGATACTCAAAATACTGCTTTGAGGGAGGAATTATTCAGAGATGAAATCAATGAGATTTATCCCTCTTCCACATCTTAGTACTTACTCTCATAGAGATTCATGTCGCAGTGCGAGAGGAAGGGCAGACTGACCATAATGCGGAGGAAAAACATTAAAACTTACCTCTAACTTTTAGAGAGGTAAAGATACTTCACTACAGGCTCTTCATTTTGGAGTGATTACATGACAATGCCTAAGGCGTCTCATCTTGCGCACACAGACGTGCTGAAAAGGTGTACTCACCACCACATCACTCCTTATCTTGCCAAACGTGTTGATCAGATGGGCATAATGGTAGTCGTCCATCTGCCTCAGGGTGGCAGTCATGCTGGCCACGAAGCTCCCCTGGAGAAAAGAAAGAAGGTACATTACTGCACAATCAAGTTCAAATTTAAGCAGAGGAGGTCTCTCTCTCGCTGATTTAGATGGATACTGTTTTGAAGAGTTGATTGGATTGGAGAACGAAAAGCAGGCCTGGCCCCGCAGGTTTGAAAGGGTAGGCGCCCTCACACTGTGACTGATCTCATTAACCTGGTGCCCTCCACTCCCCAGCTTTTTGTCTCCACTGATTAGAATTCCTGTGAAGTCCATGAAGTGTTGTCTATGGCACGCACTGCGCAACTCTTGGTTTAGTTAGCACTCTATACATGTGCTGCAGGAGGTAGATAAGGGGATGTAAATGTGTGGTACTGTGGTGGAGAGAGAGAGGCTGCTGGAAATGTATGGACTTGTTTGTGACTGATTGCTGTTAATATGAATTAAGTAAGAGAATCTTGATACAACCACATTCAAGAAAGGTAGAAAGACAGGTAGCCAAAAAGGTGATGTGAGTGTATTCAATACATATATATATATATTTTTTTTTTAAAGGTGCCATTTTATACCCTATTTCTCCATGTTAAACAAGTTCCCTGGTGTCCTAATGAACATGTCTGTGACATGCTTTGGTCAAAATACCATAAGGATGAAGCACCACAGCAGTTCAATCACTCTGCCAAAACAGCCCTGTTCAGACCTCCAGAGTCCCAAATATAAGGATTTAAATTATTAAAAAGTCGATTTTGCATAATATGGGACTTTTAAACTAACTGATATAAAAAATAACTTGAATTTGCATAAATCAAAATAGCATACAAATGACCACTAAATTAACTGATGGAATGAAAGATAGTGTAAGTGGAGGTAATTAGCTCATTTGTCTAAGAAGCACATACAAGTCTGAGAAGACTCAAAGAAAGGCCAGTTCAAACTAATAGCAACGTCATAAGGTTCAAATCTAAAACTAACTATTGATGTATAATATTGCTGGATTGACACTGAAATTGACTCATCTTTAGCTAAATGAGCTAAAGAGAGTAAAAACTCATAAGAAAGACAGAAGAAAAAGGAAGCGTTCTAACTTATTTATGTCTTGACATAAACTACCATCTGTAAAGCAGGACAGCTCTGAGCTCAGTTCACAGAGATTTGTTTACAATATTGCCAACCCGTTTATTACAGAATCATCTGTGACTAATCACCTGAAAAAAGCCCAGGTTGGGGACTTGTATCTGGTAAAGTGAGCACTCCGTTAGCACAGGCCCCTTTGCAATGAATAGAATCAGCTGTCGCATGGTATTTAATCCTCACAAGGCGTTACATTTGGCTGCAGAGCCTCTCCTTGAGCTGCAATTAGGACTGACCCACCAAAACACAGCGGAGCAGAAACGATGCTCAAAACCAACACATTCTTACCAGATATTACTTTTCTTTCCAGCTGTATTTTTTTTATTTTGAGATTGTAGTTACAGCTTTATTAATTTTAAACAAACTTTTATTGTTATTAATTATTATTAGATTTATTTATCCAAATATAACCCATCAGCAGTAACCTCTATGATTCATGTTTCCTTCACTCTCTGTCATGCTTTGTGGAGCTCATGACTGCTTCAACTTGCCCCCATGTTATGCTTCACAAAAAACCAAAATGACTCATGTTATATTAATATGGAAATGCTTTTTTTTCTCTAAAGCACAGGGGGCTAGGCTCTTTCATCCGTCAGGGCATGTAAGCCTCAGTTAGCCTTGATTCTTCAGCATTAATGATGGAGAACAATTTCAGACAGGGCCCGATTAGAGACTTGTGTGTAAAATTAATTAAGTGCATACAAAGATGGTTCTCAAATACTCTTGTAACTTCATATTCACCTTACAAGGGACGGGTCTCAAAAAACTGGTATTAAAATGGTTCCTGAGGCTGAATTATCGAAGACGGCAGTATCGACAAGTTGTGCTCTCAGTCGAGGAGATATTGGGAAAATACATTTTGTTTAAAAAACATTAAAAGGAGCCTGGGCATTCGGTGCAACACGTCTTTTACAGGTTAAGGTGGAAACATGAGTCATGAGTCAATTTAATCTGGTGAAATGCCATCATGTAGAGACATCTGCTTTTGCACTAGGAGCCCACACATGGCATTAGCCTAATGAATCAAACACAGATGGTTGAGTAGAAACAACCATTATCCGGCTGAACTGCAAAGGCTCATTCATAAATTCAGTCTGAAATGGTTGGAGCAGGTGCCACGGCCACTCACCTGAATATTCCAGACATTCAGGTGAGAGGTGGCTTTGGTTTGTTGGGTAACTGGGGTACAATGATAGAAATATAAGGAAAAAAGGGTTTCAAAGCAGACATCGATTTAACAAGGCCTTGGTAAATTCAGCACATTCACTCACTACAAAGCCTTGAGAGTCAGGAACAGCTGGAGGGAGCACCACGCTCCTTCACTTCTTTCAATCTTGTCACCTGCAAATAATTCCTGCTAAAGTGCTTTCAGTGCTCACTCTAAATACTGTAAAGACATACTGAGGATCCAGTGCTGGGTACAGGAACATAGGCCCTTTGCTTAGTCCCACCATTTAATCAAGAATAGCTCCTGCATACATACACCAGTGTAGCTGTTGATGTTACTCCAGTAATGTGTCACCCATGAATTAATCTTTTTCAGTTTCCAAACAAATCTGCCGGCAAAAGGATCAGCTGACAAATCCTGAGAGTGAAAGAAACAGACTTTTATTTTTAAAGGAACAATTAAGATCCAAATATGGAACAGGAGCTTATATCACATTGAAAACTATTAAAGCAAAATGAGAGAAATTGTGCTCTGGGGCATGACTGCAGATGGTTATAAAATTCAAGTATGCTCCTCTGAGGTGTCCAGTTATACTTTTCAGGATGAGAATTGTGGCTCATCACTGGGAAGAACCCATTAATGTTACCATGACAGAAAGAAGATGTGGCAGAAGAGCAAGAGCCAGAACATACTCCATCAGCTGCCTGATGAAAACAATTCAGGACCAAAACAAAATGATCAAATAAATAGAAGGCACAAGAGGTCAGAAAATCATTAACATCGTGCCTATTATCTGTTGTTATTATGTGTATGTTTTCCAAGTGGAGGGGAGACGTCATTAAAATTAAAAACACTAATATAGAAGTTTCTTCATTAGTGAAGACAAGCCTGATAAATTATGACACCATTAAACAGAATTTAACAAGACTGAAACCTAAAAATAACGCTAACTCGCACCAGAATTTGGTTCCTCGTTGGTCACTACCAAAAGTCCTGTGGACATACAATGCTGCAACTTGCAAAATAGTGTAATTGAGCCAACCAACGAAGCACTCAAAATTAAAAAATATAAGGCAGCCCAGCATGTTTGACTGCCTTTGCAAAGCTTAAGTTTCTGCCACTGCTCGACTTGCTGACACTTATCATGATTAAAAGACTACTTCTGACACCGTTGCCATCATTTTTAAGAACTTCACTTCATCACTTTTAATTTATGTGCTAAATAATTCCAGAGAGGGCTGTCAGCGAGGTTACTGCAAAACATTGAAAGCTCTCCAATATAGTAGAACCACTCGTTTAAAGATTCCTATACTCTGATGATGAGGTAAGTGCACTCTTCTTTACAGCTCTCCGCCACAGTCATACTGTATGTTCAGGAAATGATAGAAAACTACAATGAGTTACCATGGTCCGTATCTGCAGAAAGCTGCTGAGCACTTCTACATGCGGTTTTGTGCCCATGGTTTCATCCATCCATCTTCTACCGCTTTATCCTCCACATGAGGGTCGCAGGGGTTTGCTGTGCCAATGTCAGCTGACATAGGGCGGTAAGCAGGGTCACACCCTGGACAGTTCACCAGTCCATCGCAGGGACACATAATAGAGACAAACAACCATCCACTCTCACACTCACAGTCCATTAAGAGGGACCAATTTGCCTAATCGTCACCCCTTTATGTCTTTGGACTGTGGTCGGGTCTTCTTGCTGCAAAGGCAAGAGTGCTAACCACTGGACCAAACACGTGGCCTCTGCCAAAAACATGCAGATGTTAACTTCTTTGTTGTCTCATTTGACCAAACAAGTGCACGCCACCAACTAGACTGGAAAGTAATGTACGAGAGGGAGCTTGTGCAGCTGGCACATGCTGTCAAACACAGGTGTGCTCATGGTCAACTGCACAACTGGATCAAAAAATGTATGCCAACACATACTCTAGTGGACCTCTGCAGACAAGTGGATGTGGAAAGCCCAGAGCAGCCCTAAGTGCACCAATAAGTATCTGTGTCAATAAGCAGTACAGGTAACAGTATTGGTATTGACAAAACAATACCCATCCCTGAGGAGGCCACGATAAAAAAAGCTCAACATACTCCATCATTTCATAGCCACTTGTTGTGCTGTAAATAATGTCAAGGGTTTCTCGACTGAAACAATCTCTCAAGATAAAACGTGAAATGAAAACGTCATGATTTGTTACCATCAGTGTCCAGAAGCAGAAGGTTTCTGAAACCCTGCCTCCATATTGGTCCCATACTCGAGGGCAAATGAGGTAGAATCTTTGTGGAAATGAGAAAGTAGTGATTAGAGGGAAGGACCAGATCCATCATTTACCACTCTCGAGCCTGCATCTCTTTGATAATACATCTCACTTTGGCTCCTGACAGCAGAGAAGTAAAAATTGATGTTTGCTCTAGTTATGAAGGGTTGCCTCATAAACAGAGCATTTTAAGCCATAATTAAGACAGTCTGAAAATGCCATCCAAGTCTAGGTGTAGACAGAGTCATCCCATCTCTGGAGGAGACAGAGAACTGAGCACAATGACCAACAGGGACCAAAATGACCGCCTGTCTCTTTGTGTTAGCTTCAGGCTTGACGCAATAGGAATTTACTGGCTCATTACAACACAAATTGCATAAGCACAAAGAAAATCTTAACTGTGAAAAGATACTTTATCTATACACACAAGAGTGATGAGCAGTGCTGAAAAAAGGGGGGAGGGGAAAATCTCATGAAAAAGAGAGGGGCTTCCACTGTGAGATTTGTTGGCAAGAGGAAGAAGACGATACAGACGACAGGATAAGAATTTGTCTTCACCTGAATTTGCCACCTTGTTGAAAAAAGTGTAAAGCACTGGGCTGGAGATGAGGTTGAGATATCTGTGATTATTTTCTAAAAATGCTGAAATGGCATCACTGATGGCATTTATGGATAATCCAAAACACATATAGAACAACCATAAACTAGCTGTTCATTAAAGGCCCCATATTATGCAAAATCAAATTTCTAATAATTTAAATTCTTAAATTTGGTACTCTGGAGGTCATATCACTCGGCAAAGCATGCAATGTTGACTTCCACGCTCACTGGGACGTCACAATGCGCTAAATTCCTGGAATTGTTGTCTCGTGGAGCTCCGCTTTGTCCTTAAAAACACGCAAGAGTGCTGGCGAGGGCTACAGTATCTGAAATACAGAAGTTCTATTCTTGGCTCCACAGTCCTACACAAACTTCCAGCCTCAGAGGATTTATCTGTCCAGTGGATACACATTATATATGACGGCAATGTGCCTGCTAGAGCCTGCAAATGATCACTTTTCCAAATGCTAACTGCTGTTAGCTCCCAGTAGGCTCTGTGGCTGATTTTTATTTCCTGTCCCTTAAGTTTTGTTTGACTTTTTTTTTTAAAGGTGGATCTTTAAGGTGGAGCTAAAGAGTTACTACTAAACCAAGCATTCTGAACAGGGCTGTTTTGGCAGGGTGATTGAAGTGCTGTGGTGCTTCATCCTGCATGTCACAGACATGTTCATTAGGACACCAGGGAACTAGTTTAACTTGGAGAAATAAGGTATATGTGCCATTGTATTTGTTGAAAAATACATAAAGTATACTTGCTCCATTGTTATTTTCTCAAACTCAGTTATTAAACAGTGTCCTCATCATAATTTATCAGTTTTAACAAATGTATATCAAAGTGATGGGATAATTCATCTCTGGACCACAACCTCAAATAATTTGTAATCATCGTTTTTGAAAATATTGTTTTCCAACAATAATGAATGACCTTACACTGCTTTGTCTTTGGGCTGATCAGAAGGATACATGTATCTGTCAATCTCCCAGTTTTTCCTACACACACGTACCAGCAGCAGAGCACTATTACACACTGTCCCGTTAAGTAAAGGCAGGGCAGACACATAAAACGGACTTGGCCGCTGCTGCTGGACACAAAAGCAAGTCCACTTGGCTCAATCTTCTGGCCAACAAGGTGACAAGCAGACGGGTCAGCCAACAGAAATAAGAGGAGGTCTTGTTAGAGGCCAGCTGAAACCATTCACACTTTATTCTCTCCTTTCACTTTAGACAAAAAAAAAGTAAATTCTGACACATCAAAGCTTTAGACATCTATAAACAGACAATTCCATTCATATAGGAAACTATATTAAGCTACTTCCTCCCACACAACAGTTCAATGCCAAACTCTCATCATTCACTGGAAAGAGAACAGATGTTCCTGACTACTGGCCAGTCAAAGTGTCAAACGGTATGGAGGAAAGAGGATCGTGTAGGTCAATCATATGTTGTTCATGAATTGAAGCAATACTGATATTATTTGTTACAAAAGGTCAGAAGTAGCTTTAAGGCAATCCACACTTCTGAGTTTGATCTTGCTGATCGCTGGGCCTGAGGCAGAGCCAGAAAACTTATCTCAACTATTTTTTTCTCGTTTCTGCTCAAAATTGAGTGTAGGTAACAGTACTGTGCCAAAGGGCGTAAACATGTCCAGAGACTACAGGAAGTGGGAGGAACAACCCAACATTATAATGCATTCTGCACAGATTGTGGGTCTGACATGAGGGCTGACAGCAGTGTGAGCTGAGAATGAGCAGCATGGCGATGAGAGGAAGCCTTGTGTCATCGAGCAATCCTCTACTCAAAATAAAATCAAACACCTTCAGCCGAGTATATTGGAGAGGGTGCGGGGCAAGAAAAGGCTCCATAACCAATCACTTCATTAAAATCTTTATCTATCTAGTGCGTGGTTTTTTTCTCTGACACTGTCATGTGTATTGAACACAACGTTCAGTTGCATATCTTCTCTTGTTAATATGGCTGATTTCAAACTTTCCCTTTCAAAAGAGCATTTTTTTTTTAATGGTTCTCAATATGATAATTTATCTTTATATGATAGTGGACATATATTTTTTTTGATGCACACATGGGACGTGCACATTCAACGTGGTAACTGGGATTGATCTTTATGAATCTACAAACGACATAATTCATAAATCTATTTACAATCCTAACAGGTCCAGCAGCATTTACATAATCAAACTGGGTCTGGGTCTTTCTTTGACCAGAGTGCTGTGTATATATGGACATAAAGGGGACAAGGACATCAAACAGGATTCCCCTGAGGACTTGGCTTGAAGGTAATGAAATCAATGCGAGAGTAGAGTCGCTACAGTGACTTAGTCACTGCCACCGGTTTATCCATCTGAGAAACAGTTTGCTTACACAAGCAGATCGCTGAGCAGATTCCAATAAAAGAAAATGGCTTAGTCCAACGCTGTATACAATAGAAAACACCTCCCAGAGGAGATTTATCCTTCAAATGACAGCCATTAACCCCCCGGGTAAAAATCTGAAACATTTGCCGCGCTGAGATGTAGCAAGGTCAAACGCGAGCAAACGTTTCTCAGCTTTCTCTCGCGACAAAAGGTCCATGCTTGACAGAGCACTATAAAAGCTGTGGCTCAGATTTATAACGGTCACGCTAAAACAAGAAGCCAGTTCCACAAAATTGTGTTGTGAGTAGTCAGTCAGTCAGTCAGTCAGTCAGTCAGTCAGTCAGGGAGCTGGGGTATATCAAGTCACATTGCAGAAAAGTCAGATGAAGCGACAGCGAGTACAGCGAAGCGAGTGTGATAAACAGGTGAACCTCAGTGTCAGCTATAATTCATTCAGGTCTCCTATTCCCCCTTGTTTGAAAACCCTTTGGCATTTACTTCCACAGCTGGAGCTCTTGTACTGCTGTCTGCAGCAAGTGAATGGTGAATTTAGCAATCATGGAGCTGTCAAGTAATCCTCTGGCTTTGGTTTCGACCAGTATGTTAAGATTACTGACACGTATGGGATCTGAGATAACTTCCCCTTCAATTCACCTTTTTTTTTCTCCTCCAAAAAATAGTCTTGGTTATGTGGCGATGTTAGAGAAGACAGGAAAGGATGGGATAGGAGCATTGGGGAATGTCATGCAGTAAAGGGTAAATGAGTCAGAACCTGGAACTTGACACTTTGAACATGTGTGGGCCTTCATCTAATCTCTGCAGATTGACAGAAATCTGAGAAGCAGCACCACATCATTTCCCTTATTTAACTTTTCGTAATCACTCTTAAATACCTCCTACCTGCATCACGAACCTTGCTGCTACTGTTCCCACAGCCATACAAACCCCATCCCTTTATCACCATTCTTTTTACTAGTTTTTATTACTCCCTCTGGTCTTTGTGTTGTGTTTTTATCCTGTTCATTTCTGTGGTTTTATCTCATCAGTATGTATTACTTTATCTGACTGGGTAAAAGTACCTTGTAGCTGTGTTTAGTACTGTACCATAAAAATAAGACTTATTACTATAATTTTATGAACTTACAAGCGTTCATGGAAATTTTTGTTCACCTATAAAAGACATGGACAGAGGTCAAACACATGAAGAATTCCCACCAAACAATGAGCTGAATATGAGGCAGTATAAGGGGATTGTTCATCTATAGTTTACACATATAAATGTCAACATACAGAGACGACAACATCCATTCACTCACATATTTACCTAGAGTGTCTGATTAACCTCCGCATGTTTTTAAACTGTTGGATGGAAACCCATAGGGAGAACATGGAAAGACTCTTGGTCAGACCAGGTCTCAAACCTGGGTCTTTCTGCTCCAAAACAACAGTGCTAGCCACTACAAAGAGTGGCCCTTACTGAAACATGTAAACACACACACAGTCGTGGCAGCTACTATCTGGAGAACCTGTGGCTCATTACCAGGGTCACCTGAGGGGTTAAGGCAGAACTAGGAGTTTCCTGGTTCCAGTAAGATTCATCCAGGCACATCCTCCCTCTTTGTGTTGTTAAACATTACAAAAGGTACACCACAAACACAATTAGGACTTGGAGAAAAATGCACATTCCCTGATGAGAATCAGGTCTGTTCCCTGCACAAACTGCGTTAACTGCTAACTAGATCCTGACAGATGGATAGAAACTGAGATGAGATCAGGCAAACAAGCTCTTCAGAGGGAGGACGGGCAGATGGAATCTTCCTCCTTCACAAAGAAAAGAGCTGCGAGGACTCGGGGAAATTGCAATGACAGAAGGTGAATGGGTGTGTAATAAACCTCACGAGGACGATAATAAATGATGACCATAATGTGGGGAAATTTAGACACAAGGAAGAATAACAGGCGCAAAGGTCAACTGCTGTTTTTTTTGGGACAAAAATGTTTAAGTACTTAAAAATGAATTTTTAATTCTTCTGCTCCTGAAGAAGTTTTTACGTGTGCATGTTGTCTCCTTGGATGTGAGGTCACTGGCAAAAGTGCTTTAACTGATGGTGAGATAAAGAGATGATGCACGAGTCTGCCAGATGTAGTCCAAACTAGAAATGTACTTTTCTCCACTGCAACGTTCCCTCCTCCCTCTGCACTCCGTCTCTCTCTCCCATGTTCCCTCCCTCCCTGTCGCTTAATCTCTCTCTCTTTTCTCTCACTCTCTCTCTGTCTCACCCTCTCTCCCTCTCTACACACACACACACACACTCAGACGCACGCAGGCAGGAAAGAGGAGAAAGCCAGAGAGGAGAACCGCAGCTGCATGATGGGGATATTCTGCCTGCGTGGGCTCTGTCGATGAGCTGCCCGGAGTTCAGCCACAGTATGTGTGTGTGAGTGACAGGGTGTGTGTGTGTATGTGTGTGTGTGTGTGTGTGTGTGTGTGAGAGAGAGAGTTTATGTGGATGCATGTGTGAGTGAGGGAGTGAGTGAGGGAGAGTCTCTCGCAGACACCGTGTGGAGAGAGGGGAGCAGAGGAGAGCGGGCGTAGAGGAGGGAAAGAGAGGGGGAGTGTTGACTCTTACTGGGGCTTAGAGGAACGTCACACCACTGGATCAGAGGACGCCAATGTGCAACAACTACTCCAACTACTGCTGCTGCTGCTGCTGCTGCTGCTGCTCTGCCTGTGTGCCGCTACTTGTCTGTCCTCTTAACTTCTGCTATGGCATAGCCACCTCTTCCAGCTCGCCTCTAATCCGTTAAGGAAACGGGCATGAATGGGCACAGGCTGGGATCGTGGCTATTGCATCCTTAACATCAGTAATTCACAGTCTGAGGTGAGTCGCTCCTCTCTGCTCTCATCCTCTCCTCTATTTCACCTCTCAGTCTGCAACTGCAAGAGGGACATTCTGCTCATATAACCTCTGCTGGGAAGGGGGAAATCCACTCACTCTGTGGGACTGAACCTGGGATCAGGCACAGGGAATGTTTTAAATGAAGATGTTCCCTTTGAGTCAGAAGGTCAGATATCAAAATTGAGTTGAATCTCAGATTGTGTATGGTTACCTTGAAGAATACTTCAAGTAGTGATGTGTAGGATGTGACCGTTCTGTCCAGGGAAACTTTAAAGATGAAAATGTTTAAAATCTTGATTAAACACGTGCGGATAGGGAGAAGTGTTTGCCGTTGCTAGCTGACATTAATGAGATGTGGTGTGTCAAGTTTCTGGGTTTTGAGAGGATCGTGATGCACATATAATCTGACTGGTTTGGCATATGTAGCTGAAACGGTGCTTGCGTACGAGGGCTTGCATGATGCTGCATTTCCTCTCAGTTTTGCAGCCGAGTGAGCGTTACATAAAACAGGACTGATGTGTGAACCAAAATAATTGTTTCCATGAAGCTCTGGTCCCATATGTGGTGGCAACAGTGTCGGGAAGGCACATCACTTGGAGCAGAGAGGAATATGTAATGAGAGCTGGGCATCAGACGAAGGACCTTAACTAAGGACTAATCTAGATTAATGGACTGGGTAGAGACTATGTGTATGTGCACGACTTCAGAAAGGTGTGTGTGCATGTGTTTGATTGCATAAATGTGAACGTGCAAGAGACAGAATGAGAGATGCATAGATACATCACATCTCAACTGTCCTTCAGTCGCCACACAGAACACATGTCACTCCCCCCTCACCCCCACAAAACCCCTGCCATCACTCCCCGTCTCCCCTCCAACCCTCTTGCACATCATCACTCCGATACAATCTCCCCTCTGCTCTCCTTCACTTTCAGCAGACACTGAGGAGAGAGAGAGAACTGAGGGACCCAGATGAGGAGATAAAGATAGGGAAAAAGATATAGAGTAAGAAGAAAAGAGATGGTCAGTGGAAAAATAATAGAAACAGGAGGGAGTATCGACTTTTTCCTTTCCTGTTTTACCATTATCGTGATGTGACACCTGCAAGCAAAGCTGCATTGACGTAATTTGGATGAAAGACGAGAAACTGACTTATTTCTCAACTTCCATCACAAGCAGTGATGGAAGAAGGGAAAGCCCTTATGTCAGCTCTACGTGGACCAGGCATGGTGGTGGAAGAGCAATGGCCTCATCCTTCAAAAGATATCCTCATTGTTAAGAGTACCGATATCACATATTAAGCATAGAGGAGAAGGCACTGTTCTGCCCTATAAAAGCACACAAGAAAGGAGTGTATGCACGCCACCACTCCAAAGGTAGAGAGGTATGATGTAAGATGGAGAGGTAAGATGGAAAGGAAGGTAGAACAAAGGCAAAAGGTGGCGCACACATAACAGGAAGAACTGGCACAAAGAACTTTTTTTTTCTTCTTTGCTTGACACCTGCCTCGACAAACCATGCAAAATATGTCAGACAGCGTGAGGGTGGGAAGGTGTGAGGGAGAGTGTGGGGGGGTTTCCAAACGAGTGGTGAAGTGTGCCCTCACCTCCCACGGCCTCACTCGCTGGGAGGGTTACTCATTCATCCAGAAAACAAATTGCTCTCCTATGAAAGAATGACTGCTTTTGGAGCAAACCAGATGTTACCTTTCATGTGCTAATGGGATTATTCATTAAGCGTCTGATTTTTTTTTTTTCCTTTCATGAGAGAGCCACAACAGCACCACAAAGCTGAGGTGAATCTCAAGTGTCTGTATTTGGGGGAGAGAAGAAGCTGTGAGTGTATGTATGGGTGACTTTAAGTGTCTGTTATGAGCAGAGGAAGACACGTTGCAGCTGCTCCCACCAGGGCATTGTTGCCAGTGTGTAAAGCATTGAGTAGGGACTCAGTCAGCTGGTGCTCTGACAGGCCCAGAAGCAGAGGAACACAAGTTGGGAGTGTAATGCTGTAAAAGAGAAAAAGAAAAAGTAGAGTCTATGTTCTTCTAAACCTATTGTAAAGCACTCTATGAGATGCAACCCTTTCCAATGTAATCAATTATTTATTTCTTTTTAAACTAACAGGATGGGATTTGCCCAAAAATCTTTTCCATAAAAGAACTAGTTTTGTTCTCCCCAATTGCCCACAGAAATGTAATTTCAACTTATAACAATACATCAGTTATGAGATGTTTAAAAAATTAAGACAATTTTATAGATTTATGCAGATTTACTAATTGTTTCAGCACTAATTGTGGGTGTCGGCTTTCACAAACAACAGTGTGACTGTTTCTTCATGCAGTTTGATGCTCTCTGCAAGAGGAGGAGGAGGAAGAGGTCAGGGGACCTGCTAACTGTCACTCACTTATGTTCAAGGTTGTTTGCTAAAAGCTTAGAGCTCGAGTTTCACTGATCTGTGGTAAGCCCTACGCGCTAAGATGTTCTTTACAAAAGTAAAGTTAAAAAGAGAACAAAACCATTGATTGTATTGATTCGCTTTGTCATGTCTCGTCATGCGTGTATTTCTGTCTTTTCTTGGGATGATCGGAGATGTATAAATGCTCACATCAGCTTGGAAAACGTAGTGTCTGGAAGGCAAAGAGAGAGGGAGAGAAACAGAAAAGTCAGAAGGAGAAGTTACAGGGGGAAAGAAATTGAAGGGAGAAAAAAAATGAACACAAAGAAGAGAGATATAATGTTCTGTAGAAAGACAAAGAGCTGAGAGGAGAAAGGAGTGATCTGGTGCATTCTGATTAGAGCAGGCAGCCTCTGCAGCATACATCCTATCTCCTGAGGTCTGATCTCCATTTCGCCTGTAAGTTCACTGACATATGGATTGCAGGCTTCCTGTGAACTCAACAAGCTCCCAAGAACCCACCTGAGTGCAGGCGTGGCAATCTAACTACCGTGAATAAGTAACCAACAAAGAAAAAAAAATAAAATTCCCTACTTGTTTCTTTGTTAGCAGAGAATTCAAAAATAAGGCTACGATACTCGGGCAGCACAGGCTCCATGAACAGTATACTGTGTTTCACGATCGCTATTGCAAGCAGCATACACACTAGGGATGGAAGAAAGTTTACTAATGATGTGTAGAGCACAGTCTAAGTGTGAGGCTGTTAGCATGTGACACAAAGACACGCAGTCTCTCCATCACGTTCATATTTTATTTCTATGTGGGCTTCAAATGCACAACTGGAAGCAATAAAAAGATTAAATTGTGAAATCTGGAAAAATGCCTTAATGCACAGAGCGTTTCAGTAATTGTGGGGCATACGGGAGAAAACGGTGCATATAGGGATATTCTAGATGTCTGCAGATTACCAGCAAATCTAGTTGAAAACAAAACAAACCCTGCATTCATTAGCAGGCATACATCTACTATTTTAACAGGTTGCCCGAGGAAAGAGCCTGAGTGTGAGGATTAAAACTGAAATGAAAGCTGCATTTCCAACAAATATGTTCCCAGTGTTATTTAGCCATTACTGCAATATTACAGGATAATACTATGGAATAAAGTACCAAATGGTGTTTGGCAACAGAGTAGCAGCCCATGACGACTGAGCAACAATTACTAGAAAGACAATCTTTTAAAATCCTGTGATTTTCAGCGCTATTCCATCTTGCAGCATTAAGCCACCATTAACTGACAAAGGATTTGCTGTGTTTGGTGTCAGACTAATGCACTGCACTGCTGTTATCCCTCAACACTGACCTGTACAGTCAATCTCTCAGCTATATATACCCTCTCATCACACCCGAGCTTGCTGCAGCATAGAGGCAGAGGGAAAATAAAAACCCAGCAGTAAACCCCGCACTATCGAATGACCTCAATGACACAACCTTAAGTAAACTACGAGCCTGCGTATCTGTCATTAGTGCAAAATCAGCGTGCTCTTCAGAGACTGATCGAAAACTTCTAAGCCCTGTGTAATTATGAGCAGAACCTGACAGACGAAAGAAAAGCGGGAAACAAAACACAACAAGATAAAGATGGATTACAGCAGAGTTTGAGCTTCTGGAGCTTCTGTGGCTGTGATGACGCTGACACAATTATTTGTTCAAGCATCAACGGAGACCATGCTGCGCTGTTGTGGGAAAAAAAAAAACTGCAGTGAAAGGAGAACTCGGAATTGTTTTCTGTTGATCAGGAAACACATCTCCAATTTAAAAAAAAAAAAAAGAAAAGTGGGTTGCAAAAATGTCAGTATTGTTTTTATTTAGCGAAAAAAACCCAGATGTGCTATAGTAGTACATTATAAGAAATAAGGGTTTTGAATAATGGAGGATGCATACAATGCGAAAAGTATTATTACACATCAACGTTGAACATCGAATTGTGAAAATATGGCTTTAAAATGCAACAATATGACCATCCACTTTTCAGGAAAGGCTTTCCTCAATGGGTTGGAAGCTGGCTGCAGGATTCAGCTATAAGAGCATTACTGAGGTCAGTCACTGTTGTCGAGCTCAGAGTCACTTTATCCCAAAGGTATTAAAATGGGGTCGAGGTCAGAGGTTTGCGCAAGCAAATCGAGATCCCACCCAACTCTCTTTGGTGCAAACATGATGTTATGCAGAGGGGGCTTTGCCTTCGTTCTAAATCAATCTTCCTTGTGATGATTAAAAAAAAATTAAATAAAAATCTTGACATTACTGTTTCAATATTTTCCTTCTTACTGTCTATGGTCCTTCACCATGAAGCAACCCTGTTCGTCCTTTAAGAGTGGCTGTGTCATGAAATTAGATCATGCAAGAGAACAAGTGGGCTGAAGTATACAATCATACAGCAAAGTGAACAACTATACTGATCATGTCTGTAACTGTAATAGCAATCATTTAATTAAAAAAAAAACTTAGTTCGTCCTCAGGGTGCAATTTCAGGAAATAAGAATAACAAAGTAATAATAATTTATCTAAGAAATAAATAATTAAAAGGAACTAAAAAGCTGAGTGAAACCCAGAGTAAAATGTACTGCAGTGTTGTTGGTAATTGACATGTATAGCCATATTTGCAGGGTTTAATCAATTCACTTGTTTTGTCATGCATACTATATTAATGAATTTTATCTTCGGAGGAGCAGAGGCGATTAAAAAAAAAAAAAAAAAAAGTCAGACTCAAAGTTACGGTAAACTTGAAATCCCCTGGTTGAAGATAGCAACTCAAATTCCCACCTTTAAAGATTTTATCCTGAGAAAACCCAAGTTCAATTTAACAACTGCCATTCACAAAACTGCAAACTAATATGCAGTTAAAACTAATGCAAGTACTGAGGATTGTGGTTTAAATTCATGGAGTGTTGTGTTAAATGAGCATGTGCTGGAAGAATAAAAGCCATTTCCATTAAAGTATAATTAATTGCATTACTGCAGTCATCTAGACCGCCCTCACAGCACTCTAAAGTTTCAAAGAATGGCCGAGTGAGTAAGGAAAACACTTCCCAAGAACCACCATGCTCAACAAATTGTCATCACATAGTATGTTTATATGAGATGAGAAAAAAAAATACATGACTGTGTTAGCCCGATTAAAACCAAACCTTCAAAATACATGTTACAAGTTAGGCCTGGTGCCTACCTACCTGGAAGTTAAATTACTGATGCATATACAGTATATAAATATGTATGTTCAGTTGGAGTCAAGCTGGCCGAGACACTCTGTGGGTGTTCTCCACCCCTTATGATTTGTCCCAAAAATAACAGAAGGAGCTGGGACAAATGAAGACATCAGCAAGAAAAACAGAGCTAAATCCACACTGGTGCATTTGTTGGACTGACAAGAGACCAAATTTTTATCATCTGTCAGCTTAAAGCATTAAATATTTTCAAGGTAATGGATGGTAGGAAAAACTAGCCGCCAGCTAAAGTAGTTTCTGGTCTGTGATGTAATAGGTCGACTGTAGAATGCTTCATATTAACAAGGAGAAAGGGGGCACATCACCACCTAGGGTAGCAGAGGCAGACACATTTCATTCAATCAACCGATTCCCTGCTAGTGCTTGTATACTGGGACAAAGTCATAAGTCCAATTAAATGGCACAACTGTGCATGGAAACCTACTGACAGAGAGAACGCACTTTGTCCCGAGAAAAGACCCAGATAATGACCCCAACATGCCACTATGACAGCTGTGTGAGCTGTGCTGTGAAAATAAAACCAGACGTGAACTGTGTCTGATGTGCTTCGTCATGCATGCATGACTATGACCAAGGTAGAAAACAGTGGCGCAGTTCACTTCACATACTTAGGGAAACACTCAGGTCAGGGCAACCCTATAAAGGGACAGTTGTCAGAGCCATGCGTGATGAGTCATGCTATTTTTTGCAAGAGGACTGAAGACAGTCTGCCAGCCTTAGCCCAGTGGGTGACAAATCAGATATGTGGATTCACGGGCACATCACTGAGCCTGCGGCGTTGACATGTCAGAAAGAATCAAATGTAACTGAGAACATGATACATTACCATGAAACTGTAGGTATTGCAGAGCCAGTGTGCAGAGAAAGGCAAGCAGAATGTAATGAGGAAAACAATGGACCGATGTCTCAGTATCTAATGGTGTAGAACAGGGTGGCGTCTTAAATTTTTACTACAAACACACATTAGGACCTTTAAATAGGGTCCTTACTATAAAGAAGCATGCACAGAACAGGGACTGTATGGACAAGACATTTAGGGTGAATTCCAATTCCTTGCTTAACCCTCAATCTCAAAAATGTGCGCACCTGCTAGTGCTAGTGCTGTCCCGATTCTCAGAAAAATTAAGTTGAGGGGCAAGTTTAAGGGCTGTATAGCCCTCAATATTAAGATTTTCCGGGACCACCCTTGGGAGCAAGGGCTACCCAGAATGCATTGCGTGTTTTGGCATAACAAAGATGGTGCCGAAAGCAGCGAAACGAGTACGCTACAAATTAAGTATTTTCTTTGTTAATAGAGATATAAAAATTATGAAAACCATTGTATTATCTTAGTTTAGGCCCATATAATGGATTACTGACGTCATTGTTGCGTAACATTTATTTTTATTTTACGATCTTTTGTCAATAGCCGGCCAGTGCGGACAAGCGATCGTTTGCTATCGTTTACTTTTCAATGACTGAATATGTCAGTGGTTGTGATATTTCTATGAGTATCATCTTATAACTAACTGACAACCTAATAACTTGACTGACAAACGGATCGTAATAAATCGTGACGTAAATGTGTTCTTCTTCTTCTTTTTTGGAGTTGACAGACTGGACGCAGCTTTCGCGTTATTCTGCCCCCCACGGTCTGAAGATGTATCTGCATTTAAGGGGTGTCCCATTTCTAAGTGACAAAATAACCCTCAACACTTGGTTTTGAGGGCCAGTTAAGATTAAGGGTTGAGCTTGAGGGTTAAGATAGGAATTGGAATTGGCCCATAGAGTAACTGTTCAATGGTGGTAAATTGCAAATTCTACTGGTGATAAAACTTAATTCCTATCAGCGAAAGACAGTTCAGCAAAAATGGTAGTTGACAGTCACTGGGTTACTCAGGTTAACGGTGTGTTACATGTTTCTAAAAACTGAAGATGAACTCACCTACCTACCTACAGGCAAAACAGGCTGATATATAAGCGTTTATAAAAACCCGAGCACTCATCATGAACCTGGTAACACAGCTGTGCCGTAGCTCTGTGTTTTTCATGTGTATGTCATTTTGACCTGTCTGAGCTATCAGAGAAACCACCCCTCCTGACTGTGCAGCCCACTGACACAGGGTTGAAAATGAATGAAAATGTTGACCTACAATGACTCAGGGCTCAGTCTAAGACTCAAAGCTAAGCTACTTCATGTGAGCAGGAGAATAAAGATACAATCATTGGTCTCTAAATAATGTATCTGATTAATATAGTCACATTAAGTGATCAACTTTTTATATTAATTATAATATCAATATCAAAATATACCCAATGCACCTCTCTGTTGACAACCAAGCTAATATCTGCCAGCAGAGCAGAAAGCTCCCATCTCCAACCCACCTATGCAGGCATGCTGTGCTGCTCTCAGACTGCGTGACAGTGTTTAGAGATTACCAGAAAATGACTCGTTCCTTTCAGGGGAGGGCGGCCAATCTTTATCATGACGGTGTTCATTTAACTTTAATGACTTTCAAAGTTTTTAACATGAGTTTCTCTCATGGAAAACTTATTCTAGGGGATGCTCATGAGGTATTTCTGGGATATTTCTCATGCAGAGGGAGGAAGAGCAGCTCTCCACTTATGGAGAAGGGACAATTAATGTCTGTTAATGACACTGTAATAGTAGATCTTATAGCAGATAGAGAAATATGTACACGGCATGTTAGTATTAATTAATACAGAGCTAGGGTGATAATGTAATTGCGATGACAGTGGAACAAAATGTCCATTGTATGGCCTTCAGCTACGTTAACAAATAGATTTGAAACAGGAAGTCATTCACTGTTGACGGAGAGCAATCATCGCAGATAAGCTGACACAGAGAGTCGTCTGATTTAGCATCTATATGAGCATGTGGAGGGCTTGCTTATTATTAATCAGCAGGCAGGAAAATAATAATTTTTCTGTCGGGCCTCAAAGGCAAACTACAGAGTTAGGATGTTGCTGCCATACCTGGAACATAGGAGAGATAATTCGTTGTCTCTGCTTAAGCTGATTCTCCTTAGGGGGCTGTTTTACAGTTCTCTGACAAAGGTTGGTCTGTTTGCAGATTTCGTTCCCATTTTCATTAGCGTTTCCTCTCTCTCTGTTCATTTAGAAAATGGAAAATAAACAGGTGTCATATTCATATTTGCTGAGGGAAGAAATGTGATCCCAAATCACAAGGCCAAAATTGTGAGTTCAAATCCTGCAGACCTATAGCATTGTCCTCGGTTTATCCACTGGTGTACTGAAACTTTAGTTTTTAACAAAATCGTGATTGTATAAAAAAATGTATGTACAGTACATTTTACTTTCATGACATTACATCTGTATTTGCTTTTTAGCACATATAATGACAAGTGCCTGATAAAATATTGATCATGTTTTGTTAAAATATTAATGAACAAATTATTCCTCCCCTCCTCCATAGCTAAGGGAGTATGTGTGGTTTTGTTGAATGGTTTTTAAAGGAACAGCCCATGTTTAAGCTGCCCATTACCTGTGATTAACACAACTTTTGTTTTTCTCTATGCCTCTTAGGAAACATGGTGAGCAAAGAGGGCGGCAAATGTATGCTCACCAACTCAGAGTCTGACTCGGAGGCAGCACCGGTGCCCTCCACCTCGCTGGCACTTGAGGTGAAGTATTCCCTGGAAGCCAGTCGACAGGTGAGGAAGAGGAACAAGGCCCTGCAAGTGCGTTTCAAGGATATATGTGAGGCACAGAACGAGCAGAGGGAAGCGGAGCTGCAGGCAGCAGGGAAAGGTGGAAAACCGATCTCATACAAAGTGGCATACCGCAAGTACATGACTGTCCCTGCCCGCAGATCCATCCCAAACGTCACGAGGAGCACAGGTGTGCAGACGTCCCCTGACCTCAAGAAACGCTATCAGACCTTTCCGTTTGAACGCAAAAAAGGCCACACCTTTAAAGACGTGGCGGCTGTGGAAACATATAAAGGTCAGAATAACGGTTTTGTCATGGAGGTGAAGCAGACCAAGGCTGCTGGGCAGGGTTTAGATGAGGCGGAGGAGGAGGGAGCTTGCGGGGGGAGTGGAGTCCGGAGGACCAGGGCTCTGCTCCATACTAATGAGTGCATTGCCACAGTGGAGCAGCACACTGCACCTGATGGCCTGTGCTCTGATGCTATGCTGCTCAGTTGCTCTGCAGACACAGACTGCCTTGCAGACACATCGAGAGGAAGTGGAGCCAGAGCAAAGGGAGAGTACCAGCTCTGCAGTGTCCCATCGAAAGCCAGGACAGGATTACAACATAGGGAGGCTGATAGAGACCGCTCTGCCAAGAGGCAACTGCTGAATCTGGAGGAGGGCTCGTCCCAAACCCTGCCGGACAGGGCCTCCAAGGTTACGGGCCCTATCGCCTGGAACTCCCTTACACAGGTGGAGTGCCTGGACAGTCCCTCTGTGCGGAGCAAACGGAAGAAAGGCCTGCAGCTCAACGGGCTGCAGAGTGAGACTCTCCCACGTTCCAGTGGAGGCTGTACAACACAGGCACAGTGCCACACAGGACAGTTGTCCGCTCGGCCTCTAAGGGCCATGGAAGAGCCTCTGTCACCCTGCGGAAGTGGTGAACCTGGTGGGGCAAAACCCGACCAAACACAGGAGACCTGTAAGCAAATAGTGCCTATGAACCAGGACAGGGATGTTAAAGCACAGCTCCAGGCCATGGAAAATCTCATCAGCTCCAGCCAAGAGACCATCAAGGTGCTTCTCGGGGTCATCCAGGAACTGGAGAAGGGGGAGGCCCACAGAGAGGGGTAAGATATCTTATTGTCTTCTTATAGCCAGTGGTTTATGTCAGGGATGTACTGATTTTCATTCACTATTGTGCATTAAAATAAAATCACTCATTGTGCTCACCTTACAGTACATGCCATGTAACATGATGCCAGAGGTTGCTGTGGCACTTATACAGAACTCTCACATATAGAACTGAAGCATAGTATTTTATAATGACATAAGGAAGGAAATACAAATCATCCACAGTGGCGATCCATTCAGAGGGAGAAGTCAAAAGAAAAAAAAAAAGAACTGATGGCCAATCCGTTTGATACTGTAAGGTCACTATTGATAACAATAATTTGCATTTCAACTGTACCCAGTTTGCACTGGTAAAAAAAACAAAAAAAACAAAGGGGAAACATCAAGCAGACGGAGCACTTTTATGATTCAGCAGGAACAGGAAAAGTACCTTCTTGATGTGTCATTATTTCTAGATCTTCTATGTGTGACAGTCGCTCAGTGGAGCCTTGACTGAACCACCCAAAGACTGTCAGAAAGAGATGACAGTGGCATGTCTCTGAGAGGATGTGTCTTTCACGTGGATGTGCCCTGCAGTGCTATTACAACAGCAGAGTGTGCTTTTATGATGATTCCCTTTCAGATAAAGCTGAAGCTGCCACCAAACATATTTTGACAAATCACCTCACTGAAATCAAGTGGTCGGATGACCTGTCATATGGAATGTAACGACTATCCAGGGACTCGGATATATGAGACATGTTCTTTTAAACGAAACAAAAGCAGTCATTGAAAACCTGAGTTTGTGTACTATGAAAAGGTGATGAAATTTCTTGATGCAGATGGAATCAGCAGGTAGTTTCTTTTATATTTACTATAATGAGAATTAAAATAGGCATATATTGCCATAATTGACTCAATATGGCAAGTTAATTTTAAAATCTTTATTAATTAAAGGTGATGTATATAAAATATGTAGATAAAAAGCTGCACTCGTACCCAAACTGTGTGTCGAGTGGGTAGGTGGTGGTGGCTTGTGCAACGGACCAAACACCAAATAAAAACATGAAATAAGTTTGTGATCTGCAAATGAAAATCTATTTTGTGGATAGCCTGGTAATCAGTGAAAGCCAGTATTTCATTATAACCTTGATTTCCTTGATCACTGATGACACATTATGGTCATATTATAATACATTTCTTAAATGCACCACTTAAATTACAATTATGTTGAGAAGGGGAATCCTAACGTGTGATGTGTCCTTCATTGACTTCAAGATTAAACTAGACCTTTAACAATTTGCCTTATCCAGGCTGAATGAAATAATGTTTATCTAGCAAGTACAAGGCCTTTAAAAAAGCCTTTAAAAAAGCCATGGCCTATGAAAAAGTCATTTACCATCCAATAGATACTGAGTCTATACAAGAAGGTCTGGAGATAGAATCTCACCATCTGAAATAGAGGATTGTCTATCCAAAGTTGTGAGGCAAACAAAATGGCCAATTTGCTGAGTGAACTACTGGAGCTTGCCACTCAGATCCCAATCTGTTGGTGGCGAGGTACAGGCTGGGACAATCTATATCAACATCATACCAATCCAGTGTGCCACCAGTGGGAATGGCACATATACATTGCTTATAAGAAAGGAGCAAACAAGTAAAATATTTGTGTTCCAAAGCTATTCTCAATATCTCAATATATGACAAAAATATGCTGTTATTAACAGATGACTGATCAGGGAACAGATCTTACATCAGTCTGATGTCACACACCATCTAAAAAGGCAATTATCCTCTTTCAATCTTGCACGAGGCAGCCTTAATCTTTTTTATCACCAAACTCATAAAAGTGTGTGTTGAGTGGAGAAAGTAAGCACACATGGTGCAGCGCGGACAGCTATATAAGAGTCGCAAAACACATCTGGCTTATCAGATGTGTCTAAAGTGGCAGGTGGAGTGGGGGGTGATGGTGGAGGGATACGGGGAGGAGGAGGATGTGGAGTTAGTAAATGAAAATGAATGACGACTGTATAGAGGTGCCATCTGGTCGCAAACATAAAGAAACGATCTCATTGTGCCTCCATACATTAATTACAGAAGCCTCTTTTGTCAGTGAGCAGCATATGCTTTTTTGTAATCCATCTGAGCCCGACTGAAGCTCTACTTCTCTCAACAAAGCATGCTCTTCCTTTGCATATTTCCAATTCCCAAAGTTGGATTTGCGGCAAGCCAAGCAAAAATTCTAATGCTGCTTTAGTCACAGTACATTAGCTTCAAACCCCCTTTACATAAATGTCACTGACACAACAAATACAAGTGCCCACAGGCTATAGGTGAATTGTGAGTGCAATTACATCTGATGTATAACTGCCTATGTTATATGACATTCATTTTTCAACAAATGAAAGGCAACGGCGTGTGCATTCATCACTTCTGCACGGGTTCATGACACGCTGCTGTGACGCAAGTCGAAATTCCATGGCTAACGTGCTCAGAAAGAAAAGAAAGAAGAACCGCATATGAAACACATTTCAATAGGTCAGAAAGTAAAACAAGACATGCATTCACGAGGAAGACAAATGTTTGGAAAAATGGTGCAAAAGATGACTAACAGAGTAACAAAGTAGATAGAACCACTGGTCAATGAGCTATTTCTTACATTTGGCAAGGAGGTTGTGAAGCTTTGTCTGTTCATTTGTCAGCAGGATTAGAGAAAATCTAATGAAAGGACGGGTCCAGGAATTCGTTTATTCCCTTTCCATAAAATTGAGCATTTTTCAGCAGTCTCAGATTCAGTTACTTAGTTTTGTGGATTTGTGTTGTCTGATGCACATGAAAACCAAACAACAAACAATCTGGATATTGTACGTATTGACAATTGACAAAGACTTAAGAGCTTAAAACACATTGTTGACACTGAGCAGGTCTTCAAAAATGAAAACACCCTAAACTAATTTTTTCCCAAGAATGTAAGACTATTAAAAAGAAAAACAGTGATAAAATCAAGCGTGTGAAAGAAAATACGTGAGAGTGTCGAGGAGACTGAGGCTATACCTCCCTTGGTTATGGCATTATTAGATTCCAGATTATATGAGCAGCTCTCAGCAAGTTGCTGGGGGGGAAAAGAAGTATAGAGCACTTGCCTAATGTTCCCACACTTCATACATTCAGTGACACAAACATACACGCATCCCTCAACCACAGCCCATGCAGGGCATGCAACACAGTGTGAAGGCTCCATTGCAGTTCTCGAGTATGTCATTGGTTGCATCAACAAAAAGCTCAAAGCTGTTGGATCATTTTGCTGTATCATCAGGCAGTGCTGGCATACCCCACACAATTAATCACACTTGTGGGGACTTGTTTCTCAGTTGTCTTTTAACACGGCATGTGTGCATGTTGTTATGCCTTTGGACTCCCACCCACACAGAGACCTTTGATAAGATCAACTCGTAGCACAAAGGGGGGAGGGTGTATAAATATACTGTTAATAGCAATTTTGGCTTCCCTCTCCCCAGGGAGGCCTGTCGAAATTAGCTCTGCTCACTCATTTACTCTCATTAACGCAGATGAGATAGAATAGCGGAGAGGGATGACGGATAGGAAGGGGAAAATTTAGACAACATGGGGGTGAGAGAGAGCGAATATCCCATTCCCACTGGTAAAACAACCCCAAAAACAGTGAAACCAGGGTTTAAATGCTTTTTTTTTTCTATTACAAATGGAACTATTTTTAACTGGCATTCACTCAAATGACTGAAGAAATACGTAGGTTTTTATTGGCTTCAGCACCAACTGGCATCATTCGAAAGACAAGACCTGGGTGAATGTGTTCATTTCTTAATTCTTTGTCTGCTTCATTTCTGGCAGTGACATAAATTCCAGCATCATTTCCAGTGCGTACTAATTTTTCAGCCATTACTATAGCTGCTATCGAGCCATTAGCCATAAATGTTTGTCATGAACCTTTACTTTTTTACAATTTTTTGGCAGGTGATCAATTGAGCAACCATTTGAGAGAGGGATAAACGTAAAAAATACAAAACAGCAACCACTGTGACATTGTCACTGGTCTCTATGGGCTCCATTTTGTATTTTCTAACCCACTCATTTTGTGTGAAACATGCTTGAGGGCAAGTCTTGTGATCCAGTTTCCCCTCATGTACCTGTTAATCATCGAGCTCATCTGGGTGCAGACCGTCACCCCCTTCTCATATCACTGCGCTATATGCATTCTGTCCCATTCCCATCCTGTTACAGCTTTAAACTATATTGATATCAGCACATTTGAGGTAACTGTCAGTGCACAGAAAAGAGTAGATAAGGAGGGAAAATTTATGATAGTGGTTTAATTTTTATTGGTGCTGCACCTTATGGACAGCATGAAAAGAGTCCCGGAGAGAGAATTGAAAATGTCTCTGCTACTGCAAAGAAGAAACAGAAACGTTCTGTTTAAGTTTGCACAAAAATGAAGCAGCTTCTGCAGCCATGATCTATTAAGAAACACAGTGTTAAACAGAGTTTAATAGAGTTGCAATACGACTTGCTGAGTCCCAGTATACATGCGGAAATCGTTTTATTGGCCGTGTACGTCCGTGTCTGCCTCCATAGGTGGCGCTGTATCTCTCTATAATCTAGTATGTATTGAATCAGTTTTCCCGTTGACCTTTTACGTCACAGAAAAACAAACAACGAACTGCGAGATGGGTCGTGATGTGGTTCTGTACGCTTCCAACCTGCTATACAGTACATGTAAAGCATGATATTAATTAGTTCGAGCGTGGCTCTTGTGGCTGCTGTATTGTCCGAAGAAAATTAGTCCAATTAAAGTCGGACTTTTAACATACATGTACACACACTGGCGTATCTATGGCGGCAACTGGTTGTCAAAGGGTTAGTTGTACAAAACTACAAAAACAACCGAGCAAACAAAACAAGTAAAAGCAAAATATATTTTGTGGTATCTCTCTTTCAACAACATGGCATTGAATGGGATTTCATTTATAAAAGTCAACAGAAGCAGAAACATATCTGTCCGGAAACAGTGCCTGAACAGACCCTTTGCCTTCATCAACAGGAAATCTCAAAATCAGATACTTCAAATTCCTGACAAATAAGACCAAAACTGACAATTAAGTCAGTGAAGTGGTAAATTAATCATGCAGAGACTAATTGAATTAGACAATTATGAAATAACACAGTGTAATATTAAAACTTAGGCATGTGGGTGTATTTGGTAACTGCTCTGCGATTCCATTAAGCTGCTTGACTGTGAAGGAGAGTTGTTGATGAAGGATAATAATAACCAGTCACACAGTGACATCTGTACTGGTTATACTACTTTGTGTTGATGCAGCAAAACAGGCCATAACCATAAAGACCAAGCAACAAAGGATTTCTGTCATGTCCATGTCATTGGTGAAGTGAATCCACAGTGCATCCTTTGTTATGTCATTAATTATAGGGGGGAACACTTACTGTCAATCAATATGCACATTGCCACATTCTAATTCAATAAGAAAGCAATTGAGTCTTTGAAGCATGTCAGCAAATGGTTCCATTCAGAGCCAGCACACGGTCTGAAGCCGCCCCAGGAGAAACAGATCTATAATGGGAAGTTGATTCATGACAATATTTTAACTCAGAGTCAACCTGTGACAGAACAATATAGGGACACATAGGATGTAATGTATTGATGTGTTTGAATGTGGATCTGTTGAATCAATATCACAGTGAAATTACTGACTGTGTAACACCGAAAAGCTGCTGCCCTAAACAAAAGTGTCAGATTTTATACGTTTTCAGGCTCCATTCATTTTCCAAGTACATGCCACACACCACCCCCAAACTAATATCTTCTTCTTTGGATTTCTTCTTTTCGGAGTTGCCACAGCGGATCATCTGCCACCATTGTGTCTTCTTCTGTTATACCGACTGTCCCTAAGGTCCTCCTTCACAACATCCATGAACCTTCTCTGTGGTCTTCCTCTTTTCCTTCTGCCCGGCAGCTCCATCTTCAACATCCTTTGTCCACTATAATCACTATCCCTCTTCTGCATGTAACCAAAACATCTAAGCATTGCCTATCTTACTTTATTTCCAAACCGTTTAACCTGAACTGTATCTTGAATATGCTCATTTGTATTCCCGTCCATCCTGGTCGACTCCAATGGAACTCTCAGCATCTTCAGCTCTGCCACTTCCAGCTCCTGACCAACTGCCTTTGCACTATTCATCCCCTTCATAGCTGTGCCCTCACTTCCTCCTCACTAATCCTCCGCACTACCTGAGGCACTATCTCCCCTCCATCTGTCCTCGTCTCTCACTTTCATCATTCTGTAGCTCCTCAAATACATCCTTCCATCTTCTCAACACACTTCACTTGTTAATACATTTCCATCTCTGTCCTCAGTCACTCTAACCTGCTGCACATTATTTTCAGCTTTGTCTCCATGTCTAGCCAAACCACTGTTTGGTTACAAAACTTGTTCACAGTGAAGATAACTCATGCTTCATGCCTTACAATATTGTCCAGAACAAATGGACTCATAAAGTGTTGCAATTAAGGATTGGTGTTTGTGAAAGTGGAGGGAGCTGGTCTTACTGATAAGGACAATATAACTGACGCAAACATGCAAAATCCTTGGTGTTGACATTAATTTGTGTGCTTTATTGATTAGTTTAACAGTTCTCCTCCTAAATTAATAATAGCAAATGTTGAAGCAAAAAGGAGTTTCTGCATTTTCAAGTTGAATTTCAAGATAAAGGCCTCTGAGTTTTACATTGCCATCCATATTAAATAAGCTATTTCCAAGTCTGTTTAAGACCTTTGTTCTTGCTTTTCTTATAAAATTAGATATTCTTATGTCATGGGAAAATCTGTATAAAACCCTTAATGAAAACTTAATTTCAGCGCGGCTAAGAAACTCATCGTGTGTACCACTTTGACTTATCTGACCTTCAATCAGTCAACCACAGCTAATGGTCGACAATGTGCTCTTTCTGCCCTGACAGCCAGACACAGGCCACACAGGAGGGCAGTGCGACTCCTCATCACCCTCATTTACTGTGGTCCCACTAACGAGGGATGACAAACACGATGAGAACAAAAGGTGTGAGGAAGCAGCTTAACAAGTCCTGTGATTACTCATTCATGACTCTTATCTCCCCCACAGACTCTCCTATCGAACTGGACAGGACACGGCCAACTGTGACACATGCCGGAACAGCGCATGCATTATTTACAGGTTAGTAACCATTACTCTTCAAAGACACGATGATCCGAGTGTGTCCTCTCTTCTCTAAAGGGAGAAAGAGCTCGTTAAAAAAAGGCACTGTAGAGATGCAGTGCTGGGCAGGGGATGTAAGATTAATATGGACACTGTTAATGACCACATGGAGATTTGTGACATTTACACATCACAAGGTCTCTTATTTTTCCCTTTTTTTTTTTATTTGAATCGACATCTTTTTCAGTCTCCTCTGTCACTTCATATCCTTTCATTCACTGAGGGATCTAAACAGATACAGGGTTAGGGAGACTGGGAGGCAAAGGGGCACACGGTTGAAAAGTAGAGGATACGTTCTGTGAAGTGGGTGAGAATAGGGCAACAAAAGGTGAAATTAATTACCATCCAGACATTGTGAAATATCAGCACTGTGTGCTGTTGCCAAGCCAAATGAGCCTCTGCATACTTGCAAATTCAGTTCCAATTAGTAGGCAACCAGTCCAGAGTCATTAGTTTTCTTGAGTATATAGTCATCTTCTTACAAAGGCACAGTATGTGTGTGTGTGTAATAATAGTTACAATAGTTCACAACAGTTACACAGATTAGCCGAAGAACTTAAATTTGTTCCAATAGCTTATTAAGTTTTAAAAAAAAGAACCGAGTCCTGCTCCTTGAACTTGTGATACATAGTCTAACATTTTTGAGTATCTAAGGCTTTCTAAGCTTTCACACCTACAGCATTTGGCAGGCACCAATCGTGTTTGGCCCCTTGGTTCGGTTCGTTTGGGTAGGTGTAATCTCGGTACTTTGGTGCGCACCAAATCAACCGGTCCGAGACCTGCCTGAAGGGGTAGTCTCGGACCACTTTATCTGCCCTACTTTGGTACGGTTCCTCAAGTGTGAAAGCAACCAAACCGAATTGGACGAAATGATATAGTTTAATGCATTATGTGTATGAGATGAGACGATCAGCTCCGGTGAACGCGGCGCTTACGTTCCACGTCAGTGACGCACCTTGTGGAAATCGGGTGTTGGTAAACTGACCGGTGCGGACTAAAGCAATCAAACTATAGGTGTGAAAGCGCCCTGAGAGACAAAATAAGTCACCGACAATCATAAAAAATGAAGGGGCTTTGTGCTAAAATTTGGGATACTATTATGCTCACAGCAGGTATAATGTCTACCATGGTCACCATTTTAATATAGGCTGGTAATCACATTGCAGATCGTTAGCCATAAGTGAAGATACAAGTTAGGATATTGCAAGTCATTAGAAAATGATTGTGAACATTTGTTGCACATTTGTTTACTATATTAGTATTGATGGGTAATTCACACTGAACTTCAAATCAAACCCAGCCATTACCATGAGCATCCTCTGGAAACATTAATAGCAAACCACCCAGTAGTCAGTCAGACATTTACCAACTGATTGACATTACCATCAACAGCACCATAATGACACCATGGTTAAAAATCCTTACATTGATTATAAAACAAATTATTTATTTTTTTTAAATGTGTGGCATCCACTCAACCATTCATAGTTTGTGGTGCTGACACCTCTGTCACACACGTGCATGTGTGGATGCATATCAAATTCTCTATGTTGGCATACGAAAGATTCGGTTCCTACGGTCAAAACCAACTGAGGATGAAAATAATGAGAAACATGAAAAAGATATAAAGAGTAAGAGGGTGAAAGGCAATGAATAAAACAGTTTTTACTGGGCACAGCTCTTCCATTCAGTCACCATTTTGCCTGTGGAGAGCCTTTTAAATCATTTCTATATCTATGGCTCTAAATAACCGATAAGCCTCTGGAGAAACTTCAGTGGACTCCTAAAAACGAAGGTTTCATCTGATGTTTAAGGCAAAGAACGTACTTCGCATCATCGACTGAGTGAGTTTAAATCGCTACAAGGCCCCCTGCATGACCACAGGGTGGACACAAGGATGGTAGCATTTACAACTATTCAGTGTCAACAAGATGAGGTGAGGTGGAGTTATTGCACATGACATGACAGACACAGGAACCGGCACAAAATGGCTTAGGGGAATTAAAGAGACTTTTGGCTGGGTGCAGGCTAAAAGGATGGATGAGGGCAGACTGCTGAGTTGGGAGTTCGACTTGTATCATAAATTAGTTACGACCATGTTTAATGCTGGCTCTGTGTGCTTTGGTCCTGCAGAGGAGAGGGCCTTGCTCCCTCTGGCTTGCCTATCCTCCATCAACACTCAACCTGCCAGAGTAACAACCAGCTGTGCTTGTCCTGCTGTGCAGACTAAAGAGGCCTTCACTAACCATCCCTCTGCTCCTGTGAGCAAAAACTGCAGTGACACATTTCAGTTGTATTCATAATTATATTCCAAGGTTTTACTCTGTAATGACATTTCAATATGAGCCACTTGAAACTGAAAATACACTTATATCAACTGAATATGGAAATTAAATGTCCAATCCAATGAGTGCTGAAGTCAACATCACGTGTACTTAGACTGAGGAGGACCACAAAAACATGAGTGAGACATCTTTTTCACACTTTGCTGACTGACACGGCCTCCAGAGTTTAAGTTATTTCAGATTTGGCCCTTCGTTGGTGCTGATCATGACAACCATCTTTAAACAGCTGCAAAATCCCTTTGATGCATACTTCTCATTACATAACTCTGAGACAGTTTGTGATATCTAGAAAACTCAAAAACTATGGACTGGCGATCTGTCCAGGGTGTGACCCTGCCTTTCACCCTCTGCCAGCTGAGATTGGCACAGCACCCCGCATGAACCTCAAGTGGAGGTTAAAGCCGTAAAAGACGAATGGATGGATACCGAAAAGCAGAGAAATAGAGCCATATACTTATGGTAGAACCTCAGGACTTCCTCCATCCAGTCACAGACAAGATTCACCAGCGAGTCAGACTTTTGTGACGTCAGCTCATTCCTAAATGGTTGAATAACTGCCAGATTTCGAAAGTGAAAGTTATCTTGGGAAAATCAGCAGAAAAGAGCAGAAGCACTCACTCATAGAACATTTTCTGACAACTCCACAGCCATACAATCAAAAATAAATCCAGGCAGCCTTATTATCTTGATGGTCATAAAAGGGTTAATCTCAAAACGTCACATTTTTCTTCCAAGAAATGCAACAATCGACTGAAATGCTTCATCTGCGGAGGAAGAGCAGGAAAAACAGAACCTGAATAGAAAACAGAATGCTCCTTCTCTGACAAACCTCACAGGCGCCTGGCAGGGTTTCCCCTTGATGAAAGGGCAGAAATTCCTAAATGACATGTTTGAGATCTGTTAAATTGACCTGAGTTCTCCTTTAAGAGACTCACTCAGCATGGTGAATTGTGTTGATGGGACACAGAATCAAATATAGCAGTTGTATTCACACAGGCAGGGGGATTAAGTGACAATCTAATTACTTAGATCTCCATGAAAACAACCTCTCTGGAGGAGGATGAATGCGGAAAACAGTGCTATGAAGGATCATGCAGGATACATGGGATGAGCAGCTGTCTTTAATATCTATTTTTAATGTATTTTTTACATTTTTATTTTTCTATTTTTTGTTTAGAAATGTGTGTCTGGGACAAAAACACTGACTCTTGTACTTATGATAAGGATGGTATCGAGGCTAGAGAGAACACATAGGTACATAAATCATTTGTAATGCACCACTGTCCTCTTCCGCATATTCAATTTGTCCAAGAGTATATGGCATCATCTCATCCTCAGAGCCCATCCTCAGCATAACAACAGCCCAAGATCAATACGGTGCTGTACTCTCCAGGCATGGACTTCAAAAAGAATACAGAATCTTCTGTAGCCTCTCGTCCACGTCTGGTTGCAATTTTTTGTTTTGAACCACCCTGTATTTGATCGGCTGCCTTTTATCCTCCCTCAGTTACTTGCTCTCTATTTCACTGTTTGTCTGGAATATGTCATCTCTCCCCCCTAACAGCTAAGGGTGTCTTGAAATGAATATGGGGATTTCAATACCGGATATTACGTGCACAACATTGAAACAGAATAGGAGAAAAAGGGATGGAAAGATTATTGCAATTCCTTCCATTGTGCCAGGTGATGTAATATTGGTGACTGAGAAAGGTAGACAGAGGAGGAATGGAGGGAAAAAAAAAAAGGGAAAGGAGTCAGCAAATAAGCATGAGAAACGAACACAGGCAGAGGCAGGGAAGGGAGAAAATGAGACAGACAGAGAAATGCAGAAAGGTTGAGGATTTGCATTTCATTCCACTTATTTCAGGACCACGGGCATTAAGCCATGATGCCTCAAGACGCAGAAACCCTGTAATCTCATTTTCCTCACACTGAATTTATATCAGCTAATGTGCTGATCAAACAGGGAGATAGATTAGAGCCATTGTGATTAAGGACGTCGATTGAGGAGGTCCCCACCACTGGGTGCTTCTGCTCACAATGGACTGCAGTGACTTCCCGTCAGTTCAATTTTGTCATTAGCTTGCATGTCGTACCATTAACTGAAACACAAGGACCAACAGATGATCATTGAAAACTGTGTTTTGTGCGAATCGAAACAGGAATGGTTATTTAAAAGGAAAACTCTCCAATCTCCTGTGCGAGGCTGTGAAAATCAATTAGGCCATGCCACACGCTAAAGACTCCATTATGTTAGAACATATGGAAATTATTGAGGAAGGAAAGCTGTCCTGCCGCACGGGGCAAGATATCTCTTTTTGTAAAAGCGTTTTTTTTTTTTCCCATCACAGTGGCACACTGGTTACCATAGTTACAAGAGGGATTCTCTGTAGGACAGGCAGTGATGGGAGGACAGTATGGACAGACAGGAAGAGCACATTCACACACCAGAAGAAGATAATGGAGCACAAAAGCGTCGGCCGGGCAAGAATGTGAAAACGGGGGAGAGTGGAACAAGTGATAAAGACTCTCAGGTGTGACAAAGGGGAATGTGAGAGGAGTGTATGACCATAGAGGTATTAGACGTAGTGTTGAGAGGCGATAAGTTCCTCTCTTTATTTGTACACACATTTTGAAGAGCAGGAATATGATATGATACAAGAGAGACAGAGAGAAAGAGAGAGCAAGAATTAGTAAAGTGTGAGCAAAGAGGCAGCTGGGGAAGGATGCCAACAACACTTCACCTTTGACTTTTATAAAAGAATAATCATGTGGAGCCTTGCAGCAGAGCCCATGAGAGTTCCATAAAGAGATGCTGATGATAACTGAGTACAAACTAATACATCATTTCATTGAAAGGCCATTTGAGCATCTCTCAAAGATGAGCTGTTTGTCTGTGATATGACAGAAACTAAAACCAGCAGCTAACAGAATGTTGTGTTCTGAGCTTCACAACTCACCGGGTTCTGCATACTGTACATTCAGAAGAGTGTGAGAAAGTAGAGAAATGTGTTGAACAAGACGGAAAATCATAGGATTGCCTTGCAGTAATTAAGGTCGGTGGGCAAATTTAAAGGGAATTGGGGAACCCTTTAAGTTCTAAATACTGTGATGATTAATCCCAGACATGCAGGTTAATCTCTGGTCTCAGACACGGAAGTATACTCAAAATCAGGATCTACAGCTGAATTAAAAACACCACAAAACTGAGACAGACTCTATATTATGATAATTAAAGGTATGACAGTGATGATAGTTCATCGTAATTCTCATTAACAGACTGTTGCCAGGAAGAGTGTGATAGTATTTCCAGATTTAACCCTAACCCTATGCACGAAGAAGACACAAAGTTAAGTTTGGGACAAGACAAACAGGCAGAAAAAATAAATAAATAAATAAATAAATAAAAGCAGATTTATAGTAGGCCAGCTGAGGAACACACACACAAACCGACAAAGTAGAGACTGCTGCACAAATACTGTGAACATCAATGCACCTCTTTTACTGCGCAGTATTATCTCAGAGCATGAATTCAAAATGCGTCTAATGATTGTACCAATAAAAATAATAGTTTTTTTAATGTGGTTGAATGGCTGCGAGTCCAAGCAGGGCAATAATCAGTGGCAAAGAATGCACAGCAACAGTCGCTGCAGTGTTACAGGCTTGCACTGGAGGGCAGGAAAAATCAGCGTGTATGTGCATGTCCGTTCTTTTATGGGTATCTTTGTGAGAACCAAAAAACGTATAAACCATAGGGAGCAAGGACATTTTAGAAAGCAAGGACAATTTTACTGGTTCTCACCGTCACCCATTAAATGGCATTTTTCAGGGTTAAGTTTTAGGGTTAAGATTGGGTTAGGTTGTGATGCTTAGGATAAGGGGCTATGGGATTCATTATGTCCTTACGGCGAGTGCTGCTCAAACGTGTGTGTAAGTTACATCTCACTCAAAATGGAATAGACTTTCACAAAGATGCCCCTACAAGTCTCTTTGAACAAGAGACTTCATTATTTTCTCTCTCTTTTTTTTGAAAAGGGTGAAATAGCACACAGTGAAATAGCCAGCAATGACACCAGCGCACATTCATTACACCCTGACGAACACAGCCATAGATCACAGAAGCCTTTGATGCCGCCTTCCTAAAATTATTTGAAGTGCAAGAGCCTGTTAATTTTGCAGCAAGTGAAGTCTGTTTAATAATGTGAGCTTGAGTTTGATTTCAGAGGACGTCACAACCTCATTATACATCATGAGCCTGCAAGCTGTGTACACACAAATAGTTCCTCGACTCTCGTGGGCCTGGCCAAAAGAATAGAAATCAAAAAAGAGGTCTTAAGCTGCCACTAGATGTATTATTTTCGATTGGTTTTATGCTAAAATGACCATACAGTATAATGATTTCTCAATCACATATTTAAGACAGCTTCTACATGTTAAAATGTCACATATTTAGTGTGACCTATCCTTACAGCAGATAAAGACAAAAGCATCTTTATAGCAGAAGGTTTCTAAAAGGAATGTGAAATTGATTTGAGACTATTTTCAGGTCAAATCTGACCAAAAAAAAATCAAAATTAACCTTCAAAAAATCAGATTGTTATTAGCAGACTGATAGGAAGGGCTCCAGCTGTTTTCTGTAGTGTAGCTAATACAAATTAGATTTGAAGTGTTGAAATGAATTCAACTTGAGACCAGTGTAAGAAAACACAACATGCTACAATCCTGGCTGCTAACTTTTAGACCCAGCTGTAAGGCAGACAGAGTTCTGAGTAGTTTGAGCAAGGAGAGCTGCATTATGTCCAAGTGGAAGGACATCAAATTATGAATTAGTTTACTGTTTTTTTGGGTTGATAAAGAAAATATTGAATTCAGCAGATTTTATTGAGCTGAACAAGAAACCTCGGAACAAATGTCTTGGCCCATGCAATAAAAAGTAATTCTGCAGTTAATGTCTGCAGTCACACAGACTGCAGACATTCCATGTGCAAGGAATGTGTTTGGAACAAGGCCTGCAGAGTTTCTCTGACTTGTGGAAAACCAAACAGAATTGCAAATGATGCATTGTTGCCTTTTTAGTCACAGCCTTTTTCAGCTTCAAACACATTGACGAAATCTACGAACAAATTTGAAGATTTAGAAATGTGAATTTGCAAGGTAACAAGCAATTGATCAATTTGAGTCAGCTAAAGGATTAGCAGTACATGACCATCATCTTTAAATGCAGCCCAGACATGTTTCTGTTGTAATAATGATAGAAGAATCAAAGAAGTAGAAAACACAAGAAATGATGAATGGAGCACTGCTGGTGTTCCTTTTGCCCATCGGGGCTTTTGGAAGGAATAAACACTCATAAACAGCAAAAAGGAAAAACTAAGTCAACAATTTACCAAATTATTCCAAGTTCAGGCACTGGCTCAGTAGTCAAAATGTTAAAAACCCTTTACTTTCAAGATATGAAATAAAACATTTACTGCACACGGAGCTACACGCATAGTAACGCTCACCTGGCCAACCGTGAACGAATAGGACCTAAACCAACCAGCGTCCATTCAAATGTGCCATGCTTTATTGTCTAGTTTCCTACGAATGGAAACATAATTTACAAAATTGACATAATCTGATATTCGAGAAGAACTGAAAATCGTAAATTGAGAGCATCAACTCCTCAGGAAAATGTATAAGGAAGTGAGAAACGGAAGGGAGGGTCATTTTCCCATTAACTTCCAGCAGACATCTTTCAGCAAGGGTCTGGCAGCTATGTGGTATTTTCTTTTACTTCCAGGTTGGCCTCCTCCAACAAAGTGGAAAACCACGACACCTAGCCAGAACTATCCGTTAGTCCCAGTATTCCCAAGAGGTTTAAACCAGGATTCCACTGCATCACTTTTAATTTACGTCCGCTTTAGTCAATGTGTCAGCTTCAGCTGCCTACATTTACGTCATTTACTAGCTGTGTCATTTCTCCGGCAGTACACAGACGACGGAACACAGCGCTTCAATTCAGCTGAATTTAGCAAGTGCAGGACCCAAAGTTAAATACAGATACAAAATGAATGCGTTTATTTTCAAGCCCCAGTGTAAACACCATATGGTATTTCACTTAACTACATCAACAACAATGCAAATCCAGCACTCCCTTCTTGTTCGGTGAATATGTAACATGTTTCTTTGTGTTTACAGTACATATAGACTTATAGATGGCTCAAAATTTGAGCTTTTGAGCCGCGAGACAGGGATTCCTTCAGCTTTCCTGGACGGAGCTGTGAACTTATCTGGTGGTTGTTGACGGATAGAGCAGATGCAGACGTACCTCAATACGCATTCAGTGGAATCCCTGGGGTTAAGTCAGGTATCCATGTTGCGATGCATGCACATAAAAAGAACTGACATCACACAATTTTCAAAGTAGATTCACACAAGCATAATTAACAGCTGGTGACTAAAAGCTGCAGTGTTCTTGGCCTCATTTGAAGGCCTGAGTCAAACAAATGCAAAGTGCTGAGCATCTGCTTCAGCACCAAACATTTATTCCACCGTCACTGTCAAACAGCCACATTTAGCTCTGCTATTCTAATCAATGCCAAAACGATCACTGCATAAAGCTGTCACATTTTACAGCAACACCTTATTTGAGACCGTCTTAGCTTCAGGAGACTATTATTTGGCTGTGCCTTGAGACGCAGCAGACAGGATGATCTGTGCTTACAGCTTGCCTGGAATACTAATCATTATAAACACCCAGCCAGCAGCTTCTTTCTTTTTTAATAGATTTCTATTTGATGTAGATTAAAAAACAAAACAAAAAAGCAAGATAGACTTTGAACATAATATTCGCAGATGCTTTGCATTTCCATCAGAGCAGGCAGCCGCCTGCCTCTCTCACCTTGACACTACATAATCTCTCACAGCGCTAAAAGACAACATCTAAATCGACCAACTGCAGGATTCATGAGGTGGATCCTGATGCCATTATGTAAGTCTGTCTGTAAAAATGCCCACACACCCAAATCTGGCTGGTGGCTGGAGAAAGCTTTAGCAGATTAAAGTTCTCCACTCTTAACCACAGCAGAGGCTGTAATCCCGAGTTTCACTCAGCAGCACCTAGTAGTCAGATGTGCGCGGGCGTGGGATTACAATGATGGCTGGTCCAGATAAATCCCCTAGTGCCCTGGGGAAAGGTAGAGCACACTGAGAGGGGAAGACTCAGTGTGGCTTTGTATGTGCACAAAAAAAAAAAATCAAAAATGTAATCTCTCTGCTTTGTAGTACCTTTGGTGATGTTGTAACATTGTGAAGAGATCAAAGGCATCAGACACACACTAAAATCCTAAAAAAGGCTCTCATCAAATACCCAGGTAAAGCATGTGATCTTCTCCAGCGGTTAGAGACTCTTCGTGCTTTGAGAATTACAATAACAATGCAAAAAATAACTAAAAACAAAACGCAGCAGCAACTGCCAAAGTGGGCAGCCAGATGCAAGCAAAAACAGAATAAATCAGGAAATCTGACTTGGAAATAAGGATGAAGCAAGCATGTAATATAGGTCAGTTTGACAAGCTGAGCAGCGCCGTGACAGATGTTCAGGGGTCAAGTGAGAATCGAACACTGAGTAGACATGTAATATGGTTAGAGGGCAAATGTAACGGTCAACACATGCCAAGATTGGGGGGAAAAAAAGCATGAAGGTGAAGGAAACCTGAGTGGTGTCAGCACACGGCGAAAAATGGATCGTATAGAAGGCAGTATTCATGAAATATTCAGGTGAGGAATAAAAACTAAGGAGGCAAAACATGAAATGAGGTACTTTAACATCACAATGTGATAAACTCACTATAATTCACACAGCATTTATTCAACCCATTGCTGTGTATAAGACAGATAGTTATTGCACTCATTCTCATCATTTTTGTTAGTGTTTCACAATAAAACTCCTACTGACACGGGCATGGCGGATTATTTCTTTGTGGGCCAGAATGTAATTCATGAAAATAGTGTCTGGTGTTCATTAACAGCAGACACAAACAGAGAATTAACACGTGCAGTGGAAAATCGGGGGGGAAATTATGCAGAGTCTCTATTGCAATACAACAAAATATGTTATTTAGTATCACATGGAAATAAGACCCTATCAGTGCCTGCACGCTGTTGTTAGTGTTTGAACCGAGTGCATCTCTCTCTGAAGGCTGCCATGCAAGTCAAGCTTCAGTTATAGCACAATTCAGCTGCTCAATTGGACTAGTGTCCTTGTCCCAGTATTCAAACACTAATTGGGAGACAACCTATTAAATGAAGTGTGTCCACCCCCGCCACGCAAGGAGGCATTTTGCCACTTAGCGGTTAACAGTTCAGCATGAGGCTAATTGTCAGCATGTCAAGTACAATTCTTTAATCTAAAAATATATTTTTCTTTACCTGAAATCAGTCTCTGCAATTCTTTTGTGTACTGGCTACAGCTGTTATTTCTGGGATTAAGCCAGGGATGGGAACTGTTGCACATGCTCAGAACGCCCAGGCCATCTTTAGTCCTGAATGAGGGTGTACATGCAGTTGTAGCTTTGATTAACACGTCGCCCTATGTCAGCTGGGATTGGAATCAGTGACCCCCACGACCCTCATGTGGAGGATAAAGCGGTAGAAGACGGATGGATGGGTGGATGGATGGAAAATGAGCTGGACTAACAAGACCATCTGGTCTTGTTTTTCCTAATGTCATTATAAACATATTGTTTCTGTCTGTTTCTTTGGTGTAGTGTGGAGCTGGACTTCAAACAGCAGGAGGACAAACTGCAGCCACTGATGAAAAGGCTCTGCCCAACAGAGGATGTCCATTTCGCCTCCCTGCCTTACCCCCAGGAGGCCTTCACCTCCACTCCGAAACGAAAGTCCAAAGCTGACTCCAAGAAGCATGCTCGCTGGAAACTTTGGTTCCTGTGAAAACATAGAACCGTCTTTTCCCCCTGCTACCAATCCACAGGATTAAGTCATCTATCTGGCTCATATTTGTTTGATTGATCTACTGTCTCCTCTTTTCTCACACCTCTTTGGCTTTTTTTGTGGTACACCTATTAACCAGAATAAACAGAAAGCTCCACTACTGGATGAAGCCCTTCTCAGTGACGATGGGTGTGAGTGTGGATTCCTTTGGAAATTCAAAAAATGTCATGCCAACCAAAAATGGATTCCGAGTTATTTTTGAACCAATTTCTTCAACCAGGGTGTGAAATTACACCACAGCAACATATTTAGAGAACAGCACGGTGAGAATCTGATTTCCATCTGTCTATTTGCATATATTTTTGTAGCTGACGTCCATGGGGTCTTCTTCTACACTTTTGGTTCAAAGACTGTCATATTTCTATCCATCCACTGGAACGTTTTTGTCTTTCTTCCCAGCCTCCAGGAGAGGCTGCGAGTTCAAACAGTTCAACCACAATGGTCTGGGAATCTACAACAACAGCATAAGCACAATGAACACTGTTCAGGATACTTTTTTTTTCTCCAGAATAATTGAAAAGAACTATTTTCAGTGACAGACTTTCATAACGTCTAAAGAAGAGACCTATGGGACAAAGAGCGTTTATCGGAGTATAATGATCCACTTTCTATCCATCGCTAAAAAAAAAGTCTCCTTAATGACTTTGAAGTAAAGAATGAATAAATAAGACTTATTTTCTTAATAACATTTGCAAAGTTAGACGTCAATGTACTTTTTTTCTATATAAATATATATATCTAAACACACACTCACTTTAAGGTTAAGTGAAATATATTTATTTGAGCTGAGGTGAAGGGGATGGTGCATTTCAAAAACTACAGTGCATAGAAGGTACATCATTACATTTAATTGTCTTATTTTCCTTTCATCCACCAAATTGATTATTAACTTCACAGTGCATATGGTCACTAAAACCCACTTCCCCTCAAGAAAAGAGGGAATCCATATATATCTAAACTTCATGGCTTCAGCGCACAGAAAAAACTTTTATCTATCTCTCGATTGGTTCTCAGCACACGGAAAGTGTAAATGATTGCTGTGATTGCATTACTGCAGTATCCTGCATCAGCTACTATGATAGCTTCTGACATCAAGCCAGAAAGAGTGAATGTGCCACTTAACACAACCAGGGCTACTAAAGTGCAGGGTGGTGGGCATGTAGCCTTGCATGCTTTTTTTTTTTATAACCATCAGAGATTTTGCAGGATATTTTCTAGCTTTTCAAGAAACACTTTATAAAGAAAATGCAATTTTTTTTATTTTATGTTCTTCTTTTTTCCCCCTCTTCTTTTTATTATATTATTACAATGTACAGCTAACTGCTTCCCATCTATTTGACTGTAAAGAAATTACATAGTAACGTCATACAGGGTTAATGCCATTCACAGTAACATATAAATATACAGTGTGTAGAATATAATAGGGCTAAAAATAATTTGAATGGGAGAGCAGCCAATATCTAAAAGACAACAATATTAAGGTAAGTGTGCCTGAGGAAAATAAAACCGAAGTCACTCTTTAAGCCAAGAACACTGCCCCCAAAAGAAAGGAAATTTGCCAAAGTGGTTTCAAGGGGATAAAAAAGACATCTTCATCGACTGTCACAACAATACCGAGCAAAATAGTTTCACCTTCGCAAACTACAACACACTGCTTTCTGTTGGCTTCATGTAATTCATACTCCTGTACATGCCAGGTCAGTTCCTTTCAGTAGATACACTGTAGCATCAAAAGAGACATAGATGTTTATCTGTACCTTAAAGAAGTGCAATTGATTTATTATGTGCAATACTGTGTATTTTATACTGGTTTTTTTTAAACAAACAAACAAAATAAAGAGATTTAATATGCAAAATATGAAAAATAAAAACTGACATCTACAGAGCTCACAAAGCATGAGGTGGACTGAGTGTCATTTGCAGAGCTGTTGCAGAGAAAACCTCAGAAACCAATGGGAAAACAAAGCCTCAACTATGTGCATGGTATCCAGGGATAAGGCAAACAAGCGTTGTTATTTGGGTGAACCAACCATGTGAAAACAAATTGGAGACCCTGCTTTCAAATGCACATAAAATCAGCCCTGCATCTCTTTTATGTAGCAGGGTGCCACAACACTAGAGCAGAATACAACCAAGGGAAAAGTAACCTGCATCTGATCCAAAGCTTACACTTATAAACCTCAATTTAGCCATCTCGGGTCTTTTTCCTGTGTGTCCATACACGGGTGTGCACCAGCCTGGCAATAGCTCAAACTAGCTACGAGGTGAGAGCATGAGGTAAACTGCGGACACAGCTATGAGTAGATGCCCCAGGGACGCAGTGTCATCCTCACACCAATGCTGAAGCTCCAGGAGCCAAAGCTGCTCGAGGGCAGCACTGTCCTCATTCTCTCACCCGTGTCCACAGGACTATCCTGCTGTATCCTGGCTTTATACGACACACCATTGGGACTAACGTCCATGCTGTGTTTTGTTTTGAAAACACATACATTCTGCTTTGGAAACTGAGTCTTTGGGGTAGTTTAAAAACGTTGCTGGATCTATTTTCATTTGAAAACACCAGAGCTGCGTTTTAGCAAAAATTGAGACCTTTGGAAACAATGATGCCATTATCCGCATTTACTCTGTGATTGGTTCTTATCAGCTGCGACAGTTTCAGTTTCACCTCGTCATCTATCTCATAATAAAAATCCTTTTACTTGTTTTTCACCCTTGTTGCTGCAGAGGACAGAATCGACTGGATGCAGACTGTTCTGATCTGAAAATGCCATTTTTTTTCAATGAAAACATAGTAGTATGAATGTAGCCCGAGGGTGCAAATACGTTGCTTCACATTGCACACCCCTTAACTACAGTCCATCACCTCGCAAGTCCTGACAGTTCTTGCACATTGTTGACAGCGAGCACACATCCAGCATGAGCTGTCACAGGGTCAATAAACCCCAGAGGACACTGTCAAAAGTTTCAGCCCAGGAGAGAGGAGAGGAGAGGTGCGTCAGTGAGGGATAAGTGAATGTTTGAAGCATTATAATGCAGTGGCATATCTCGCTATGCTCCTTTTCTGTAGGAGCGCTGCAGTTGTCTGAACAGCAGGAGAGAGAGGTGGAGAGCTGCAGAGATACAGAGGCAAGAGAAATAGCTGGACTGAATCAGATATTAAGATGGAAAGATAAAGAGGGTTAGTGACAGAGGGAGGCACAGGAGAGGATTGTGGTCTGATTTGATTTAATTGAGGTGGCAGTACACTGTATTCGGCGCATGAGCATGCAACAAATGAAGCGCAGCCAGTCAGCTCCACACCGTCTATCAATAGCACAGAAATTGTGTTCAATGCAGCTTTCCACTCCATTCCTTCTGCATTGTGAAGGACACAGGTATCCACATTTATTTGTCAAAACTACAGCTGTTAAAGGTACAATGATCCAATTTTAGGACTTTAAGGTATATCATAGCTACAACTTTGACGTGTAAGTAATTGCTAACGCTGTATAACTAAATGTTCAAAGGTCAGTAACATAACAGCATTTGTTTTGCTGGATTTTCGAAACGCAGCCTCCTGTCCATGTTTATCTACATCTACGGGACTGATCCAGAGCCTGAAACTAGCACAGGTAATAATCTTTCAAGGGCACAGAGGTAGAACTTGGTGATTTCACTGGTGGAAATGTATTCATAAGAACTCCTCTCCACCTGTGTGAGGGTGGACATGAATATCAATAAACGGCCTGCTGCAATGTACAACTGTGCTGTGTAGTCGACACTAACAGGAGTAGCACTGCGGTGACATCGCATAACTAAACCGAAGCCCCCAAGTTGTTACTGGGGCAACTCTCATCAGTATTCAGCATCATCGGGAGAAAGGGAAAACAGAGCGAGGAAGAGAGAGGCAGCGGCCAGAGTAGGACGTTAATGCATAAATCTAAATCTAAAGACGCTGCCACTCAGAAGAACAAGCTCAGTGGTTGGCAGCTGGGTTGTATGAGCGGCAGCGGACGATCTGCCTGCAGAGTATGTGACAGTACCCAGAGGCACCAACTGCAGGCCTCAGATTAGAATGCTACGACACCTTTAGCAGCACTATCTGGGTCTCATAGCTTTTAAAAATTCTCTCAAACCTTATTGATCATTAAATTATGATGTGGGGACGTGCTTCTAATGCAGCTTCTGCCCCAAACGCTGTAATGTATATAGCATTTTTTTAAGTAAAAGAGCCACACTGCTTTCAAAAAAAAAAAAGGACAAGGCTCAGATGCGACTTCTAATACCCAAGGTTTATAAGGACACTGGACGCAATGTTTAATATTACACAAGCACTTAGAAATGTCAAGGTAGTCAAAGTGCAGTACCTAGCTACAGAGACGGCAGCTTATGAAAGGCAGAGGTCAGTGGGGACAATAAAGGCCGGCTGCATACACAGCGGCACATATATACCGTACAAAGCGGGGTTAATGAAAGTCATAGGTAGGGCGGTTTCATTAACCAGCTCCATTCAGCAGCCACTGCTGGAAGCAGGAAACGCTATTCCACCTACACCACAGGTGGGGGAGGCAGAAACTGATGCACTTAATATAGTGGAAAGGAGAACAATGTGTTCTGTCGTGGCAATAGCTTTTTACACCAAGTGACTGACAAGTTCCATATCTGACATGCATGATCAAAACTGCGTTCAAACGGCAACACTCAAAACTCTGTGACAACGGGAAAAAGAAGACCAGGATTTGAATCTCTGACATGACAAAAGACCGCAACAGCTGGAGGTAGAGATTAAGCTGAGAAATGGGTCTTGATCCCTCCAGAAAGATCGCTAATAAGTAAAAAGGGGAGGTCACACTCAAAGCTCAACTTACAACAGTATTCATCCATGGTGCATGGTGCTAAGAGTTTGTGACCCTGTGGACCATATGCATTGATGGCACATGCTCCAAAATGGACAAAACACTGTTTTTGAATAATATAGAACGTGGGATCAGCTACATATGGGTGCAATGCCATGTACTTAGCCATGTATGTGTGACCAGAAGGAGTAAGCAACTCTCTGTGGACACAGAATGGGGAAAGTATGGTGAGGGTTTAGTACAAAAGGCTTGTGATCTATGTGATTAGCTTGGTGCATTGCTGCAATACTTCCACACAGTAGCCCAAGCATGCGAGTAAGAAAAAAAATAGAATGAAGGAGGGAATAAAACAGAATACAGGACAATGCACAGATGCATTGTTACTTAACATACAGTACATCCACACATGAAACCAAACATGAGATGATTAGTGTGTCTGGGAACCTGGGCTGGCTTTACTAAATCACCACCGGATGTGACTCAGAGACAGGTGATAAATGCAAAACACACAAGCCAAAACTATTATGAACAGTAACCTGACATGGGAGAATAAAGGAAGCTATATCAGCCAGTCAATATCAGAAGTCAGTATTTCACAGCGTTTCTCTCGCCCCCTTACATAATTGAAATTCAGAGAGAATCACTCTTTCATAGCTAAATTTAAATGTGCCCTGAAAATGCCCTTAGAGGAAGATCCTTCCTTATCGTAAAAACTTTAATAAAACCTGCATATGTTCATTACTCTCTTTAAAAGTTGCATTACGTGATACAAGCAGCTAAGCTGGATACAGATGGCAACACGACGCAATAGAAAGTCAAAGGACGCTGAAGCTGCTATACGTGACACTCATGAAAATGTATGAAAGGCAACCAGCGTATACACAGAGATGACTGATAAGTGCATTAATTGCTAACCTGCTTGAGTGAGTGTGATTAGGAGAGGGATGCTAAAGGCAGTAAAAATGCATGGGAGAGAGGGGGGGGATTTGATTGCAGCACAGAATATCAGAAATCTCCCAACGCATAAATGAGTAAACACACAAAAATGAAAAAAAGAAATGGCAAAAGGCACTACAACACAGACTGACACAAAAATAACTGGAGGAAGATGGGAGAAGATCAAAGCCCCAGTTTGACTGAGGTTGTTTGAGGTTGAGTGCATTCTGTCGATGCAGAATCTTTCTATAATGAAAGCTTTGGTTTGGAGTTGTAGTGAGGTGGTGAAAGTTAGGCTCATACAGGTAACTAGACCTCTAGAGAGTTGGGTGAAAAAAGCAGATGAATAACTTACAATGTGAGGGGAATCCCGGCCCATCGAGATAACCGTCCTGTTAACTGTCCTCAGCAGCTTCTCCATGATTATCTGCACATGCCACTGGGTTGGACCCTGCAAAACAAAAAGAAAAGACACACATCAATACAAACATAGGGACAAATATAGTCTGATACAGATATCACAAAAGTAACACATTTTTGTAGCTATTTAAAAGACATAAAACTGTGTAACAATTATAACTCATATTTAAAAGCATGCGATAGATAGGATTTTCGGATTGTATATTTTTATCTATCCAATACTCGATAAAGTGTTTTAGTCCAGTATCAGACAGATACTGAATATCATCTAATAATTCAGCATTATCAAAAGGAAAAATACAAATCCTGCAAAAACAAATACTTGTGCAACAGTATATGTGCACCATAATTTATGGACTATCAGCCACTACTTTTTTCACACGCTTTGAACCCTGTGGCCTATATAACAATGCGGCTGATCTATAGATTTTCACAGGCTAACGGCCTCCAGGGGGCGCTCTAGCCGGAAGCGCAACAGCGAGACAGACAGGTGGAAGAGATAATGCAGAAGAAGACACTAATAGCACTCCGAGTTGAGTGTGAGGCTTGGATGACCAGCGGCGAGAAATCACCAACGGGTTTTGAAAGCCTGGACTGCTGCGAGATGAAGAGAACGGCACATGCACAAATTCGCCTCGAGACGAAAGTGACAGAGAGCGACAACGAAAGAGAATGAGTGAAAGTGTCTGACGAAGTCATTCTGAGGCTTTTCAAGTCTGACACTGAAGAAGACGACTTTAGTGGTTTTAGTGTGCAGGAGGAAGATAGCGATCAATGACTTCTGGGCTGGCTGGAGGCTGGTTATTTGTTTTAACCAGCAGTGTTACTGCTGTGGCACTGCTGTGTTACAGGCACTTTTTTGAAAAATGCATTTATTTACAGTAATTAAACATTACAGTAGAAAAAAATATTTCTGTGTAAATATCTCATGTTACAACGTGGACAACTGCGGCTTGTGGACAAGTGCGGCTTAGTTGGTGTGGCTAATATTCAGGTGCGCTCAATAGTCCGGAAATTACGGTATGTCCTCTGGCACACAAGGTTGCATGGCAGGAAAGAAGTGAATGAGTTTTTCCAATTGCAGTTTACATAACTGCCTGTGCTAGAAAAGAAAAAAAAAACTTTTCATTCAAAAACGAGTGGATCAGCCAGTTTTACAAAATAACTTGATGAATGAGTCAAGGCTGAACCTTGAAATCATGGCTCTCAAAAACTGATAGTGATTTAGGTAGATTGCATTTGCATTTTGGATAAATGACAAAAATAATAATACTAATAACACTGCTTCTTCACTAACCTAGGGTTAAGGAAACAGAAATTGACTTACACGGTAAGTCAACCTAGGTTCAGGAAGAGGAAACACGTTTGCTGCACCACAGAAATAAGTGGCGACACATTTACTTGGACTTGCTTGTTAGTTTCTGTGAGCAGAGAGCTGTTTCTACTCCCTCCATGTGCCTGAGAGGGGGAGATCTTCTAAGCAAACAGAACTCTCAACCTACACTTTCAATAATTTATGCAGCTCTTTCTGAAGTTAACGAAACCTTGCAAGCACACACACAGACACAGACATGCACACTATCACACCGAGAGAGCAAGTGCTGGGGGGATAAACTATCTGAAGAGGGAGTTTCAGATATTGCCTTTGAGTGCAGCCAGTGTGACGCACATCTTTTCATGGAAACCCGTATGAGGTATGAGGGCTGTATGCAAAACCAGTGCACCAAGAAATAAGTATTTAAGGGAAAAATATACAATGATATGCTTAACACAGTTGTTTGATGACTCAAAACCTCTAATGGACACGAGCATCCACAGTATATTCTTTTATAGCTTTGCCCCTTTTCTAATCCACCATGCATACTCAAGTCAAAAGTAACGAGTGGTGCCTGAAAGATATGAAAATAGAGCAAGGCAGCGAGACGAAGCAGCAACACAAGAGGCAGAGAGACATGAAGTGTTGATGCCAGTGCACATGGGAGAGGTGTGTGTGATCGCTGAGAGTGAAGTGCACTCTCAGTATATGAGGCCAGGCAGTGATCAATGGCGAGGAGAGTCTGACAGATCCTCAGAGAGGACATCAAGGGACTCAGAACATAGAAGATTCTAGCAACTGATCTACACAACGAGGATCGAATTCTGGTAATCAATTTACACTTGTTCTCATCTTCTCTTGTTTGCTCATTTCTCTGTTTTCTGTTTGGGATTGAGAACAGTGGATTAAATAGTTCTCACTCTCTGCTCACTGTTTTGGTAATAATGGGTGAGACCTACAGGAGAGTTTGCATAAGATCACATAATTAAGCTTTTTCTGGAAAATTGAGGCCATTGTAGAAGTCTTTTTTTGCTGTGATTTGTTCATTCATCTGTATTAAAAAACAATTAATACATGAATAATTTTAGGCACAGCCCCTTGAAAGACAACATTGAGGGTTATGGGTAATTCAGATTTTCTTAGATGATAAAAACAATGAATGAATTGTTTGGAACAAAAAATATCATGTTAATTGATTGATTGAATAGATGTAAAAAGATGTCAGAATTAGTAACACAGACGTATGCAAGTTTCCTCTGCTCACGCTTCCCTTCTACAAGGATGTCAGGGAATAAGGTGGCCGTCACATAATATACAGTTAGGTCCATAAATATTTGGACATCGACACAGTTCTCTTTATTTTGGCTCTATGCACCACTACAATGGATTTGAAATGAAACACACAAGATGTGCTTTAACTGTACACGATCAGCTTTAATTTGAGCATTATATCCAAATCAAGTGAACAGTGTAGGAATTACAACACTTTCTATATGTGCCTCCCACTTTTTAGGGGACCAAAGGTAATTGGACAAACTAAACAATCATAAATCAAACTTTCATTGTTTAATACTTGGTTACAAATCCTTTGCAGTCAATTCTAGCCTGAAGTCTGGAAGGCATAGACATCACCAGACACTGGGTTTCATCCCTGGTGATGCTCAGTCAGGCCTCTACTGACACGGCCTTTAGTTCCTGCTTGTTCTTGGGGCATTTTCCCTTCATTTTGGTCTTCAACAAGTGAAATGCGTGCTCAATCAGATTCAGGTCAGGTGATTGACTGATCACATTCCATATTTGCCTTAAAAAACTCGTTGGTTGCTTTTGCAGTATGCTTTGGGTCATTGTCCATCTGCACTGTGAAGCGCCGTCCAATGAGTTCTGAAGCATTTGGCTGAATATGAGCAGATAATATTGTTGGAAACACTTCAGAATTCATCCTGCTACTTTTGTCAGCAGTTACATCATCAATAAATACAAGGGAACCAGTTCCATTGGCAGCCATACATGCCCACGCCATGACACTACCACCACCATGCTTCACTGTTGAGATGGTATGTTGTGGATCATGAGCAGTTCCTTTCCTTCTCCACACTCATCTCTTCCCATCACTGTGGTACAAGTTGATCTTGGTCTCATCCGTCCAGAGGATGTTCTTCCAGAATTGAAACGGCTTTTTTAGGTGTTGTTTGGCAAATACTAATCTTGTCTTCCTGTTTTTGAGGCTCACCAATGGTTTCCATCTTGTGGTGAACCCTCTGTATTCACTCTGGTGAAGTCTTCTTTTGATTGTTGACTTTGAAACACAAACACCGACCTCCTGGAGAGTGTTTTTGATCCGGCCAACTGTTGTGAAGGGCTTTTTCTTCACCAGGGTAAGAATTCTTCTGTCGTCCACCACAGTGGTTTTCTGTGGTCTTCCAGGTCCTTTGGTGTTGCTGAGCTCACCAGTGCATCTTTTTAAGAGTGTTCCAAACAGTTGATTTGGCCGCACCTAATGTTTTTGCTATTTCTCTGATGGGTTTGTTTTGATTTTTCAGCCTAATGACGGCTTGCTTCACTGACAGTGACAGCTCCTTGGATTTCATATAGAAATAACAGCAACAGATTCAAAATGAAAATGTCACTCCTGGAATCAACTCCAGAACTTTTACCTGTGTCATTGAAGATGAAATAATGGCCCACAATTGTCTATGAAATAGCTTTTCAGTCAATTGTCCAATTACTTTTGATCCCCTAAAAAGTGGGAGGCACATATAGAAAGTGTTGTAATTCCTACACCGTTCACTTGATTTGGATGTAAATGCCCTCAAATTAAAGCTGAAAGTGTGCAGTTAAAGCACATCTTGTTCGTTTCATCTCAAATCCATTGTAGTGGTGTTTACAGCCAACATAAAGAGAACTGTGTCGATGTCCAAATATTTATGGACCTAACTGTATATTGAAATTTTTTTAATATACAGTTACAGTTTTATTTTTTCTTCATTTGCATCTGTAATGGCAAATTTAATGTCTTTGTTTTAGAGCTACAGTTGCCCAACACCCCATTCCGAAGATACCAGGTCGTTTTGTTTATTCAAATAAGAATGTCTCGACTTAACTTGCACCTAACTACAACATCCGCGGGATACCTCTGTGGGGAGTCGGCCCCGATACCTGCAGTAGACAAAGGGGTGTGAAGGCACGGCCTGGCGGGGCAGACCCCTTCCCAGACAAAGAGATCTGAAAGGGGTGTTCATCAGGTATGAATGTATAGGTCTCGCCATGTTCTGGGTCTTTCTCCAGCTACGACCACTCGTGTGTAGATTGACCTTTTCTTTGCAAAGAAAATTAAACCTTGTCAGCCAGCAGAAATCTCGCTTTCATTCTTCACCAGCAGCAGAGCATTTCCACAACACATCGCAAGCACCCTCTTCAAAATGCAAGGCACAATGTCTGGCTGGTTTATCTCTCCAGACTGCTGTAGAAACATGGAGGCACAACATGGCAGCCTCCGTAAACCAAGGGCCTCACCTAAAGTACATTAAGGGCTTATTCTTAAGCTACAAAAACCAAAGTATTTTTTATTAAAAAGCAATTATACACTAAAAGAAACATCCATCCATCCATCATCTATCGCTTTATCCTCCACCAGAGAGTCTTGGGGGGTGCTGTGCTCATCTCAGCTGACATACTTATGGATAATATATTACATTTCTGCCAACGAACCCTCTTAAATGTTACACATTGGATCTTTAAGTCAGAACACACAATGTTCTGTGTCTAAAAGGAGTCCTCACTCCTTCAGAGATCGTTGCCACATTCATGCTGTTGAAGATGATTTCTAGCAACTTTGAGCAACAGATGGATTATGAAAAATAGCTTGAAAATCTGCTCCTCTAGGGACATGTGGAGCATCCAAGCTAACTAACAGCACAGCGTTTAGTTAAATAGCCTCAGTCAAAACATGTCTTTTCCTCATGGTGTGACTATTCCCCTGTTACTGTTTAGCCCAGAGAGAAGCAAAAGGAGAGCTGTGTCCCTTACCACATCCTTCCTGTAGAGCACCTCCAGGATGTCACTGAGCAGCTGGCAGCAAGCCTTCAGCTCCTCTCGCTTCTCCAGGTGGAACTTCAGCTGCTCTGTCATCAGCGGCAGGAGGATCTCACGACAGTCTGCGGGGACCAAGGCAAATACACACGTTCACAATTCAACACAAAGAGCAGATGATAGATTGCACAAGGCAGCGCAGCATATGTTCTCGACACAGTGTGGATCTGGAAGCATGCATCTTCTTAATAGCTTCCTCACAGCTCAGAGGATTAAATTAAAACAATGTACATAATGAACATATTTATTAAAATGACTGGGACATGGGCTCCAAAGGTCCCTGGGAACAGACAAAGAAAGCACAATTTACTTGTAATATTAGGGAGGAAAAGTCTGACCCAAGAGACCTTAATCAAAACATCCAATCTGTTACTGCCCCACCAGGAAAAACATGTAGCTGTTGTGAACTGGTGTGAAAATCAATCAATTTCAATAATTACAGTAATACAATTAACAACAACATTTAATCTATTCTTTGAGATGTGGAGATGTCATATACATAGTTATATTTCCACATAATTAAATTTGGTTGGTAATTGGACATGGAAGATATAGACAATACATGGGAAAGAAACTAAGGCAGTCTAACATAAATACCATATTTTTTATGAAACTATCCGATTCAGTGTCTTCATGGCAAGGTGCAGTTTAGCTGATTCAATACGAAGATGGAGGAGTAACTGTTTTGTTGGTAAATCCATTTATTGACATGGAGAATACGGGCCCTTCAGAACAAGAACATGTCGCTGAGTGACAGTATCACCAGTTCTGCAGCAGACTGCAGGGAGAGCAGTGCTCTTCAAATAACAACTGCTATAATGACAAGGTGGAGAGAGATGCTGTGGCTATAAATGGTCAGCCAACAACAGATTTCAATTCAAAAATCAATAAAAATGTCTTGGCTCCACAGATAATGTTACAGCTTTAATTAGCTCAATGAAGCACACACAACACACTGTTCAAGGCTGAACGACAAACAACATTCTGGGATGTTGCATATGAATAAGTTCTCCAATCCTTTTGTTGAGTTACTACATGTGAAGCTGAGCAAGAGGGAATGATTTCTTGCAAACAGATTGGGAAAGTAAAAGTCAATACTTTCCTCTCCACATACAACAGCTGAATCTCTTCAAAAGCTGCTTCAATTTTACTTTCAACAGAAACTGCAATCAACTGATGCGGAGAAAATGATGAGGCCATGTGATGAAAAGGTAATGAATGTATTATGCAACAATGAACAATCAAACAAATAAAGACTACAGTAAAAATCTAAAAAGTAATTTTTAATGACTCACTGATGCATAGATGAGTGAAGCAATTACACCGTTATTATCGTCTAGCAAAGCTTGCATAGCTGCGAACCTCCTTTTGAATAACCTTTAATAATCCCAGTGTAAAAATAATTACAGAGGAGCTCAAATAAATAGAGATTCCACATGAAATCAAAACCCACCTGCTCAAAATAGCCTTCTACTCCATTATCTGTTTACTGTTTCGTCCTACTGTGTCTGTGTTTTATTGTGGTTTGTTTTTGTAAAGTGTCCTTGAGTGTTGGAAAGGCTCTGACAAATAAAATGCATTATGATTGTAATCCTTGTTTTGCAATTTATATTGGAGAGATTATTGCAATGAGTGTGTTTGTCATGGCAGTAAAAAGGAACTTAAGGGACAGGAAATGACATCAGCCACAGAGGCTACTTGGCGTTAACAGCAGTTAGCATTTGCAAAAGTGATCATTTGCAGGCTCTAGCAGGCACATTGCTGTCATATATAACATGTATCCACTGGGCAGATAATTCCTCTGAGGCTGGAAGTTTGTGTAGAACTCTGTGCTGCACTGTGGAGCCAAGAATAGAACTTTTTGCGGACTTCGCAGACTTCCGGTTTTCGGATGCCGTTGCCCTCGTCAGCACTCGCTTTTTTTACGGACAAGCGGAGCTCCGCGGGACAACAATTCCATAAATTTAGCGTCTTGTGACGGCCCAAGGAGCGCGGAAGTCAACATTGCGTGTTTTATCTCCTGTGCTTAGACTGAGGAGGAACACAAAAACATGAGGGAGTCATCTTTTTTCACACTTTGGTGACTGGTAGGACCTCCAGAGTCCCAAATGAAAATCAAAATATCAAAGTATTAAAATAATTAAAAAGATGATTTTGCATAATATGGGACCTTTAAAGATACCTTAGGACCAGAGCTCATCAGGGTCAAGAATATTCTTCTCTGAGCACTAAAACTTGATAAGAAAAAAAAAAAACTTGCTGAAACTAATTAGGATTTATCTTAATCCATCCAATGATCTTTAAGGTATTTAACGAGTCCCTCAGGTGTGCCTTTACGGATGAAAAATTAAAATTTTATTGAAAACTATTTCCGTTTTGAACATCTTTCTGTGCCTGACAGCAATACAGTGGGAAGTGGGAAAGCTGCTCTACATTGATATACACGGTAAAGCTTTCACTTTTTCACAAAAACTTGACAAGAAATGGTATGAATATTAAAAGTCCTGTCACAGGTTAGCTCACCCTGACACAAAAACGCAACCATGACATTGGTGTTGTGCAATAGAGCACAAAAACTAGATTTGTGCTTTAAGGGGAAAATGTATGTTTTTACAAGTGTGTGCAATTTTTCTGGCGTAAACACTGACTTTGTCAGGACCAGCAGTCCTCATGGGGTCTTAGATTTGACTGAGACATACGAGCACAAACATATTGCACGTACAATCTTTCACTCACACACACTAGTTGCAGGGTGGGAGTGGGCCAAGCAGACTGGAACTATCAAGCTTGGCCATGAGTGCTCTCTCCTCAAACTTCCAGTGCAGATCTTGGAATGCTACAGTGCTTTTGCCCTTTAACACAGACCAGGAGAGCAGCTGACATATTTGTTCTCTTCCAGTGAGCCCATTTGCAAGTGATTTATGCATCACCGTCCCACTCGCTCCTTTCATATCATCAACAGTGAAGGTGACACGGCGTTGTGCCTCCAAAATGAAAAACAAAAACACTTCAATTTTTTTCCCCGAGTTCATTAGGCTTTCACAACTGCAGCAGAGAATTATGCGTGCACGCCAAAGAAAGTCGAGGAGTGGCATTTAAACTACAATATATCGAGGAGGAACCCATGGTGGAGGGGATGTCATCTTGTTCTCTGAGGACGAAAAAAAAAGTGCTATTTTAGGACATGCTATCGCACAGAAACGACCACTATATTAATCACTCTGCAGCCTCCAGGAAAGAACATCAGTGAGCACCTTCAATGAATGTTGATGAAGACATTCTAAACTGAGGGTTGACTAACAAGAAAAAAAATTGTCTTTCTGGATAATTATTTGCTTCAAGCCTTTAAGTGTATATGATAACCTTTTATGGAGATCGGAGAGACACGTAGCTATGCTAAATCAGAACAACTGCTATATGTCACAGCACTTGTCAATGTTGCACTTAACCCAGGCAGCCAATCAGAGTCAACCAAGAGGCGGGCCTTACTGCTTGCACATTTGATGGGCAATGAAAATGCATGAAAACGCCCGACTTTCTCATTTAAAAACCCTGTCACATCATATAAATACACGTTTACAGCAGCAGGAGGAACAGCCACGTTAAAGCCACATCATAGTCAATTTCATCTTTAAGCATTCTCCATCGCTGTTTTCCTACATTTTGGAAACAAATATTTACTTCAAATACTACAAGAGATGTTCACAACTGAGCAGTTGGGCCCTTCCACATCCACATGACAGCAACAAGTACTGCTGCTGATTAGTAAGCCACTCGCAAGCATCGGAGAGGCTTGCTTGTCCACAGTTACATAAACAGATCAATAGTAATGACCGAAGGACCACGCACTGAGCATTGTCCTTCAGTGGATACTCAACTAAGTGGCCAAACAGCAATCACATAGTTGTACTGTATTTTGGCACTAGATCATTAAGCAGCCCATTGTCAAGAGGAAATGGGCTTGTAACCGAGGGGCTGGTGTGCCCCCGAGCAAGGCACCCAATCCCCTATGGCTCCCCCGGGCCCATTACATATGTGTTATAAAAATGGGTTAAATACAGAGGACAAATTCACTATCACTAATTGGTGTTGAAGGGAAATACCTATGTATACTGTGCTCAATATAATATATACAGTTTTAATGTCATCATATTGTTTACCCATTTATGATGAACTGCACATCTGCTATTGGCAAGTACAGAGCAACTATGCAAGTGGATAATTGTTGTCCATGGCCCTTACATTGCTTTGGGGGTAAATAACGGTTGCTGTTTTACTGGGTTAGAAATGTTGCATTTAATTGAGAACAACAGGGCGTAGTGTGAGTGTGTCCGTATCGCGACTAACACGGCATCAGGAGACTGTTGCCTCCTGCAAAATGCTTGGCCCTGGACTGTCACTGCAGCAGGGCCTTGGCTGCAGTTTGCTGCAGGCTAGCATGGCTGTGGGAACTAAGCTAGAGTTCCTCATCTCCATCCCTGCACCTCATATTTAACATTACTACAACGTGGCCAAAAACATAGCATGGTATGTGGTCCAAAGAGCGTTGCAAATGTGTGAGACAAATAGGAAAATAAAAAAATAAATAAAAAGACAAACACATTTAAAGGAAAAGGTGTTTACAAGTAAAAACATCGAATAAAGTAACAATGGAGACTTAAACTCACTGGGCAGACAGGAATACTGATATTCTTATACAGACAAGGCCAGAGGATTTTAGCAGTGGGGATGCTTTTCATCTCTCAGATAACAAGAGGGTTTTCCACAACACCTCACCAGTGACCTTTATTGTGGGCTCACGCTGGGCTGCCGAGGGGGAGCAGGTGGTGCGTGTGATTGCCTATATTCACCGTGAGTGAAGGTGCATACGGCAAAGAACAGTGACTACAGTTTGTGTGTGCTTGTTTTCGCTAGCACTTAAGGCCTTTCCTGGCATAAACACTGACTTTCACAGGGCCAGTGGTCCTCATGGGGAACAAAACCTGCTTCTAATGAGGCAGGACCTATAATTTCTGAAGAACTGGTTAAGTCTAGGGCTAAGATTTGAATTGTGTTTAGGTTAAGGTTAGGGTTAGCCATTAACTTGTTATGGTTAAGGCTAGGATAACACATCGTTTAGGCAGTCCAAATGAATGGAAGTCAATGCAGTGTCCTGAGAAGAATGGCTGCACAAACCCTGCGTGTGTATCTGCATGTTCTCACCATGATGCGTAAAGAGATCACTGTGGACAATGTCAATCAGACAGTCGAGCTTCTGCTTCACCAGACGACCCAGAGGAACTTTTAAGATGAACTCGGTGAAAAGCTTGCTGTGGAGACAGAGAGAGAAACAATAAAGACAAAAAGGTCAAACTCATCAGGCATCCTGGATTAGTTGACTGTGTCTGAGCAATCATCCAAAACACAATTAAAGGCTCTACAAACCACACGAGAACTTGTCAGATATTAAAGCTGGAGTTGGAGAAGAAAATACAGCATGAGAAAATTAAGATTTGTCAACTGACCCCAGAGAAACAGGCTTTGAATGCACTCTGACACTAGCTTCTCGTCAGGTATAAGATTATGCTACAGTAGTCTCTCTAGAAAACATCCGCAGAGAATACATTACATTTTAAAATTTGCTCAGTGGTTATAGAGATTATCAATTACAATGCAACTGTTTCTACTGCTGATGAGGGCCATTCCATGTGGCCCGAAATGTGTGACAAATATCCAGCAAGATGTAAGTACCTTCAGATAACAGAACATGAATACAGGCAGAAGAGAAAATTAAAAATGTAAAGGACTTATATTATACCTGATTTCTACAAGCTTAACTAGTTCCCTGGTGTCCTAATGAACATGTCTGTGACATGCTTTGGTCAGAATACCATAAGAAGGAAGCACCACAGAAGTTCAATCAGCCTGCCAAAACAGCCCTGTTCAGAACGCTCGATTTAGTAAACTTAAGGGACAGGAAATGACATCAGCCACAGAGGCTTCTGGGAGCTACGGCACATTGCAGTCATATAAACATGTATCCACTGGACAGATAAATCCTCTGAGGCTGAAAGTTTGTGTAGGACTCTGTGCTGCACTGTGGAGCCATGAATAGAACTTTTCGCAGACTTCACAGACTTCCGGTTTTCTGTTACCGTTGCCCTCACCAGCTCTCTAACGTGTTTTTACGGACAAAACGGAACTCTGCAAGACAACAATTCCAGGAATTTAACGCATTGTGACGTCCCAGTGAGCGCGGAAGTCAACATCGCGTGTTTTATCTCCTGTACTTCCACAAAAACATGAGTGAGTCATCTATTTTCACACTTTGCCGACTGAAAGGACCTCCAGAGTCCAAAATATAAGGATTACAATTTTTAAAATGTTGATTTTGAATATTATGGGACCTTTAAGGTGATGATAAATCAAAAATATAAAAAGTCATAATTTCACTACTTGATAATTGTGTCCAGTTCACACTGAGGAGAATCTCTACAAATGCTGAATTAAATTTAGGGGAAAGGTGAGAAAAACAGAATCAGTGGAAGGACTGAGGGAAATGAGGGATAGAATGGGCGAGTTGAATAGCTGTCTTTTCACACCTCAGAGAGGACACATCCCTCTCCTCCTGTTGTAGCAGAGGCCAGACACAAAAAAATTGGTGGTCTTGTGTGGCTGAACTCTGCTGAACTCTGCTGTGGAAATGGCAGCTTAGCAAATGGAGAAGGAGGAGTGCTTGCAAATAATATGCACATTTCAAAGCCTTGAAAATACCCACATGTATTAGCATTTCTTTAAATATGTCCAAGTGTTTGAAGGGAGGAAGGTGTTGTTAAAATTTGTAAAACAACAGGTGTAGCAGAAATGAATAGATTCTGGTTGGCATCTCTCTTTCTTGAAATGTATTTGGTAACTAAATGGTAGGAATTGTATTTCTACCAACAAGCATCAGACTCAATATGGATCACAGACCAGGAGAGCACTATTGAAGGAATATGTTGGGCTGAGCAAAAATATTTACAGAGGATAAAATGTTCGACCTGAACATGAAGAAAATGATCTGAAGAGTCATTAAGAGCAGACAAGTTAACTCAAGTTCAGACAAAATGTCTTCATAAATAAAAAGGATTTAAAAAAGGGATGAAGGGCACAGTCACATCGCTTCAAGAATGGTTTGGAAAACTAAATGTTTGGTTAATGGATTATTTAGATTTATAGCATGTTGATTTATATGTGTACAAAAAAGTCATTTTGATCAAGGGCGGATCGTTAAATTTTATGTTCCGTTTTGTTACTTTTAGTACCTCAATAGTAAAGCATTTATTAAAGCGCTACAGTACATCAGGCAATAGATGATGGGGATGGACGGTAGACAAGATTAACTGAAATGGACACTTGAGTAAAGCATTCAATTGGTCTCCAAGGCGATCAGAGCCTCTTTCACCAGCGCTCAGCACACTACAGCTAGTGAATGCTGAGTTATTGGATACAACAATCCAGAAGGTAGGGAGCTAGACAAAGGCATAAACATTCATTCTTAGTCTTACCAGAGGCACAATATCCCATTAAGATGTTGGTCCTAACTAAATTTTCATCCTGGCATACGTATACTTAAAAATAAAAAGCAATTCAATTGCTAATTTTATTCACAGTCAATGAACATTTGAGAATAATGTGTACATTTTCTATTCAGTTGTTTTGACAGCAACACTCCCCTCTGAAAGTAAGAGTCAGGTGACAAATTAAGTGTCTTCTTTCCCCTTTAAGAGTCTTAATAAAATGGTGAGCCTCTTAAAACTATCGAAACGTACAGCATGCATCTTGATATTGGCCTATGTCCTAATTAAACGGCTGCATCATTTGGAGGCTTCATTTGACAACAGATCACATTAGAGCAGAGTGATTGGGCTGTCCCATTTCAAAGGCTTCTTTAAATGCAGCCAGGAAATGTTTCTTTTTTTTTATTGCCAAGCAGTGAAGGACCCTGTGGGTCCATTCTTGTCAGGGATACCAATACCAAGATCTATTTCATACCACTGATGATTCACTTCGCAAAAAGAATACGGCAGCAAAAACCACAGGCAGGGAAGAAAACTAGCTCAAGGAAATATATGTACAGCTATGCAGGCGGCAGAAATTGGCCAAGGGTGCAAGAGGTACTGTGAACATCAACAACCAAGACCAGAGAATGCAACCCCTGAATTGAGACACCACTGAAGTCTCTGGTACTAAAGAGACAAACACCCTTCTTCCATAAACGTTTCCATGATATGGTGTTTTGATGATGATTGAGTCAAAATATTACATGCAGAGAGTATTATTTAAATCATTTTTTTCCCAACCATTCAGCATACCTCCAGCTGTATGTGCAGTTATCTGTGGATAATTAGCTCATGGAGAAGTGGGCCAGATATGACCATATACGTCTTTCTTTCAGATTATAACCGTTTATACAGGTGTAATTTAAACGACAACAAAAGTGGGCGAATAATGTTGTGCGTCATATGTTACCTTAGTTCTTTGGGATCGAAGACCAGCTTGACATCGTTGACGATGGTTGGAATGTATTTCAGTGCAGCGCCCTTTCGCAAAAAAAACAAAACATAGTACATAAAAAACATACATAAAATGATTAATTCCTTACTCAATTAGTTCAGGAATAAATTGATTCTGAGGTAATCGTATCATGTAATACCACTGAAAGGTGGGAAATGAGTGTTGTTGCATCGTGTGCAGTAAAGTGTGTTTAGTAGCTTCATTAAGCTCATTCATTGTCCGTCGTCTGTTAAATTCATGGGAGCAGTTAAACGGCTGATGACAGGATATTTCTAATGAACAACACATATGGCGTGTCAATCTGCTGTGTTTGTATCAAACTATGATTGGCTTCATTAATAACTAAGGACTAATCAGATGAAGTCACAAAACAGCTACTAAAGCTTAAATCCTATAGCGTCTAGGCGTCTTCATTCATTTCATTCAATCTACTTGAGGGCAGAGAATGCTGTTGAGACTCCTGATAAATAAACTGGGACACCAAAAAATTGACCACTTTTAATGAAACTTTGATGGACTAAATCAACAAAGAGGACCTACATTTGCCTATCAGTACTATAATTAAGTAATTAAGTGCTTCCAAGCGGTGTCTGATTACAGAGCCGACCAATAAAAACGGAAGTTATTAACCAAGTCTACAATGACTGCTGCTAAACACCGACCAAAGAGGGTCGGGGTGTTTATACAACATCTGTGGAAAGTGGCAGCAGTGACAATCATTCTCATTAAGGCTGATTGGACAAAAACACCTGCAACAATCCTACTGTTTGTGATTGTGCATTGTTTATTAGTGGAGGTAAACTATGTGACAGGTAATTAGGAATGTTTCAATGGGAGACGAAGGGTTGTTTTTGACTTCACAAGATAAGACATCTGCGTGTGCACCAGCATAGATTGAAGACATTCAGTTAAATGCTATGTTTTTGCTTTGATTTTCCAAGAAAAAAAGAGGTGGCTGTGACCTCCAAATAAACTCCTTGCTTTAATCTTCTTTCATCTTATTAGATATTTTTAGTATGCATAGCTCAACAACTTCCACACCACTCTGTACCGTAGTCAGAGAGAGTTAGGGAGAGTGGAACATGCATTTCAAAGATGCTGTTTGACTTTGATTTGTATAGAAAACCTGGCACTTTCTGATGAAAAGCCAACTCCTTCTGTTTACCCGTTAAAGAGGCCATTTGAGCAGAATGTCTCCCCCCCCCAGTCTGTTCTAAGCAACAACCAAGTTCCCACCTGTTGTGTGAAAAGGCTGTATTGTGTGAAGTGTCAAATCTCAGTGGAGTTGTGTTGCTGGGTCGTGTCTCCTGCTCTTCCGTGTGCCTCTCTGTCACCAGAGGGTTGTGTTTCTGTGCGTACATTTATCAAAGCTTTCTTTTTAAATGCAGGGAGGTTCGCGCAGATGTTCGCGAGGTATGATGGGACTGCTCATTAGCTTTCACCTGTCACTGTGCTTTCACATGGGTGGACTTGGGAAGAAACCAGGGTTTCTCGCCTTCATGCCCGTTCCTCAAGATCAGTTTTTAATTTACCGACATTAAGGCTAATATCTCACCCAATTACACAGCAACTGACTCCTAATTGACTCCTGAGCTTCTCCTATGGTTGAGCGTGCACATGGATCTACTGTAGGTGCACCAAGGTGCATGAACCCTGTGATAATGTTATCTTTTAAAAGCATAGGTGTGTGTGTATGTGAGCGAGTGTGTATCAGCACAATAGTAAAAATGCTTAAGTAAACATAGTTTGGTGTCAAGGACAATCAAATGCAAAACTCAACTCACGAGAGGAAGACAGTGAGAATGAAATACCTTAAAGAGCAGCTAAAGAGCAGAAGGCCAGAGGAGCCCCACACCACAGGACAGTCAAGGTCAGAGTGAGAAGGAGAGAGGGGGAAAAACACAAACACACAAATACAAGCACAGACAAACATGAGAAATTGATAGAGGACAAACAGACAATGTGTGGACGGGAGATAAACCTGAGGGTGGCACAACAAACGCCTCAACATATTAAGAGATCAGATCAATTACAAGCACATGTTGCCAACAAGAAACCTCAACAAATGCACTCCTACTGAGGAGTTTAGCTTCTATAAGTTTTCTGTAACACACCAGATAATCAGGGTGCACCGACAAATAGTGGAATGTAGTCCACAATTTGTCAAACTGTGTATTGTTACCAAGACTGGGCGGTATACCAAGTTTGTAAATTATTCCAATATATTGTCAATCGCAGTATAAAATTACACAATATCGTTTATACCATCGCTCACATTTGCATCTTTTCAGAGACAAGAAGAGCAAATTCTACTCCAGGCGGAACAGATGGGAGCACGAGCGAGCGCTGAAGGATTTTTATTGGAGTGAGGGAAAAAATAACGCGAGTGGCACGCTCACAATGTCTCAAGCACTTTTGAGGAAGAAGAGGATGAGGAAGCACCTGTGCTCTCACAGCTCCAAGTGGAAGAAGACAATAGTTTTACACTAACTAGCACCCAATCTTTCATGTATTTGTAACTACTGCCAAATGATTAGCAGCAATAAAACCCCAACTGTTCATTAACGTCATTACAATTGTGTTGAATGCTGAATCACAGCCAGTTGTCGAGCTCTGATTCACTCAGCTCCTCCCCATCACCCCCGTACACACTGACACACGCCAGTACACGACACATTAAGTGTCTGACAGCGTTTACCACGTGACTGGAAGTCACATAACGGCTAGAAAATCTCAGCTGAATACCGGGATATATGGTATATTGCTTATCACAATATTCTGATATATGATTTTTAGCCCGTATTGCCCAGCCCTAATTGGTACCAATACATAACATGTTTTTTTTTCCCCTAGTCAATAAAAAATATGTCAGGCTTCTTAGATGTGCCACCATTGTGCAAAAACAGCAACAACATGTTTGATTCTCATCCACTACAGATACAAATGAATCTAAAGCTTAAAAGTATGAGGGCCCAATCTTAAATAAACAGTTGGAACATTTTGAATGAATAAGTATTTGCTTTCAAGGTGAGAGTAAGATGAGGGGATCAAAACTATGCCCATGTTTGTGCAGTCAACACTGCACAGTGCTAAGGCTTAGCTAAGCATCAAGAATAGAAACAGGGGCTTTATCCAAAGGTAGAAACAGATCCCTGCATAATATGTACATATCCTGTTTCCTTAAGTCACTAATTCATTCACTTTCCAATGATAACAATAATACTAATTTTATTATATAATATAATATAATATAAGTGAAATGTCTGTTTGTACACACCAATCTAATGAGTAAATACATGAGACACAAAGTGTTAATGAGGGCAGGTTTATGGCTAACATATTACATTAACCTAATATTAACATATTATATAAACATAATATTTATCAAACATGACTGCTGTGTTGATCTCCTCATCCAAATCTGGGCAAGAAAGCAAAAATAAATCATATTTCCAAGATTTTTGAAATATTCCTTTAATCCTTCTAATTAAGGAACATCATTTGTACGACTACGGTCACATGGGAAGTAAATGTGAGGAGGAAAATATGAACAGAGATGTGACAAAGGTGAAGGGAAGAAGCATAAAAGACATAAAGAGCATCATTGAGCACAAAAGGGACTTTTGATATGTAGGTGTTAAAAGCTGTTATATTAAGGCCTGCACATACTCGGCGAGAACAGAGACATTTTTCCCCCTTCCAGGTCTGCGAGAAAACAATGACCTCATTCTTTTCTCGCAGCTTGTTCTCGACACATCATCTGGGCAGAACTTTTTTTCTCGTGTGGTGTCTTTTGTAACTTTGTTCTTGTTGTTGCCACCTCGAGAAAACAAACAGGTTTCTCTGTTCTTGCGGAGTATGTACAGGCCTTTAGTCTACATCTAAAGACGCATGTATCTCCAATTACAGAGTACGGCATCCAAAGCAAATCACAGCAGATTTATTTACTCTTCACACAACAGAAGCTATTTACTATTCAGGAAAAGGCAGATACTGCTGGGCACAGTCTTGGTAAAAGCATGCGGTCCGATGTATTATCACCCTACCTTCACCATGCCAGTGTTTTCTGAATTACTGTTCATCATTTCATTAAAGGACGTGAAAAGGTTCCTCAAGGATTCCACGAAGTCAGCCTCTCCTTTGTTTTCATAGAGCCTGGGAGGAGATGAAGTGGAGAATTACATTGGCAGATGATCACAAGCCTGTTTGTTTCATCGCTGTGTAAACAGCCCTTCATGCCATGGAAAAGACAAGAGTTTGATGATTCCCTGTTAAATCATTAAAAGCAGCCAACAGAATGGCCCGTGTGTGTTATCAATGCAAATACTCTTGGACCAGAATTACAGACATCACTCTCGCTGCCAGCCAGATTAGCATTTTAAACAACATGACAAGACCCTTCAGCACCTGCCCGCTTTCATGTGGAAACAAAAATCAGAAAAATGTATGATCTATGCTAATGACCCAGATGGAATATGATAGGAGGAGCAGAAAGCAAATGCAGCATAAGGGTTCACGGACTTCACTTTCTAATCTCCCTGGGGATTACTATGAAATATACCTCTTCTGATAGTTTGGTTATGTGGAGTAAATGCTGCCCAGCAATTGTAGCGACTTAAAGCCAGTGATCACACATCCATTGCAGGAAACACTCATTTCTGAGTGCAGGAAGGGACACAAAGCAGATCATCCATAATCCTGCCAAAAAAATTGAAATGCATTTATCCTTCTTGCAGAGCCAATCAACAAGTTTTAATTGTAAATGAGATGCATTGTGCTTGCAGCAGAGTAATTAAGTAAGTCTAACGGTCACAACCACTAAGACGAAAGAAAAAAACAAAGAAAATAATTTGTGGGAGAGAATGATATTGTTTGGAAGCGCACACCGAAGCACAGGGGGGTTTAAGACAAGTGATTCCACAACATCAGATTTGCGTGGCTTCCTTCTAGTGAGGTGGGTTTTGTGGTGTCACATTCCCAAGGTGGATTAGAGACATCTGTCGCACAACTCCCACACAAACAGTTACTTATAGCTGTTTCTCACCTAGAGCACCAAGGTGCAGAGTAAGCTTCGGACAACAACACCATTCTCCACTCACAGGACCAAAGTGTGTCCCCTCTAACATTTCATAGGAAAAAAAAAAACCTGCTGATGCAGCCTTGGCAACTTCTAGTCAGAAATGCACCAAAGGCACCAACAAAACTAAACTTCACGCCTCAGAAGAATTTCAACCTCTCCGTGTCTGATTCAGCAACATCTGATACTGGCAACATCCCAAATAAAGTGTTTCAACAACTGCAAAACACAGGTCCATTTTAAGGCTGGAGGCTGTAAATCCTTATCCAGCAAAACCACTTAACACACACACACGAACACACACGCACCAAAAACACGAACCTCCCTAGTACAGAGCAATGTCGCTGGGGTCTGATAAGTGAGGTAAAGGACGGAGAGTCCTCTAGACATGGGACAGAAAACCAATCAAACTCAGCACAGTCAATTAGGCCAGGATCATACATCAGCCCTCTCTCTCAGCCTCCAACTGCTTCATTCTGGGACTCGACAACATTATCATCCTTTTAACATCCTCAGAGTCAATTATAAATACATCCTTCCAAAGAAATATGTGCATATCATGTCTGTGTGTCTCAGTTTGTGTGCGTTCTAACATCCTTTTTAGGACCTTTTCTGGCATAAATATTAACCTTGTCAGGACCAGTATGAGTTGAGGGCCAAGATTGGAATTGTGGTTGTTATGGTTAGGATAATGCTTTCTTTAGGATTTCCAATTGAATGGAAGTCAATGCTGTGTTCTCAGAAGAAGAAGAGCAGTGGAGAGTGTGTGTGTGTGTGTGTGTGTGTGTGTGTGTGTCAGGACGCACTGGTTGAAGAGGACTCTGGAGCGGACAATGAACTTGAAGATGTACTCCAGAGCCTTCATGGCTTTCAGCAGCTGCTCTGTGAGCTTCTCTGCATGGTCCACGTAGTTCTTCAGGACTTTGGTCAACTTCCTACAATCACACAGAGCACGATAAAATTTACAATCACATCGTGAAATTACTTCATTTTATCTAAAGAGACGATTTACTCACGTGTAAGCCAGTGTGGCGCTAAAATGCTTTCGAATGTAGGTCTCCAAGACAGGGTTAAAGTGCTGGAACTTTCTGTCGGCTATAAGCCCAATTATGAACACCTGTCAGAGAGCAGAGACTTTTTCATTAGAATGTAAACCACATGGCTCATAACAGAAAACGAGAGAAAAAAAAAAGGTTACTTAATATGCTGAAATAGATTGGGGAAATTAAACAAGATTGCATTTGCGCAAAAGGCCATTTTCTCTCAATTCTCTAGCCAGCAGATAATATAGGACACCCCATAACACAATTACTTCCTCCTTTCTCTGAAAGAGAAACTCTTTTGTTTTTTGATATGTAACCCCAGTTAGAAAATAGCATACTACAGAGAAAATCTCCTTGATACTTTATAAACTCATTGGCAACAAATACTAGATTTACAACATGACAAAGTTATCTGATGAAAAATTCAACAAGCTTGTTTATTTCTGCTTTTTTTCCCCTCATCTTTTTCCTTGTTCTATATCGCAGAAAAGTAAGACTTCTAAAGCTAGATAATACAACTTGCAGCCCTGATATTAGAAATTTATGCAGATCAATACAGCAGTATTCCATACGAGATGCAGTGTGTCTGCACTTCCCTCAGTAAATGTTAAGCCAGGCTCTTACTTATAAACAACGGGGAACGGTTTATGGGCTACAACAAAAGTGCACCCAGACAAGTATTTTGCCAGGGGCATCAATTTTGATGTTTTGACAACTCAATCTGACATGGGATGTAAAATAAAAAGCAGTTCAATAATTGATTGCTGCAAACTATATCCATATGTTTCTCTTAGAATAGGGATTTTATCTCAAAAGCACTGCAGTGCTGTATTTGTTGATCATCTGAAGACAGGCTTCTACTGTTCTACTGCAGTTTGAAACTTGATTTATAAAGATTGACTCTGTTGAACTATTAATTGGAACAATTACATGATTAAAAACATTACAAAAAAAAGGCTTCACCACTATTATGATACCTACATGACTTGCATTTCTCATATAGGAAATAGAAATAATAGGAAATCAAAATTGTTGACATATCAATGACATTTGAAAAGTATATGAAAGACCTGACAGCACTGACATCTGCATCCATGAAATCCATCTAAATGCACATATATTTCCACTGACAAGAACCTCTGCTAGCATGAATTATGCTGTGGCGTTACACCGTCTGCTCCTCAACTCACCAAGGCGTCGAACACCAAAGTATCAAATGTGTCACTGTCTGAGTTCTCCATCATGATGTTGAAGAGAGCATCCAAAGTGTCTTGCAGAAACTAGAATGACAGAAACACAGCAGGGCGTGATGAGCCAAAGATAAAATATGGCACTCAAAAAAAAAAGACAGCTTTCACTGCTCTTTCATTCCAGTCAAATTGATAATCATTGCCTTGTTAACAGGCACAAGATGTGAAAAACAACTCCAGAATAAGATACTACACAAGAGAAAATGAATGTGAGAGAAGAAAGTGCCCCTGAACAAGGCACCCAATTCCCCGTTGCGCAAACATTTTAGACTTTCAATAGTCCTGGTACATAACTTTTGAATTGAACCCATATGCCCTGTGGTGCAAATGTAAGGGGCTCCATTAAAGTGACATATTCGCAATTACTCACCCTTTGTTGCTGTTATCATGAGCCATAGAAGTATGTAGATGCTAATAACTTCCCTGTCAGCAGTTAAAAACACTAACAATGCACACCCTTGCTCTGTGGGGAAACCTGCTCCATTTACTCAGCCCATTCTGAACCAATGTGAAAGTGTCGGGAACAGATGAGAGCTCCATGCAGTACCTGAGCTCTCATCGCAGGATGGATGACATTCATTGTGATCTCAATGACAAAAATAAACAGAAGTTGCTCGCACTGAGTTTAATGCACAGCTCTATCACAAGAGGCTGTGTGACAGCGATGTGTGGTCGCAGCAGGGGAAAAATCTACTGGAAACAGTTTTGTGCACATTATTAATTTCATCCAAAATACCCAGCTGTATTGACAAATTGTATAAAAATGACAAACAGAAAAATGTCCCCTTACTAGCACATAGGCAGCACATCAGAGGAACACACTGCTAATATTGCAGCGATAACAATCACACCCCTGTGGTTTAATGAACCAGTCCAACTGTGGCTGACACATTTATCCGATAGGATCGAAACTGCCAGGTGAAAGACTTCCTCGAGTGGGACGAAATTTTCCGGGCCCCCAACCAGTCTGCAGAAAACTTCCTCAGGAAAGTGATTTATTCATCTGCCCCATGCTGGGCACGAACAGCAGGTCATCCATTTCCTGCCTGAAGTCTGCAAGTGATGCCATGTGCCTTCTACTCACCAGCTCTAAACATTTATAGTAAAATATATATATACTAAAAAAGAAAACTTTTATCAAGTGACATTATGTGGAGGAGCTGCCAATTTCCAAGATCGAGAAAGACTGAGTGCGACTGCATTGTTTGCCCCCAGCTGTTGAGAGATATACTTGTTTTTGCTGCACTGAATAAAGAACAAACAATGAAGGTCATAGAGTCCATTAAAAAAGTAAGTTGAGATCATTAGTTTTTGCTCCAGCTTTGACAGCACAACACCTCTGTGCCCCGACCTGAAAAGAAAACAACAGACAGACAGACAAAAGGAAGCAGCCGTCACCCACTGACCTTGACGACTTCACCGCCTTCGACTTTCATCAGCTGTCGGAGGTTCTGTTGCAGAAGGCTGGTGTTGGAACGCCACTTCAGAAGGCCGAGTAGGTCCACTGAATAAAATAAACACAAACAAAACCATTGTTTAATGCACAGTATTTAACTTCTGCCGCTAAGTGTCTCTTTCTAAATCAAAACAACAACAAACTAGAAAAGCACTCGGAGAGCGCAGGCCTCCGCCAAGGCAGCTCAATGCCTACAAAATACACCCTGTCGATGCCCAGCATCTACGGATCATACCCAAAATTTAATCACTTGTTCCTGGTCCCATTGTGGACATTTTCCATGTCCATGTCATCAAAATCCGTCCGTAACTTGTAACCGTCCGAGCTGTTGCTAACAGACAGACAAACAGACAAACTACGGCGAAAACATATAGCTCCTGGTGGGAGGTCAAAAGTTCCTCACTACAGCACATCCTGTGCCCCTTTCAAAGTAAAAGCACTCTAGCGTTTCTCATCCCCATTTCAACAAGGCTTTTATTGAGAAGTATTTGCAGAACCAGCAGATGTGCGGCTTCATGCTAAAGACTCCAGTCCTCTTATTGAGTGTGAAATAGGATTTAGGGCAGGGGTCTCAAATGACCTGGGGGCCACACAAGGTTCAAGTCTGCTCAGTAGGGGGCAGTAAAGTGAAGAGCACAGTCAAACTGTATTGGGAATAACAACTGTTGAGTCAGAGTGGGCATTATTACTTTAAAATGATGTCACAATATTCATCAGTCAACATTTGTGACAATATTTGACATAATTTCAAAGTAAAAGGCATCTGTTTTGATACCCAACGATTCTATCTTTTATTCACAATAAAAAAACATTATTAATGATGCAAAATGAATCTGTAAATATCCACATGAAATCGATTGAAGGGCCGCAAGTTTGAAACCACTGATTTAGAGTGTTTTAAAGTTTATTATTTACTTTCAAAGCCAAACCCCATGTAAAATATAACAGCAGCTTCGCAAAAGGCGAGTGAAATGAATGAAACGGTCCATTACCCTCAACATAAATATGGATTACTTTGGCTTTGAAGAGTGTTCGAAATATTTTGGCTAATGTGAGTAAAATATACAACCAAATCTATCAGTATAAAATCAGTCTTCCCAGTTTTTACACATTTTATTAGAGAAATGATACATACAGTAGGACAGGACAGTTTGGGCATGGGTCAGACATTTGTTTTAAGATTCACACACACACACACACAGTTGGTAAATTTCACAAACACAGTGCAAGTCATAAATCTCTCACTTTAATCATGGAAAATGAATGAGGCACAAGAGGATGAGTCATTACATGATTAATCACATTCAACAAAGCTTGTTTATGCCACATTTGGCAGGTTATCAAATTAGGAGCTTAAAACATGCTGTTGTGTCAATTATTTATTACGCCGTAGAAACCAGCACTTTTAAAATCACAATCAGCTAAAAGGCAGACGGATAGAGCTTAGAATCTTCACTCAGTTCAGAGGAGTGCTGTAGTCAGCCTGTTAAAATAAAGGGCATCTAATAATGTGTGCTGTCTCACATTATACCTGTGTGAATATATATGTGTGTGCCATTTCCTAATATAATGCATTATTGGAAAATTCTGGGCTTGACCCATGGTAGGGACTGAAAAATATGTTTATCAACTTTATGGCTGCAGTGCTCTATCGAGCACCAGTGTAGCAGCGCAACTAATTATTAATTTCATCATCACTTAATGTGCTAATTATTTTCCTGATGATTTAAGTTTGGTGTAAATGTCTTCAAATGATTTATTTAAAAGGAGAGGAAGAGACACATAGCATTGAAGAATTATCAAGAGATTTCTGAATGTGCGGATCAAATGATTGAAAATCGTCAGTTGGAATTACAGGGGGATAAATCATCAGGTAGCTTGGTCAGAGACGGCAAGGCTGCGTGTCACGGATGGACCGTGGAAAATCACCAAATGCTTTTGACAACATAAGATGCGAGTGTATGGATGTCCTCGGAGGCAACTGAATGCTAAATTAAAAAACCTCCACATTACCATATGAATGTTTGTTTACAGTGCATTATCTGACAAGAGCGTTTTTATGTTCACGTTTTACCAGCGAGCGCCGCCACTAAGTAGTCGCTTGTTCTTTTTTCTTAATAATAATAACAGCCTTGCACTTTGAAGGCTTGAAGGTTTGAAAGTTTTAAAGTGCTTTTTTTTCTGAACACAATTACTTTATGTAAAAGCACTTGCACACACAGTAGACACACAAATCCCTGACTTGATTTGGTATTTTTTCTGTTTTTTTTGCAGTATTTCTCATTCTGACCAAGGTAGGGACAAGACAGTACATCTTCCACCAAGCCAGTTCCGCTCCCTGCTCTGCCATTATTAGATTTCCTGCACTTCACCCCCAGCCTCCCATTTAGAGAAGCATACTCCAAATACCCAGGGAGGAACCAGCGGGCACTTTACACAAGCTCTCAGCTCTGGGAGGCCCCCTGCATAAATCTAGCTTAATTAAAAAGAGCATTTCAGCTCAGATGTGGAATAAGGGATGAGGTGTCATGTGTGTGGAAACCCCCCCCCCCCCCACACAAAAACGCAACCATTTATTATTGTAAATTATTGTATTGTAAATGCAAATGTAGATTATGTTTACAACTGCTTACTGCACTGTATGTTCTGTAAATACCATCTAAATAAAAAGTGTGCATAATGTTTTTAATTGGCTAGGCAAGTTGTCCTTGGGCAATGAGCAAGAAATTGATTCCAAAATGCGAGGTGTTATCCGTTAGGACTGAACCATTTATGGAAAATATCCAATTGCAATGTGTTTTTTTGCCAGATATTGCAATTGCCAAGCCAAGCCAAGCTTCAGTTCAATAATCTCTACACATGGAGGAGCATTGTAACATGAACCAAAACATATTAATTACTGTTTATTCTGATATGACGATGAGAAGTTAATCTATATTAATTTATACACGAGTATTGCTTCATGTGTTGTTTCAAACTGTGAATCTTGATGTGAAAATGACCAATTCTTCAGCTCTGTGATGAGGTTAGGCATTACAAGCTCGGCTTCAGCTTCAGATTATTGTTTTTTTGGGGGTTATTTTTGGTTACTTCTTCTGGCAAATACATGAATAGCAACACGCACAGCATTTCTTGTTTTCAATAGCATTTCTCTTTAAGCTGGAAGCTATCAGTGTGTTAGAGACTAGAGCATGTGTTAATGCAAAGTACTTGAGATTTTTTACTGTTTGACTATTTGTCATAAAACACTGTGAGAGGCAGAACATTGGTGTAAAATTGTAAATGAGAAACCATAGAAGGAAAATCCAAACTGCAAATAAAAGACAAAAGGACAAGTGATTGACTGAGTTACAGGGAAAGCCAGCTGTTTGGGTGGGAGCTTATAAGAGTTTCTAGTTTTTAATCAAGTAGGCAGAAGCCATACAAAGTTACTTTATTAAAGAACTCAAAACTTTTCCTCGAGCTTTGCTCTGACACACACACACACACACACAAACATCTCTGTTTAATCAAAATCATTGAGCACTGACACTCAGGCTCATTGCCAAACAGCTATTGGTCAGCCTTGCTTAGCACCAAAGGGTGCTGGGTAAATATGAGCAGTGAAGCTGATCTGCACCACTGCTCATCTTTCTCACACAGGGTAACAAGGAGAAGCCAGGAAGAGAAAACAAGTTGGACAAACAGGAGAATGATGGTGGTGATTGATTTCTACAGTTATACCCTGTACAGCCACATACGAAAATAAACTATGATTTGAACTGAAAACAATACTTCCCTGTCTAGTGTGATCAAGTGTGGGCAAGTTCTGCTTCTGCAACTGAGACTGTTCATGTGGTGACAATGACATCACCACCCACTGATCTGACTAGGAAGGCACACATGACTGTATTTTAATGACAACTTAAACCACAGACTACATTTAATAACCATCAAAGGGAAAATTACTGTATCAATACACAACGCCCCTCTGATTCACACAACAAGCAGCAGGAGTTTGACAGCAAAATCCCTTCATCGGTCTCCTGAACGTATTTTCTATTTGCCCTGCTTTTTACTGGAGCCATATTTACAATTCAGAATTTGCATTTTTTTTAATTTTTTTTTTCTTTGGAAGACGATGAAGATTTAGCACCAGGTTGCACAAGGCCTCTGAATTTGTATGACAACTGGAAGAGATCCAACATTTGATTTAGAGTGATTTAAACAGACTAATGCTGCATTTTTTGGAAAGCTACTGCCAAGTCAAAAATCAAACGTTTCTGCATCATGCTCAACAACTATGTGTTGTCCTCAATTCAAACAAAAAGGTGCCAAGATAATTAACTTAATTGTAAAACCTGTTGAACAAGCAAGTACAAAAGTCCTGCAATGTGGGAAGAGCCTATGAAAGCAGTGATGATTGAAATTCAGATGTGTGTCAATCACATTCATACTAACAAACAAAACAACACGATGAGGAAAATGTATTTATGTGGTGCCACGGAGAAAACCTGTATATTACATTTCTACTTTAAAGATGTGTGAAATAAGATCAATTATGAAACTGTGTGTATCTCCCCTTCCTCTCTCCCTGGCCAGACCTTCACTTTAACTTCTGCATTTTATGTGTACACATACATAGTAATCTGCAGTACATTTATGACAAACATTATATAAGTTTAACACAACTTTGATTAAATTACCAGCTGTGCAGGCAAGTCTGACTTCACGTATCTACCTGTCAACAGATTTGTTATTGTGAAAGTGCAACCATGTAAATGTGGTCAAAAAAATTGGTGTGTTGTTAAAATCAGGGTGAGCTTGAAACTGGGTGTGGTCTGACTCGAGTAGTGTGTCAGCATGCATGCACACACACATTCACATAATGCATTCCCTTACCCTAACCTTAAACATCACAACAAACTGCCTTATCCCCTGAACCTAAAACCAAGTCCTAACCCTCAAAAAGCCCTTTAAAGTTGCAAGGACCAGCAAAAATGTCCAATAAAAGGAAGAAAGTATGGATCATTGATTCAAAAGTTCTCACAGCCTACCTCAGACATGTACACACACACACACACACACACACACACACACACACACACACACACACACACATACACACATACACACATACACACTCTTCTCACACTCACACAAAGTTCACCTGTGCAATGATGGATTATTACTGTCATTTCAGATGTGCTTGCTTTCAGATTTACTGCCTAATAAAGTGGTTTGGACAATCTGCCGAGGCCGTAGCATTCGTTTTCCTTACTGCACAGAGTGTGTTAGTTGAAATCACAATATTTCTAAATCACAGCAATGTCAAACCGAACCGATATACACTGCAGACAAATATAGTTTTCGAGTTGTGATGTTATCCTTACAAATATATTTTGGAGCACTCTGGATTTCCAGTAAAATAACTAAAATAAATCATATTAAGCACAGGAACAGACTAAAAGCAGGTTTTTAACATTTTTTGCTCAGGCAAACACAATAATTATTCAGTGAAAGCTCAGACAGCACAGAAACATTACAAAGTATAAGACAAAACACATTACAATTCACTTCAACAGTTGACTCCAAGCTTTTCTGCTCACCCTTCTCATGCCTGACAATTTAAATTATCTTTGTATTACCATGAATAAAAACATGAGGGCATGGTTCACTTCTTATTCAAACAGAGGGTTTCTTTGGCTGAGTAAAACAATTATTTTCACTAGCAGGTAAAGTTAGCCTGCAGTGAATTTGTCCTCTCTTCTATTGCTCTCTCTCTCTCTCTCTCTCTTTTCCAAAAACACACTGAGGGGAATGAGGAATTTCTCATTTTAGCTCTAATTAAAATGGTGACTCAGTCCCACATACCAAAGGAAACAAAGAAGCACAACAAATTAAGTACGGGAGAAAAAGCGAAGCAGATATATAGAGTGGTTCAGTTTCACGTAATTGGAAGAATTGGATCATTGACAACATAGACCAGCTATTTACACGATTCAGTGAGCCAACCACCATTTTAGAAATACAGTCACTGTTGCTCAAAGGAGTCCTTAATCAATAAACCAAAAAAGAACACAAGGGGATTTCTTTGGATTAATAACCGACGGAGACCGACACAGAAACTCAGTGAGGTCTGATAGTTTTGATTGACAGAGCCTGTTTACAGATGCAGAAGCAAACAAATAATGTGACATTGTTTTTGTGTTTAAAAAGATCAAACAGAGGCAGAATAATAATAGCATCAACAAAACAAAAACCCACCAAATGTTTTAGTGATATGTGGTTAGTGTGCATGGATAAATTGTCGTTGTCCAGGGGTTTCAAAATGTGGCGTTTCTTTATGTTTTTATGTTGTTATTAATATTGGTCTTATTCACATTTACTCTACTATCTCTGGTCACAAAGTTGTTTGTTGTCTTATATTTTGTTAAATGTAATTTCTTATTGTTTAGCACTTTGGATTATTGTTAGGAAACGTGCAGTTTAAATTAAATCAGCATTGTGATCACCCTTGATAGCAACAGGCAGTGGGGTGGAAGAAGAAGAGAACAATCATATGAGAAACTAGAAAATGCTCTTCAAAATTTAAAAAAAAACATTAAGATCTGTTGCAAAAATGTACCGAGTAATTTTTGTGCAACCTTGCTCACAGTCCCTCAGACAGCACTGAACCTCCTTGGAGGATGAAAAGACAGAAAACTGAAGAGGACAAGTAGAAATGCTCTTACCGTTCTGAGTGAGCTTGGTGGAGCAGACCAGAGTGGCGATCTGAAAGGAGTCCTTGCTGATGGTACAGTTGCCCAGGTTATGCATACTTTTACCAGTGGTGGAGTAGCCTTTCTCCTCCAGCTCTAGCTTAGTGGCAGGTAGGTTCAGGTACAGAGACGAGTCTTCCATCTTCTTTGCTTCTGCCTGGTTTTCCCCCATCGAGAGATTCAGTCAATATTTGAGCAAATTAACAATTTACAACAGAGGCAGTTGAGGGGAGCTCATTCATTTTTGCAGTATATTGAAATCCATATCTGGTGTTTATGATGTGAAGAAGTGTTATGTTTTATTACTGTGACATTTTTGATGAAGATGATGGTTAAATTATGTCTATCATCGATGTGTATATAAAAAGATTTTTTGACTTGAGTTTTTGTGCTGTCCATTGCATGTGAGAGTAAAAAGAAAACTCTTTACTGAACATTAACCCTGATTGACAAATGCAACACAAATAAGAATTAAAAATCATATTGGGGAAATTTCTCCCATATTAACTCTTTAATTAACATAAACGGACAGTGTAATGCAAAAGTATAAATATGGAATTTTAATATGACTAATTTTTCACATACGCCTCATCTCCGTTATGGTCCCGTCATGAGAGTGCTACCCACTCTCATCGGCCTGGCAGACAATAACAGAGACACCAAAGACTAATTTAACCAAGTTATGGGTGATATTTCACATTTACCTTGTACACAATGAGATCATGCTCGCCGTCCCTTAGTGTCGTCCCATCATATCTCATCAGCTTCACGAAACACAAAGCAAATATCTTCTCGGATTTGTCTTTTGCTGCGGGAGGAGGAAAAGAAAGACGTGAGGAGGACAGAGCACAGACTGATGGTAAGAGACATTAAATCACTGTAGTTGTTTACTTTGAGACACAAAACTAATTGCCTTTTTTTTTTTTTTTTTTTTTACCTTTGCAACCTAAAAATCCAAAAAACTTGCATACGAACATGCAGTATGCATTTCTATGAGCTACAAGTATCAGGATATGCACAGCTACGGATATTAGCTTGTAGAGACACTTCAGTAAACCATGCAGCATGGCTCACTTTACAACAAGTCATTAACAAACCAGAAGACTAATAAAAAAAAAGATAATCCCTAAAGTAAATCTCAGCACTATAAGCCCTGAGTCAGCTCCTGACTTGCAAAATAATTAACTGTTCCCTTATGATGACTTTATTGATACTGTGACTACCCATGGATGAATTTTTCCTTCTTTTTTTTTTCCTTTTAAAAGAGGCAGACACACTTTGGTCAAATGAGAGCGATTACTTGCATCAAATTTTTTTCCCTTTCAAAAATCTATTTACAAACTCGATCCATTTTTGTCTATCCGGTTTGCAAGTGTTTACATACTCAACTTGATCTCAGACTTGCAGCTGTGGAATGACTGTATAATTGCAGCAGGGACACTGCTTGTGTCCATGTGCATACACACGTGTGTGTGTGACTGTTTGTAGAGGCGTTGTGGTCGGAAAAAACGCTCCATAAACAAGCAGGAGTTATGACTTTGTCCTGTAACAGAGCGTTTGGACAGGGTCACATATATCATCACGGTGGATCAACAAGCTCAAATTTATGAGCAGGGAAGACCTGATTCATCGAAGTATCTCGCACATTCTATCTGCATAAATCCCCTCATTGGTTTTCTGCCTGCAGCCTCACTTGTGAATAATTGCTAGGCCGGCATGAGAGGAGCCAGTGGAGGGTAAACAGTGTACAAATGCCACACAAAAAAAACGTATTGCTGCCTTACTAAGGACACCAGAGAGCTCCAAAAATGTCACTTTTAAGAAACAATTTTCTTTTTCTTGTGCTAATCAAAGTCAAGTTTGTGTAGAAATCACCCGAGCCTCCCAAGGTGGGCTGTCACTTGGGATTTATGGTGAGTGTAGTGTTCTACAATTTAAGGTCTACCCACTAATCCACTCACCAAGTAGTGGCATAATGACAGATGAGAGAGAAGTGAGAAGATGGTGAGAAGATGGTGAGGATCTCTTACAGTGGTCGTAACGTGATAATCTAACACATCTAATGTGTTAATTTAACCTTTTTATCCAATGGCAATTTTTAAAAGGTAATATCCTAGTCCCAATGTAGACACAGGCTTTAGAGATATATTTGCAAATGAAAATACCCAAGCTTAAGAAACTCCCATGTATTGTTATTGGAATATACCCGGTCTTTTGCTATCACAGAGATACTAGAGGGCAAAGAAAAACCTTCCTAGATTCCATTAAAGACAACAACTTCCAGTGTTTTGATGGCAGAACTTTGGACAAAGGGAGGGTCTACCATAAGATGTATTTTTGTGGCAATTGAAAATAAACTGAATTCCTGTTTTGAGGCGTGTTGTGATTTGGCTCACACTGGTGTCCACTCATATGAGACATGTATTAGCTATGTCTACTTTCCTATAAATGGGCATATAATTTGCAAAAGTGATATTATGTTACATTGAAGTAGACCTTAAACCAGAAATTTAGACCTTTACCTAATCAGGAACATGTTTACTGACAAAAAAATGAAGTGAGAAGTAAGATCATTTTCATATCGACTTCCGTTTCGACTGACTTCTCTTGGCAACCGGAGGAGTTGCCCCCTGGTGGCTGTTCAATATCTGGGTTGTCCTCTGCCAGAAAACTGGGAGACAAGGTACGGTCTATGATTTTTCCAAAGAGTGGCCTGCTCTTGCTGTCTTTTCTATTAAGACTAACAATAAGCTTTGACCATTATTCTGGTTCTGAAATCAATCTAATCATTAAGTCGGACAAACAACGACAGGGAGGATAAACTGCATCAGTTAAGACTCTTTCAATGCCAATGATCTCATGCAAAAGCAAAATCCAGCAGAGTGGCAAATGTAACCGTTTCAGCAGGTTTTGCCGGAAGCCAGTAATAATGGAAAGGAACGGAATCATTCTCAACTATTCAAGCAACTCTGCCAATGCAGAAATGACAGAAAGTGACTGTGTGCCAAAGACACATGTCTGCACAGATGCAGTCACTTCTGCAAACAATCAAAATCAAATGTTTATGAAGACTCGTGTGCAGGGGAGTGAAGAGCCTCACGTCTCTATTATGGGAGTAGTGTAGTAATATATAACGCTCGCTGACAGAGAAATAAAAGACTTAAACCTTACGCAAATTCTTATAATCCAGTCATTACACCTTTTCATTAAATTTATCTATTGAGGAGTTGGCAGCCTCAGCATGCCTCCGCAGTCCCAGAGTCTCTTAAGGTGAGCCAATTTTTAAAGCAACCTTTAACAGCAAGATAAACGCAAAGCACAGAGTTTCAAAGACATGCCGCGTAACAGCATTAGTCCTTGCAGAAGCAAGATGCCAAGCATGACAAGAAGGCTCTCCAGGTGGATTATATGCCAGCACTGGGCTTTGAAAATTGGTCATATCCTCCACACCACAATCGTGCAGGTGAAAAGCAAACAGAGTATGAGGGTTTTGAAAACGGCAGGATGACAGTGGCTGCCAATTTCCTTACTTAGGGAAAAGGTATACCTCACCATGCTGATATCCTCCCAGTGTGATACAAATGGGTTACTTGTATATGCAGTACACACCTGGCATGGCGACTATTACCTCCCTAGAATATTTTTCCCCTGCATCACTCCTCCTGCAAGAGGGATGGCCTGACCATGTGGGCAGGCAGATGGGATGGCGAGGCTGCAGTTAGCAGTCCTCCCTGCCCTCTATGCCCTCAAAATTAAAAGGGATTTTAAAAAACAGAAGGATGTACAGCACTGGCTACATTCAGCACAGCACTGGCTCCAATAAACAAATGAGTTCCCTCAGGCATTTTTCACATCCCAGCTGTACTCTCTGACAAGCTGCTCCACGACACTGCTTTGTGGAAGGGCAGAGTAATACCTCTGATTAATGTGACAAAGGGTGAGCTTCAAAGTATTTATCACTGTGCGACACATCTGCCTGGATTGGATATCTTCTATTGTTTTTACTTTTGCTGTGGATAGATAAACAGCAAATTGTGTGACTGGTCATCTTTGGGGATAAGGATCGTTCTCATGCCGACTTTGGTACTCACAGTCCTGCGATGAGCGGTGGCGAAAGGTGAACCGCAAGTGGCTCCTGTTCACATCTTCAATAGGTATAGCAACCTGAGATAAGGAAGAGAAAGGGACAGTGAGATGTCCTTGTCCACACATGGATTCAAAAGGCTGCTTTTTGGAAAGAGCTTTACACAATACATCATACAAATCGAATATACTATTTTTGTATCGAGGCAATAGAGTTTGGGCAGATGACTTCACACAATCCTGTCATGCAGCAGTCAGATTCAAAAAGGCACCATTTTATAAGGAAGGCATTCTGTTCACATCCATAAAGATGAACATGTGTATATGGCTTAAAATGTGGAATCCTAGGGGAGATGAATGAATGTCATCTAATTTCTATGCACCAAAGATTCATCAGTTATTATACAGCAGACACCACAGTCCTCATTCTGTAATGTTTTGATGATGAAAACCTGTGTTGTGAAAGTAATGGACTTCTTAAGAATGATATCAAACAGTTTTGCCATGAAGGTGCAAAGTATTTACTAGAAAGACACTTGGAAGAAAAGGTTCTAAAACATCAAAAAGGAAGTCACAGTAAGAAAAGACTCACCTTTATTGTTTCAAACCAGCGTGGCTGCTTCACTTGGTAATAGATGACAGACTTGTACTCATTGATCCCATCATCTCCAGCTCCAGGGAAGATCACGTTCTAAATAAAGTGAATGAAAAGGCATTAAACACGTTATGAAGCAAACAGCTGGTTATCAGGTCATGCTGGCTTAAGAGGCCAAAACATGATGGTTGAGCTATTATCACCCTGTCAAAACATTAGCACACTTGCAGAATGTGGAAAATCGGCTAGCACTGATTTTATAAAAATGGAGTCCCCTGGAGCACAGAGTCTTGGATGCACTTAATGCATGAGCACCTGCCTGTTAGCTGCTAATTTCATGACAGCACCGTGGAAAGAAGAAATTAATTATTTAAGAAGGTGGGGCAATGGTTCCCAAACAGGGAGGAGTGGAGGGAAGCCAGGCACAGAAAAGAAGGACCAGCTGGTGCTGAAGGATCCAGCCATGTAAATTTGTCTGGCTAGTGGCTCTGTGAGTTTCTACAACAGGTCAGGGTGTGAATGTAAACTCGTATTTCCCCCGCTGAGGGATTTGGCACCAGGATGGAGTGACAGTGGATGGCACGCATGCCTTGTTTTCTATGACTTGGCCTAACTCTTTCCTCCCACTACTGTAGCTGACTCCCTTCGCCTGCAAGTGCACTGCTACTGAAGTATTCCCAACACTAATGGTTTCTGACAACCAGCAATTATGAGAAATAACAGGCCCCTTCTCCCCCCCCCTCCCTCAAAGCTCCACTGATCAGATAGTGTGAGGGGGGGACAGGTACCATATTCTGCAACTCTGCTTCTTTCATTAAGGATTCATGAGTTTGAGAGTTTGGAAAGTTGACAAAAAAGCAGGAAAGTGGCCAAGGTCTAGCTGCGGGTGAAAAGGATTTGTGGGGGTCTGCCAATGTGTCGAGGTGACAAGAAGCCACACTCCAGAATGTCACTACACAACACAAATCACAAATCCTTCCTGAGCCAGCGTAAGTGTGGCAAAATCCAAAGGTAAAAAGAGACATGAAAAACAGAGAAATAGGAAAGGAGAGCTCGACATGAAAGAGAGAGAGAGAATGCAAAAAAAGATTACAAAATGTCCCCGTTTATTAAATTTGCTAATTCATACATTTATTGACGGCTTTTGGTTTGATGCTATCAAAACATACATTCTCTTTTGATCTTGCGGTAACTCAACTCTCCGCGACAGTTAGGGTGAATTATCCTGACCTCAAAGATCAAATCGGCTGTCAGGAAGTGACAGTGCCTCTCATCTCAGACTACACACTATTTCCTGTCAGCCAATTAAAACCCAGGAATTTAACCAATTAGCACTGACCCCAGGAGAACTGAACAAAATAAGAGCATTTCTGTGGGGGAAAAAAAAGTGTGCAGAACACGATGTTGATGAAGGGGGAGCGGCGGCACTGCAAAGACAACATGACCGTGACATTCATAGATGTGATCGGGCAATTGATCATTGTCAGCTGCTGTCTTTGACTCAATCAATACCTCCTCAAGGCTCTGGCAGCCACTATAATCAGCCACTCGCTTTCACAAAAAGCTGTGTCAAAGACAATGTTGTTTATATTTTACATTTAACTTAATGATGATGACTGTACAGGAAAGATTATTTTACATCATTAAATCTGAGTCAAATGTAATGTTTCTAATTGTACCTTCTCGTCTCCGTCTGTATGATACTTAGTGAAGAGTAAAACATTTGTCATCATTTTGTTGTGCATGTGCCATAGAAAACAATCACAGTGAGAATATGCGATGAACAATGAGACCATCAAGCACCGACTGTATTATGTGAACTGTATTTACAGTATAATCACCACCGATACTTACATTTCCTCAGCCTACTGGGCAAAATCACGGATAAAGACTCTCAGTCTAAGCCTAATGTGTATAAATGAGGCGGCCGAGGGGAACGACGCACAGTTCTGATTTGCCAGTCGTAGGAGGCATCCCCCACGACCCAAGCTCTCTCTTCTCAAATTATTTATTCATCATCGGTCTAAATAACATCCACTCTCATGCCGCACCGAGCGTGGACACGATAGTTTTGCATCCTCGAAATATAACTGAATCAAGAACATCCCTGCAGCAAAGGATACTGCAATACACCTGAAGGTGCAGCTCAAAACAGTATCATGAAAATTCTACATTTAAGACAGTAAAAATATGTGTAATTTCAAATAAATTAAAACGTTTTCATTTTCTCACAGGCTGATTGCCTCCACACCACTCTGCATTGATGTGGAATTAGTGCTAAAGGAGCACTGAGCAGTAACTGAGGGCATAAATGAAAATACTTTACAGCAGGTGGACTTTTCTTGATTTTCTTGAGAGTTTTTGTGGTAGTTTTTTGTGTAATTCTGAAAATTAAAACTGGAGAAAAAGTTTGGTTCACAGTTAATAAATTGCTTTTTTTTTTTTACTGACAAAAAATATTGACCTTTTCACAATATTGCACTTTTGAGATGCAACTGTTTAAAAATAAAAGCAACACTGAGAGTGAGTGAATATTTATACTCGGCAGTATTAATTTCTGTTCTTTTAACAAAACTCGAATGTGAGCTCGCCACGCACACACTCCCACATACGCACACCTCCTACTCAGGTCCTCCCACATACTCCTCCTGTCAAACATCTCTAAACCTCTCATGTGCCACATAAACTAATGCCCTCTGCAAAAGAAGAGGTTAAGCAGGGGGTGATGGTAATTAAACAACACAGAAGGGGGTTGCAGGCTTGAAACTGTGTGGGGGAGAATAATTTATTAGGACATTAGATGCTGATGGGTTGGTACATGATTAAAATCTAGACAGCACTATGAATCTGGAGTCCATTAAACAATCTCTTCAGTTTGCAAATCGGTGTTTATCGTAATTATGTTGTTCAACCGTTAGTGGTTTTTTTTCTACTTTTAGTTTGTGGAGTAAAATGTGTGTAATTAATGTTAGTTGGGCTGCAAAGCTGGATGTTTCTTTTCTGGCCACCAGCAAAATATAATTCACTGATGTCTTCACCAAGGCCTGCAAATAAATTCACCACATTTGGAGATGGCAAGAGAATTGACGTGGGAGAACATTATCCTTGTAACTTCATCAGAAGCGGTAAATGTACCAGGAACAGGTAATGCAGGATTTCACAACTTTCAAACTACACGGCCCGTATCGCTCGTCTTGGCACACTTGGTCTGGTCTGTAACCAACTCTTGACAGTGATAGAGTTTGATTCCTGAAGTAGTGAACCACATTTTAAGCTAGTCAATCAGCCAAAGAGTGCCAATACTGCATTCTGTCATTTCTGACAGGTGGCAAAGGCATAGAGCCTGGCCTGTGTATCACACTGCTTTATAGCAGCACTGGTCAGTTAAGCAGCACGCTGAGCTGTGTGAGATTAAAGAAAGCCTGCTAAATCACAGACTGTCTAAGAGAGCGATTGACTATAGCACTTGCGTCCTGAATACTGAGAATGAGCTGACCCAGGGAAAAAAAAAAAACAGCAGAGTAAGTTAGTTGATGCTGCAGTATATAACTTTTGTGGGTATTGTTGTTGTTGTTGATTATATTATTCTGCCCGAGTTTGGTCAACATTATTTGTATGTCCCGTACTTTATCTGGAAACAGCCTTTGTCAAGCAATACTATCAGACCTGACAGAGAGCATCTGTGTGTTTACAGCAACAATACAGGGGCAGATAGGAGCAAAGAAGTACTTATCTCCTGCGTGCAGCTGCTCATTTTACAAACACAATGTTGCTGTAGCCTCCATCTACAGAGCGAGAATGTCACCGGGTGACACAAGATCCAGACACCACTATACTTTTATAAAGTTAAACACTACTTTTTTAACAGCCCTTGGTCTCACCTCTAGTTTCTTCCCATCCTCGTCATAAACCGACATGGTCACCTCAACATTCTTGGGTGTGGTCTTGTTTCCCTTGTCAAAATCCCCCTGAACAAGAGTCACGTAGATGTCGTTTCGCACATCACCTTTAGGAGACAGGAATAAACGAGTCAGGATATAATGGCTTATCAACCAGCATAGAGTTACATGGACACACACATTGCATGACTTAAGAGGCACCCTAGATTTTATGGCTGACTTCTCTATTGAATAACTGACGTTTCAATCAAACCTTAATGAATTTTTATATGTTCTTCTCTTCCTCACACTTTGAAAAATTACAGACCTTGATTTTATATCACTTCCAGAATGACTGGAGAGTTGAGTAAATCAAATTTGAAAGGGCACTCTGAGAGCGACAGCTGAGGAGAGGCTTTTAAAAAACACTCAACCTGGCATAATGATCTCAGGGAAGCCCATCTTTCGAGCCACAGCTGTTGATCGATCCACCAGGTGAGGGAAGTCCTTCCTTATCTGATGGATGTCTCCAGGAAGCAGCTTCAGAGTCACCCACAGACCTGGTGTTGCATTCAGGGCAAAGTGGGCGGGACCAAGATAACATCATGATTAGACAGTGAGAGCAAACCACCTTAGGGAAAACACTAAATAGAAAATCTTAATGTGCTTTTCTCCAGTATCAGTTATCTGAATGACATGTTACAGCTCCAGGGCAAGACACAAAACAGCTTGCCCTTGTGAACGGGATGAGATTAAAGAAACAAAAACATTTCTACAAACTTGGCTGAAAATTAAATGTAGTCAGTAAAGTACAACATCTCAGATTAAAGTTACACTCTACGACCATAGTAAAAACACTGACCTCACACAGTATGTAAAACCATTCAACCTGATACAGAGGCACATAAAGGCAAGTTCACCTTGGTGTGAACAGTAAATGCTGACACTCTCAAGCCCCATTAGCACCTGCCGTTAGCATGAGTGCTGGATAATTCACACACACAAGCAGAGCACTTCAAGTATGTCACTTTACGCATAGAATTTGAATGCACCTCCACGTGTGTATTGAGAGAGTATTTGCGATGAGACCTCATGTGCCTGCTCTACATGCAAATGAACATGTAATACATCCCCACCTGCAAGTTTACCCATTTAAAGTGGTTTACAAAAAGGAGTTGAATAAAAAAACGATAACGTTCAGGTCAAAATTAGTTACCCTAATCTTATTTTACACTGATATGTTATCTATTTTGCCCACATGTTAATACCCGGCCTAAAAGAAAAATCACAGGAGCCACAATCTTTCTCTTTAACAGACGGACACTTCATGTCTCGAATTCTCCACAGTACTTCCATTAGGCAGCTTTCGAATGAGTAGAATGTTTGTACAGTATTGTAATTAATTCTCAAACTTAAATCATTAGCCACCAAAAAACAGAAGGCGCCAGGACTCTGAATATCTAAATCAAACAACCTGCAGAAGGTCTGCACTTCTACATCAATAATTAAATACCAGTAACAATTATGCATTAGCCTCGCTTTACGCCTAATTTCAGCAGGCTGTGTGGCGTGAAATCAGCTCAGTAACCAAACTCAAAAAGAAAGCAGCCCAGATATACACTTCTAGAAAGTGAAAAAAAATGCTTCCAATTATTCAGCCATCTTGTGATAAACCCTGCCAAAGGCCACCAAATCAAGCAGTGCTTGTGAACCCTGATGTTTCATTTACTTTCACTGTACAAGCTCCATATTGGTATGAGTGACACATCTCTCGCTAGACTAGCTGGGAGCTTTTAATATGGCAGCATAACAAAAACAGCTGCTCTCTGTGTTCCGCTGTTCTTCCCGATGTGGGATGGATCAGATCTGACATTTATCCAAGTACTTCTTTATAGGGCATGACAATGCCATGGAGGCTGTCGTGTTGTTTCTCACCCTCCCAGCACAGATGATCCAAGTCGGCTAATGTAGTTCTTCTAACTACCCGTGTCAAACTGCCAAGATTTCATCTCTGCAGACACCTCACCAGCCTAATCAAAAACTGGTTGACTTAGATCCTGTAGTCATGGTGACAAGGCCAACTATTTATAGTATGAGCAGTGATTTACAATGTGAGCACTTGACAAAGAATTATGTTCCTATTAGCAAGATGAACAATCTCAACACCCTGCCGGGGTGCTTTCTGTGCAAATGTCAATTAAATATCTTTTTCAACATGGATAATAGTACACACGACTAAATAAACAGCTTGTTTATTTAATTATACTAAGATTTCTCCAAAGGTAGGTGATAGGAGCCAAAATATAAAATTAGAAAGACTGCATATGTGTGATCAGTGTACAGTGTTTCTTGCACTTTCTTCCTTTAATGTCAACTCAATTGTCATTTTACCTCCAGATAAAATACATTAAGCAGTACGGACTTTCACAAAGGTACAGCTATTGTGCAACGCCAACTAACCCATTAATCCAGTGTACACTGTTAACAGTCCTACTCCCTACTACCGACATGTGATTCAAGGATGGAGTTGAAGTTAAGGGAACAACCGTTTTTAAACTAGCAGATTTTTCGATAATCTGCAGTATATGCATGTATGCATTGGTATGCTGCATGCAAATGCAGACACAATAGGTGAGTTCAAAGTTCCAAATCTTAACCTGCAGGTATCCAAAGCCTGCTCAAACCTGACTGGTCAGTCTAGAAATGGAAATTGGAAGTTATTAAAATGCTAATTCTGTTTCTAAGGCTGCTCATGGAAATGAAAACAGACATTTTTTTTATGATCCAGGTTGAAATTTTCATCACTAAACAGGTGCCAAATGCAAATATTTTTGTTAAAAGTTTGGCAGTTGTGTGGCGAGTTTCCTCTCGGTGTGTCCGGTGTCTGAACTTTGGGTCGTACCTTGGCCTTTGTGATTGACCTCTTTGGCAGTGATGACTTTGTTGATGACTGTCTGGAGGAAGTCATTCTCGCCTGCCACCCTGGGTGAAAAACGGGAGATGTTCAGCTGCTTGTGGCGAATGGCGTCATCCAACGCTAGCCTGCAGTATGCACAAACAGGCAAACACCACGGAAGAGAGGAGAAAATGGAGAAAAGAAGAGGTGGAGTGGGGTGGTTTGGTTTGGTAAGAGCCACAGAGTGATGGTTGTAAGGAGGGGAGTGGGATGAAAGAGAGACAGAGAGAAAGAAAGAGACACACGGAAGAGTGATGCGAATACCGAGGCAGACACAAAGCCACTTGTTAGCAGTTAACATTAAGGCAGGATGGGTAGTGACAGAAACACACAGAGACATATCTTTTAGAAAATGATGCCCAGTCAGCATTTACAGAGCCACTGCAGCAGTGGGAAGCTTGACCTGCCAGTAGTCGATCTTAAACTTAAAATCCTTAAAGCCCCTAAATGCATCAAATCCCAAACACAAACACAGTCCCTCCGTTTCTTTTTTTTTTTTTTTTTTTTAAACTAAAAAGAGCTTGTTCAGGTGTAGAGACAACCAAACTGAACAGAGTGAGCTTAAGCAGCTGATGTATGTGAGAGGCTACAAGAGTGAGGCTGCTGTGCAAGAGATGTGTGTGTGGTGGCTGGTGATGGCATCTGCGGTGTAGAGGGCTCCGAGTAAACAAGGAGGAAAGCATGGAGGAGATAGTGATGACAGCAAGATGAAGAAAGGTGTAAAGGTTCTCTGTGGATAGGATTTCAGATCTCCTGGGTGTCCAACAAATAACAACCAGTCTGAGCATGGTGGTAGAATAAGGCAGGAGCAGAGCTTTTGTCTAAGACAAAACATTGTCAACAGGCACAAGGACACGTTTCCCTAACATTTGCAAGAACTTTTTTTTCTCAAAAATATAAATACTGTGACATGGTGGGAGATAAATAACAAACAACACAGGAATTACAGTGTTTTCAATGAAGTTCCAGTGGGTTTTCAGTCAACAATGAAAGCTAATCAGAGGCTGCCAGAGCCCACAGTCACATCTTCAGACTTCTGGTTTTGTTCTATCCACATTCCAGAGGCTCTGAGATCTGAGAATGTTCCTGGTTCATGGTCTCAACTAATTGATTATTTCCCATATCACAGAACTACGTTGTCTAAATTCAATTCAGTTGCATTCATCAGCAGAAATGTGATCTATGTCATTCATTTGTAAAAGCCATATTCATTTCCGTTTGGATGCGAGGACTCTATACAAATTACAGCACAGCATCAGACCTTCCATAAATAGCTCCTCCACTTCCTGCCTCTGCTAGTATTGAAAAAAACTAATGAGCTATGAAACTGCCATTTCAAAACTTTATCTGTTCAAATTCGCTGGTAAATATTCACACTCCGACATAAATAAACCCTTGACGATCCTGTTCTTCTATTCACACTGGAAGAGTCTTATTTCCATGATTTATGTTCACAGACAAAAAAAGAGGTAAATGTGGTGTTCTGCCTGCTAAACTGCCTGTATCTGAACCATTTCCAATTATGCAGGAAATCACGTTAGGAAAAGGTTACTCCAGATCTGTATGCTGTCCTGAAAATGGCAGCAGTTAATGAGATTGCCTTAATTGAGTCAGTAGGGAATAAGGGAGAGCTACTGTCTTAAAACCCCTGCTAATCGAGTGTCAAGGACACTAGACGTAAAAAAATAACTGCTGTTTCTCTGACATACTGTACATACTCAAAAATAATGGATGCAAGTGAGAGAATAAAGCTGTATCAGCATCACTTTTTTCTCCAACATTATCTTCATTCCCTTATTTATACAGGAAAGTTATTTGGTGCTGCTGAACACTTACGGCTGAAATGGGATGAAGTGCTGCTTGTCCTCGTCGTCCATTTTGCCTGTAATGATGTCGGTGACATCCATTACTGTGGGACGAAAAAAGCAAAATAGTTTGAAGGAGGTTAAAATGTTCTCAAGACCTGAAAAGACAGACAAAAACAATTAAGGCAGATGGTGGAAAATGACAAAGTGAAATCTAAGATATCGGAGTGGACAGGAAGGGATGGTCTGTGAAACAAACGGCTGACCTGACTTCACATCAACATTTTATGACAGAAACAATTATGTAATAGCAGTTTTTGTCTGGATTTTTCCCAAGTCCAATTTCAAGTCCAACTATAAGTCGCAGAAATATGCAAAATCAATGTGCAATCATACTTTACTGTGGAAAAAGTGATTGTGTTATTCATAATCTACATCAAGATAGGCATGAATTAGATTTAAACATAAACAAATAACTGTGGAAGGAGAGAGAAAATGTGTTATTGAAAATGTTACATAACTGAACACAGACCAAAACCCTTGTTTGAGCAGTATTTCCATTTTTTTTTTACTTAGTTTAATAACTTTACTCGTTCTGCTGGGTTTTGCTTCTTTTATTTTGTCTTGTTTTGCTACATTCATCTTTTCTTCTTGCGTTGTCACATTGCTGTTCCGTGTCCATATTTACATTTGTCATTTTGCGAATAAAAGGATTTCAAAAGACAAGTAAAAAATGTGCTATTGTATTGTACACTATATTCTATACTAGTAAACAACATCAGGCTCTGTTAAAATGACTCCTCGGCTCCTGAACACGCAATTCATTGAGACAACGTTTCTTCAATTTGCTGAGCAGCGTGCAGGTCAAACAGGTCAAAGCCAAACAAAGACGAGGAGCTGGGGTTCAAACTGATTCTTGAATGCATCACTTCTGCATGCTTAAACTGGAGTGATAGTGAGGTAGAGCCAATATTTGCAGTGATGGCCCCTAATGTGTGGGAATGCACTACTTAAGAAAAACTTTGGAATTAACACCTGCACAGGTAGATATAAATCATATTGTTTAACAGCATTTAAACTCAAATACATACTATGGCTACTTTACTTCTCATATTGTACCCTATTTCTCCAAGTTAAACTAGTTCCCTGGTGTCCTAATGAACATGTCTGTGACATGCTTTGGTCAAAACACCATAATGATGAAGCATCACAGCAGTTCAACCACTCTGCTAAAACAGCCCTGTTCACAGTGCTCGGTTTAGTAGTATCTATAAGGGACAGGAAATGACATCAGCCACAGAGGCTACTGGGAGCAGTTAGCATTTGGAAAAGTGATCATTTGCAGGCTCTAGCAGGCACATTGCCATCATATTTAACATGTATCCACTGGACAGATAAATCCTCTGAGGCTGGAAGTTTGTGTAGGACTCTGTGCTGTGTTTTACGGACAAAGCGGAGCTCCGCAAGACAACAATTCCAGGAGTTTAGCGCATTGTGCCATCCCAAGGAGTGTGGAAGTCAACATCGTGTGTTTTATCTCCTGTACTTAGACTGAGGAGGACCACAAAAACATGAGTGAGTCATCTTTTTTCACACTTTGGCAACTGATAGGGCCTCCAGAGACCCAAAATTTAAATGATTAAAAAGTTGATAATGGCATAATATGGGACATTTAAGAACATAAATAAATGAACACAAATGTTGGCCATGCACCTCGCTAAGGCATTAAGGAAATATCTGTAAACGGTATCTACCAAAACCACTCTGCCTCCAGACATTTTTGTCTCAAATGGATCATATAAAAAAAAAAAATCAGGATCTAACATCATGCTGTGTACAGCAGCAATCACCCGCATGTCTCAAGACATGGACTCATTAATCAGGCTGTCATTTACCTTCTCTTCAAGTGGCACTGGGAATCGTGACACTACAAAAGGGTGCAATTTTCTCTGTTGGACAACAGTGGTCAACACTGCAATCTAATTAGTTTGATTTATGTCTGGTTACTTGAAAAGTGAATGAGTTCTTTCTATTTTTTTCCTGCATGTATTTAAACTTTCGAGCCAAGCAAAGGTTCTGGCACAATACTGACTTTTGAACAAAAAACAGGGAAGGTGTTCTCAAGGTGTATACACATGATATTTAAATGTATAAATGTCATGTGTAATGATTATCATAGTAAAACAGCATCAGTTCAATCTACTTTACCTGCTACTCCAAAAGGTCGTCTTAATCCTGACGTCAGCTTCTTTGTGTTATTATCTCGTAGCTCCATGCGGCCTACTCGGACAATCTGACACACAAAGCTTATCTTCTCTCTTTTAAGGTCTTCGCTGCCCAAGTCCTAAGGAGAGGAAAAAGAGAGAGTTGTTGCTAATGTGATTGCCTTAGATTTAGAGCTTACATTTTTAATGAAGAAATCAATAACTATTACAATCAGAGTGTATAATTTGAGATGATCAAAATCCCATCTTGTTGGGCAACAGCGTAGCTCAGCTACAGACCAATTAATTGCACATTTTTGGCTGTAGATGCGTTTGTGTTGGGGCATTTTTTTCAATACAAACTGCTACAGCAGCATCTGTGGTTATGTCCTGTGATTCATTTCCTGTGGGCAATACCTTTCCAAAACTAGCAAAGTGCTTCTAGGGGGCGCACGCTGACCTTTCTGCCCTTGGATTTCCATTAGATAGAGGTGACCGCCTTGGTAAATACATGCAGCGAGCCACGCTCTCTCTTCTGAGTTTAACAAATACAGGCTCTGCAAACAGGCTCCCACATGCCTCAAAACATGAACGAAAAAACAGTGCACTACCACAGGCTCACATGCACACTCAGGCAGACACGCAAAAACACTCACTGTGAAGACAGCACGCAGGTTGTGAAGCTGGTCTATGTCTTTCACCAGACCTGAACTCGACCATTTCACCAAGTAGTTTTCACTGTGAGAGAGAGAGAAGAGAGAAAAGAATTAGGAGTCATCTTTACATGTAAGGGAATTAAAGCTGTGTAACGTAAAATGTAATGTAAAACAGTCACTGAATAAGACTTCATATTTCACTGTGAGTGTAAGCCTTTGATATGAAAAATATTTCAATTGTGTGAGCTAGCAGACATCGAGTGGACATTTCTTTGAACATTGTTGGTTTTACCTGATAAATTTGGACTCCACTGGGTCATAGAGGGACATGAGAACCTCTGCATCCTCGCCAATCTTGCACACCACATTCTTGAGAGTCACGAAGAGGGCAAACGCTGGCGTGGAAGCAAACTTTGCTTGCCTGGTCAGATCAATATTCTGCTTCTGAGACTGTCAGAGAGAAATGGAGGTGTCATGTTCAATATTGAGCATTCTTCTGTTGGTTTCTGTCACATGCGGGCCTATGCGGCTTGGAAAATGAGCTCATCAATAACACCAGTGCATGCAGAAAGAGATACTGTATGCATATCTTTATCAAGTTAAAGAGCTAGATTTAACAAGGCAGTGGGATTCATTGGGAATTATTCCTACTGTAAACATGGACAGTGAGATTCCCAGCATGCCCTTCAAAAACATGCTGGGACAACATCGTTAATATTTATCACGTTGACCTCGTAGCTCTCGTTTTGCCCATGCATATGCAATAAAGACCTCTGGATGAAAAGGTCATGTAAGATAAGTCCATGTAACTGCGGGGCGTTTTGCATTTGGCACTTGTACACAATGCCAGCTGACATCCAGGTGAGGGATGCCACTGACACGCCAAGTGAAACAGAGGAGGAATCTGGCAGAGATGTCAGGTTTCGGAAAAAGCAGCAAAGCATTTTTTTTTTCTGTGTGTGAACCAGGTGGGGCTGCACTTTCACTACGACACTAAGGCTGTGCAGAGCGCTAGGATTCCATTCCAGAGTGAACTAGTGAGGAATGTTGTTGTATTACCTTGAAATGTTCTTCGTCTACTAAAATAGGACAACATCCTTTTGGTAGGATATGTAACTACTTTAAACACACTTCAATCTCAGTTTTGCAGGCAGTGGGATTATAAATTAAAGAATAACAATGGAACACAAAGTACAGACACAGTCCTGCATGTTTTGGTATTAAATCCTTAACAAATTACCTAATAATGTCTCGAGATTTAAATTAAATTCAGTTACTTGTAAAAACTAATGCAGTCATCTCTCGAAATCAATGCCCTACAATCAGAGTCCTGAGTCTTTGTAGACTTTTATCATAAGAAATCCTATATGTTTTAAATAAAATTAAGTTATGATTAATTGACCAAACAAATCTCTTGGAGGCATCTAGTTTATCTATTAAAAATAACATTACATGTGAGGGGAATGTCAGTAAAATAGTCTGAATCATTTTTATCACACACACATTTGCTTTTGACACATTTATATTGTGAACTAGGTCATGATAGTTTGCTTTGAAAAGTGGGACTACCCATAGTAAAAGTTTGAGAAACTCCTTTAAAGGGTGTTTCACAGAGATCTATTCAAATGTTGAGATATATCAGTCTGGAGGAAAGTTGTAGGCCAGGGGTCTCAAACTCAAATGACCTGAGGGCCACTGAGTGTCTCGTTTGGTCACAAGAGGGCCGGTGAAGTGAATATTATTTTATTTTTTTCATTATATATATATAAATATAAAAGTATATAAATAAATATATAAACATATTTTTAATTTCACAATAAAAGTTTGATGTGGAACGATAAAAAGTTCACAATATAAATGTATTTATGACGCAAATTTAATAAAGTCATTAAGAAATCTCATAAGTTGATTTGGGGGCCACATGTGGCCCTCGGGCCGCAAGTTTGAGACCACTGCTGTAGGCCAAACATCTGACACGGACTTACGTAAAAGAAATGCTGAGGATATAGAGGAAACTTTAATTTAAACAGTTATTGCATACACAGAGTTCAAACTGTCCTTATTCAAGAATTGTAAAAATGATTTACCTTTTCCTCTTGGATCCGGTCCTCGATTTGTTTGGAGGCTGCCTCGTGGGCTCTGAACAGGCTGATGGTGCTGGCGAGCTCTGGGTCCAGTATGTTTCCATCTTTGTCTCTGACTACGAGATCAAGATCCAGGTACCTTGTGCAAAAACAGAGGAAGAGTCGTCGAAAAGTAGAACCTGCACAGGTAAACACTGTGAACGAGTGGTTTTACCAAACGCCTCTCTGAGGTCCGTTTTCTTTCAAAGCCCCCCGCACATTTTGCCCTTCTCATTTCTTCTATGGAACAGACAATAGCTTGCTGCCAAGCTATTGTCACTTTATGCTTCTGCAGTGGCAAAAGTCATTTCTCTACCTGGCCAAAGGTTTAAAGTTCCATGACAGCTTCGCAATTCTCAATTTCAAACTATTTTCTAAGCTCACTGCGAACACAGCAAGAGCTGTCATTTCATGATGGAATACAGTTTCCCTCCAGTTTTCCTCAAGCTAAGTGATGACCTGTCATACTCTATTGACTGACACTGCTGACCTATTCCAACAAGAGCCGTTTATCCAGAGAGATATGAGGATAAAGGGATAGGAGCTGTATTCTGAGGGAAGGAAAATAATAAAGGCTTCTAAAGACGAAATGCTCACTTGTTGCCGTAGTCTATCTTGGAGGTGACTCTCTGTTTGAGCTCCGTTAGCTCGTCCTGCGGGAGGGTGCCGGACAGGATTTGGGAACGCCATTCGATGAGGTCGTAAATCATGTCACGGACAGAGTTGAACATCTCCCGCTTGTCCCTCTGGAGGTGGAAGCAGAGGTGAATATTTGTACAATTAAGACATGGGAGAACATCTTCGGATTGTCAGGCATGTCATTACAACAATACAGAACAGTGGAATCTGTTTGAGCCAAATGCAAGATTTTCTAAAGATAAACAATTTAGTAGCTACTTTTTCATTTCACATGCATGTCAACATATACAGAAACATAGGCTGACATACCACATACAGGTCCCTCCATATTGTGGCCCATTCCCGCAGTGTGGTGGTAACCTCCTGAACCAGGGGCAGCTCAGTGGGAATGACTGTCTCCTTTTGCCTGCATTAATAGTGAACACATTTGATCTGGGTTAACTGTGTCTCATTCATGCCCTTCTCTTCTTCACAGTGAGAAAATGATCACAGACATGTGAGGAGAGAAGAGAAGAGAAGAGAGGGAAAACCTCCGAGGTCGTCAGGCTCAAAGTTAATTCATCACACACAGACAGGTGTGAAAGTCTGAGACCTTTAGACCCATACACGGTTATTAAACATATTGCTTGCTTTCCAAGTTAATCAAGATCAATTTGAATCCGTCAGATAAAGGTCTGTGAAGTCATATCTTTGTACATATTTCTATATTTTTGTTGTGTAGGGGAAATTAAAGAAGACAGTGACTCGCTGAACAACAAACACAAACGTCACATCACATCAACTGCAGACCCTCAAACTGAAAACAACCTTGGAGGCCGTCTACATTCACTTTACCGCTAAAGAGTTTTGTTTTTGTTATTATTATTATTTGCTATCTGGACAGAGCATGAACATGTGGCCTGCCTCAATAGCTGGAAATCAGGCTAAAAAAAACACTGATTAAGACTCATATATAGATGATAAATAATTAACATAAAGTGGAAAACGTTCCCGACTTTCTGCTTGGCTGCAAGGTATCACAGTATCATGTTATTGTGATTACAACTTTTCATTCACCATCATCAACCAACAGCAAGCTGACTGCTCACAAAAGGGAGGGATCAACACTTTTGATGAGTCATTAAAAACATTTCATACCTTAGGCACTGAATGACTTTACGGGAATTAGATCCCTTGAAACCGGATGCTGTCACATACCTAGCCACACATGTACCCAAAAACTCAACAGACCGAAGCCGTCTGTGCTCTAGGATAGTGAGTAAGTTAATTAATGAAGATAGCTGTAACCAATTACATATTTATTCATGACTTTAAATAACTGTGCTTTTTCAGTGGAGCCATTCTCTTGATTATACAGACAGAGTTGATGAACTTTGAGTGCATAATTATTAAATTGCTGCGGGTTTGTGATGATGGAACCTTCATGTATTGAAATTGAACTTTTAATCTACCTGCACATAGACTACACTCATCTACTAACTGCTGCCGGTGGCCATATTTATGTAAAATTGCATCATTCAAAAGTGGAAGTTCAGAAGTACTAACCCGTTGCCCTCGACAGTAGCCTCTTTTAGGTGGATATAGCAAGCAGGAAATATGCCCTGGAAGAGGAAGAGATAACAACAAAAACACAATGGTATAACTGGGGCAGAAGTTGAAGAGCTAAAAAAAAACTGGAGCTATAAGTCGTAAACACTCAGTCATGGAGTTTTAAGTGTGAAACTGTTGATTAGCCACTCACCTTTTTGGATTTTCTCCTCAGCCTATGCCCTCTGTACCAGTCTAATGAAGAACAAAAATAGAGTTAACTGTCAGCTGTTTGTTGTATCATGCATACATAAGGGGAACAAAAACTCCATAAAACCTGCCTTACAGGTTTTATTATTCAATTTACAACGAGAAATAAGATAAAACTTGAAAATAATCGCATATAAATCATCCTGCAATATGAAAACTAGCAGGAAAACGAAGGAGTGTAGGATTGCTGATGCCTGGAATCATAGCATTAAAGCACAATCATCAGTGTTCCCTACACAGTATATCATCTTACTGAACATGTGTCCAGGAACGACAAAACAATACACTAACTACTGATGACTGAGTAAAATAGTGTTTGACTCTGGTCTTCTCACCTTCATATGTCTCAAGTATGTGCACTGTGTCGCCAATCTGCAGCGACAGCTCCTCCTCTCCCTGGGCGTCATAGTTATAGATTGCTGTAGAGAGATGACAAAGGACAATATAAGAGGAGGAGATATTACTGGAGGAGGGAAAAAGGCAATATAGCATTTCACTCCCTTGTGGCGCTAATTGTGTGCCAGTGCAATGTGTAGTAGAGGCATCACACATCCACAGGATGTCCACCCACACTGTCTGACACAGTAATGGTTGGGCCAGGCACCACTGATGCTGTAATATCAACACATTTGTACCACCCACTGCAAAGGAGCCAAAATTGATGGAGAAAGCCAAAGCAGCAATAATAGTAGTGGGAAAAGATATTTGGTGAGAATTTTAGGACGGAGACAAAAACAGGAAAAAGAAACACACAACATGACATGTTTGTTTGTTTTTCGAGCCAGCACAACAAAATCAAGTTTTTTTCTAGTCTACAGACAGTCATTTAAAAGCAAAATAAAATTGTTGTGTTTCCATCTACAGTACAAATGTTCACATCTGAAAAACAAAAAAAAGGTAAAAAAAAAAAAAAATCTCTCATTGGACTTAATTTCCACCAAATTTTTGAATTTGATATATTCTACTGACAAACCGTACAGAACAGAGGAACAGGAGCAAAAAATAAAATCACCTCGACTAAATTTAAAAACCGTAATTATCGTCTGACACGCACAGCATTCCACAGCTTTGGCAGAGCCACATCACCATGGCAAGATCATGTTGTACCCACCAGTGACACATGTTCTCTTATTCAGTGAAGGGTGAACACTGTGTTGCTGTCAAACCAGTCATGACCAACACCTGTCTTTGTGAATAGCTGCAAGAACACTAACAAATACTCAAAAACACACACACACACACATACAGTTTATATAACTGAGACACTGGCAGCATGACAAGTGGCTGTGGACAAACAGACAGAGGTGTTTGTGTTGAGTGGACACCTGTGAGGAGATGCTTATGTATGCAGGTCCTGCTGAGGGAACGCATGCAGGGACACTTCAGCCGAGGTTTCCAAAGGTGACTGACAGCTTAATTAAAGAAGGCCTCCGCTGCAGGCGCTCGCACCTTTGCAGCATCCTGATGGTGCATCCAATAAGCTGACCACCGTCTCCCGGAATTGCCTGCCATATAAGGAACTGATTGTATGCCATTAACATATCAGGTGGCACTCAGCGATGCGTTCTTGTTACCGTTTAGCTTTCAAGTTGTAATGGTGGACAATTATCTGGAACACTTTTGTTTTTGTCGCTTTTGCCAGCGTGATGAAACGTTTATGTATTCTCCACCCACACAGTAGATTACGGCATGGCTTTCCCTGTATCACATTATCAGTGAAAGCAACTTACTTAAAAGGAAATTATAAATAATTCTGCTTTGAGGTTTTAACTACCATTTTAGGCAAAGCCAAAGCAATGACGAGCTGCATGTCATTCATCCCGACTACTGTCAGACTTTACAATTCCTAAATGTAGCACTGTAACAACCTCCACTTGCACTACTCCACCTCTACTACCGCCATCATCTGTGGCTACTGCCTGTACACCAGTGCTTTATCCTGTGCAATAGCAGAGGTGGAAAAATTACTAAAATATTGTACTCAAGTAAAAGTACCAATACTTTGATGAAATATTACTCAAGTAGAAGTAAAAGTAGTCATCTGAAAATGTACTCAAGTAGAAGTAAAAAGTTACTTAGTTACTTTGCGTGGGGTGTGAGGGTAGTAGAAATATGACAAGGGGTCAGAAATCCAAAAACTATTTTGGAGCTCACGCACCTGGCGCAACACAGGATATTACGTCACTTTTCGCGCATCAACAAAGAGGGCGCGCGCCAAAAGTGACGTAATATGCAGTGCTGGTGCTAATCACATCATCATTCGTCTAGTTCTGGTGTATATTTTCCCCCTGTAGGTCTTCATTGTGCTGAATTTTTATTTTTACTCAGTAACGGATAGGATTTATAAAGTAACTAAGTACAATACTTGAGTCAATACGTACTCAAGTAAAATACAAAATCCTGATTTTAAATTGTACTTAAAAAATACAAAATACACAAAAAAGTATTCAATACAGTAACTTGAGTAAATGTATTTAGTTACTTTCCACCTCTGTGCAATAGTCATAATTATTCATAAGTATTTATATTCTCACAGAGTCTGTAAACATTAATTTATGCATCTACCTGCAAATGCAATATTTCTATACATATTTCACTGTATATAATGTCCATAACTTTTTATGTATATAATGTAAATAGAGTTTAGTTTTTTTTTTCCTGTTTAACTTTCTTTAATCGCTTGCTTGTTTTTGTGTCGTCTAATTTCGCTGTCCGTCTTAACTGTTTTTAATGCTATAACAATGGAATTTTTATCTTATCTTATGTGGTTCAATAAAATGTTTGAAAATATGGCAATAGACCATAGACTTGCTGATGTTGTCTGTGTGTGATTAATTCAATTGTACTGAAATTGATGAAAAAAAAACAAAAAAACAACAACTCATAAGCCCATCAAAACCTCTGGTCGATATTGTCAGAGAGGGCTGACGAATCCGTTCATCCTTAAAAACTAGCATTTGTTACACTACATATTCTTAAAATTGCATTTAATAAACTGACCGTGCAGAACAAAACCCATAAAGAACTATTAATTGACTTGTGCCACATCACAAACAAGACAAAGGCTCGTCTGAATGCAGACAGAGGAAACCAATTAGCAGTAAAGCCACAGAACATATTGGACAATTTTGTCACAGGGTAAAGGCAACATCAAATGAAAAGATCTCAAAAATAATGACTCCACAAAACCAAACACAAGGGTTAGAGACTGCTCTTCCTCAAACTGACACTGTGCCATATTTGGCTTGAATAGCATGAGTGAGCCTGGACACTTGGTTAAATGAAGGCCAAGCACAAAGGCTGAAATACCCCCAAGCAGTCAATTCCAGCCATTCAACACAGAGCAGTTTAGGAATCAAAGTGTGTGTACATAAACATGTGTGTGTCCACAAAGCATTTTCTGATCCCCAAGAACAATCCAAAAACAAGCCCAGGGAATCCACCAGAACACAGCAGTGAGCTGACAATTGAACAAAGAATCCAGGCAATGAATTCACTCGTATCACGCTGAGATAGAAAAAGTTACATACACGGGGAGAAAGCAACAAAACAATCAAAAGGGAGGTGGGATTAATCTGTGTGCAGCCATTAGAGAGCTGCCTAGTCACTGTGCAGCAGGGTGCACTCAATTAAACTATCATTAAAGGAACCCAGGAAAAGCCTATAAAGCCATCAACCACTGCAACTGTGTGTTTTCTTGGAACTGGGTCAAAAGTCCCAGCTGATTCTGCATTTTAACTAAATGGCAGGTGCTGTGAGGGAGCAGCCCGAACAAACAGCTCTGAAAGAGACATAAAGCTTCACATTTCATCAGTAAAATAAAAAAAAAAATAAAAAAGCTGACCCAGTGATCGCTGCCAATAATAACAAAGTCTCACAACAAATAAATTGGAGATCTGAGGACCAGGGAGATTGTCACCGAGTGCCAAGAGTGGCAATTACACAAAGAACACAAACGCCAACTCATGGAGATGCTGAATAAATGACAACCATCAAGTGCAACCTTGACATGTGAGGAGATGATGGTGCAGTGAATGTCACCCAGCAACCAAAGTGATTCTTGTCACACAAATTGGGGGGGGGGTTGACTGACAGTTCTCATAAAACCTGTATTTCCATACCCAAGAGTGAACTGCTGTCAATAAAGACCCAGCGAGGCAGACAAACTCCATCAGAGGAAGGAGAGGAAGAGGATGATGAGGAGGTGGTCCATTCTCCCCAGAGTGTGGCATCATGCAAATGATTTCTGGTTGAAGGGATGAACGGTGGCATTATTTGCTGCAAGCTCATTATCATACATAACCTCTTGCATAAGGTTGCACAAACTCCAGAGAACATTATCATCAGACGAAACGAGTGAGGAATCAGATTAAAGACCGATCCACTTAGCCGGTGCACGTCTACGCCCTCTGCACAATTAAAAGTGGCATCATCGAAACACTGGACTGATTGTAATTCTACACTTTGCGCTCACTAATGACCTGCACTAATTCAAAGTGAGTGTAACATATCATTACGCTCAGATGAGAAAGCTGATAGTGGTGGAGTGTGGGAGAAAATGAAGGAAGGAGAAGTGTGCAGAAATCAACCCCCCTCGCTTTCCTCTCAATGGAGAGAGACTGAGACTTGTAATGTTTTAGATGAAGTCTCCATATAGACTCTAACCCACACGAGAGGATTCACCAGGAGGAAACGACAGAGTGGAGCGTGAGGCAAACCTCAGCCAGTTTCGGGCTTTTCCAAGAGCAATTAGACAGAAAAACCCTGCAGTCTCAAAACAGACAGATGACTTCAAAGGCCAATTCTCGCTGAAATATCACATTTCTACAGCAACTGGGTCCAGGCCTGAATGACAGGACTGCAAGACCAACTGATATGGCAAATGAGTCAATGTGTAAGTGGCTAGAATCAAAATTTAGAATCATGTTCCACTGACCTTGGTTATGCAAATTCAGCTATGGGAAATAACCAGAGTTATAAATATTGAAACTGCCCATATTAAAGCTTCAGTGCGGAACTTCTGTCACTCATTAACAAGTCTTAGTCATTGCCAACACACAGTATGTGCCTTTTTATGTACAGTATATGAGGCACTGAGCATGATAACAACAATTATTAACAAATGGTGGTCAAGTTCCTATAAAAACTAATTCTAAATGTTCACAAAGTTCTGCTAAAGAATATTTATCCAACAGAAATACTGACTGATTCAACTGAATCAACCTGCCTTATATACTAAAGGATAATAAAAAGTAAGGATAACTGTTTTACTGTCAGTGTAAACATACAGAAACAACTCATTTAGTGCTGCAATCAATGTGATCAATGTTTGTCAAACTTGAAAATGACGATGTACTATAATGTTTTGTTCAAAAACAAAAAATGTTTGAGTTTTCATGATTTCTTTGTCATATGGAGCAAAAAAATGAAGAAAATATTCACATTTAAGAAGCTAAAACATTCAGAAAACTTGTTTTAATCACAAAAAAAGCCTCAAACCTATTAATCGATTATCAAAATAGTTGCCGATTAATTTAGTAAATGATTAATAATCTATTAATGGGCACCAGGCCGCCAGTTTGAGACCCCTGAATCAATACTTTGATTATTTAACTAAAACAAAGATGTCAACATACCCTAGTACGACATAAGCAACTGTGAATTACAAGCCCAGGCTGATGTTCTCAGAAAACATACATCTGGTCCTCATCCATTTCAAGATGTAAGATCATACAGGACACTACTTTCCAGAGAGGAAAGAAGGACATCCACACCATCATTTACGCAAACATACATATGTGTACTTATGCATTTTATGTGGAACAAATGTATGCATTTATTTATTTATTTTAAAGCCTTTAGATCCTATGATGCCTTGGAGGACATAACTAAACCATGACTGCACAAAATCATCCTGCTGTAGTCATTTGTATGGGACAAATGTGAGCCGAGTGAGCTGCTGCTGCTGCAGGTGTTGACTGTGTTTTCTTGACGAGCCCGGCTGGTGCTGAGACGGGGCTGGCTGCAGTGAGCTCTGCTGCAGAGTTGACAGGTATTCTTCAGGGATCTGCCAAGTGCTGTTAGGATAACGGGAAGAACATGGGCCTTGGGCAAGAAGCGGGAGGACCCAGCATTTGTGTTGCACTTTTGCACTGTCTGTGGAGAGTGACTTAACTCTCTGCAAAAATGTTAACTCAGAGACTGGTGCTGCACACACCAAAGAAATCATATAGCAAAAACACACACACACACACAACTATACAGGGAGGTAAATGGTGCAATACAATTTATGTTTGCAAAGGCACTTCTCCAACTATCTTGAGAACATTTGTATCAGAATAGTGATGTGAAATTACCTCTAACAGCATGTGAGATTTTGGGAACACTGCACTGCTCAAAGTAAGCACTGCAGCATATAAACAACTGGGGGATCAGCTGATAAAAATGCTTCTCTCGCAATACAAGGGGTAGAAATTGCACAAGGTAAAATATCTAATTGAATTCCCTATGCATTCTGATATTTCAAGATACAGTGCCTTAGATATTTATCTAAATGGTGGTATAAAACTTTTGTGAATTACTTTGAAAAAGAACCAAGTGTCCATAAACCAAAATTAATTCTCCATTTCAGGGTCCCGTAATTTCTTGCAATATCTACCATTACGTCTACAATAAACGACAAATTAAAATATTTTATTTGCATTTTTTCACATCGACTTATTCCAAGCCCATTTCCTAATGAAGGATCAAATTGCAAACTCTCTAACTTGAGAACCTGGAACCAGTTTAACGTGATGTATGTTCAAAATTATACTTCAACTACTATCAACTGTTAGCGTCATCATTTCAGCAATAATTCCAAACTATTGTGGTGTGAAAGACACTTACACGTGAAGGAGTAAGTGTGGTGTTCTTGGTGGTGGTAAGTGTGTCAAGGCTGCCAATCCCTCATCTTAATGTGAGTATGAGCAAAGCCCATTAGCAGGGGATAAATGTTTGGATAAACACTCAATTCACAACAACACTCTGGGGCCCTTGTAAGACAATAGTTGGCAAAACTAAACCTATTAGCAACACCTAATAATAATGCTGGGATACTCAAGGTTTTGAGAAATTACAATAACTCCAGTTTGCCTTAATTGATTTCTACTCTAAAAGAAATTAAAGTGTCTAAAGGTGTTATTAAAACAGTGGAGCTGGAGATTGACTGATTTATGACAGTACATTCTGTCACATATAAAAGCCAGCATCTTTGTAGTGTTCATATGGAGAAAGAGCTTGAAACATAATTAATTTAAAGTCCCTCTCTAATAAGGTTTTCTAAGATTTAAGCATTCAGCCTGATGGTCCTTTCTTTGTGACAAATGCAGACAGTGAACCTTGGATTGTGAAACGGCAACAAACTAACCCTCTTAAACCAATTATATACAACAGTTTTATAGCTTTATCTCCAGCTAGAAAGTGGAGATAATGCTGCTGCAATTAACCTGAAATTAATACAACAGCAGCTGAACTGTGAAAGAGCAAAGCCCGAGGTCTCTCTCTTTCCCCGTCTCTCTAACACAACCAGATTTCTCCTCCCTTTGACTGGAACTGAGCAGGAAATGCCACTTGTTGAGATATTACTGTATCACAATGGACGGGGCCTTCTGGCTTTCCAGTCAGCGAAGAGGAAATATGAGCGTGCTTTATGACTGCAGGAAGATTAACAATACCTCTTATAAGAAAGGTAAATGTAGACACAGAACAATGTAAAGCTATAATCATGTGAGGCAGAGGAAGTGGCAGGTTTAATGCATGAAGAGGGAAGTAAAATGGAGGGGCGAGCAGGTGCAGATCTACAGCATACACACCAAATCTAGATGCCAACTGCAGTAATACTTCCTGGCAGAACTTTCTGCCTTGTGCCCAGCTCCTACACAAGCCTTAGGGTGCAATCTAACTCAGACCGATAGCTCTGCTTCCATCGTCTTTGCAGAGCCAAGTTATGCCTTTAATTGAAAATCATCTTCCCAATACAAAAGGGAATGAGGGCAGAATGTGGCTTATTACGGCAAATCTTTTTACAGAGAGCGTTCGCGCACTGCTATTTGCGCTAATACACAAGAATCTCCACTGGCTCTGCAAAGCAAACCTGTATGCACTTCGTATACACACATCTCATGAGCTGCAGGGCGAACAGGAGCCTCACCGAACACTTTCTCGAGGACTCATCAATACCGGGGTGCGGATGATTTAAAATAACCTTGAAAACAACGACGATGCCACATTTCTGACGTCGGCTTTTGCAAACGCTTGCAACTGCTGTCAAGCCACAGGAACAAATCACAGGGTTAAATGTTTCTTTCATCAATATGATAATACACAACATCGGGTAATAAACTGGAAGAATCCGCACAGATTAGCCTTTGGCACAGCGAAAAGTAGCTAATTATTCTCTACCCCTTGTGATGCGAATGCTAATGAGTGTGGAATTACCTTAAAATATTTAAATAAACTCAGCGATTGACTCAGCAAGTTTACTCCATTGCTGACAAGCATAGAATTTGGCACTTGACTTTCATCAGGTGGTATCTGCTGCACCTCAGAGCATAACAGACACATGAAACAATAACTGACTTGGGCCTATTGTATGTCGTGCTATTTCTTATCACGGCAAATGTGTTCTGCTAATGGAGACAATCCCCTATCAGCGATGAGACGGCCACACGGCCCCTGAAATGTCTCACAGCAATTAAGAAAGTCCGGAAGATCTGCGATACAAAGGACAAACAGGGTCTCATGAGGTCACTCACGTCCAAAAAGTTCCAACTGGAGACAGTCTTCAAAACCAGACACAGGCACTCTTGCATGGCGAGCAATGTTCCACAGACAAACTGACAAACGAGCAGATCCAGCAAAGGACGGCAAAAACACTTAGCTCCAATTTAGCAGAAGAAAAAAGGTTTTTGATGTTAGCCAAGGTAACTTGCCATACTTCGCATCATCCACACCTCAAAAAAGTTCTGTGGTAAATTGCTGGGCAGATGAAGGCACTTCACTTCCAGTATGAGCCACTGAATGTCTTTGACGAGTGTGGTGGTTAGTGTCGTCAGCCAGAGACCAGTCCTTTGGCCTTAACTCCCGACAGAGTTAAAATCAACAAGCACTCTGCCCTCCCCTTGATTGCAAAGCAGTTTTATATTTTTATGAACACCTTAACCAACTTCATGAACTGATTCATTTAATACATGTATTCAGGCCAGGCATGATGACACACTATGACTTCCAAACTATTTGCACCTGAGAAAGAATGTATAGTATACATGTTTCTATTGCTATGTTTGCTAACCCTTGTCTATTTGTTTACTTTCAGTATCACAACTGGTCATACAGCAGCCCACAAGGTTGAGCTTGTGGTTTCACATGCATTAAGCCCAATTTATACTTCTGCGTAAAGTGCTCTGCGTAGCTACGCAGAGTCCTCTGCGTCGACGCAGAACCTGTCGAAGAGCCTCTGCGTCGTCTCCGGGTGCACGGAATATTTTTTAAGTGTCCGTCACTCCGTCAAGGGACTACGGAGACGGCAAGAGCTGCGATTGGTCCTCAGGACAGGCCGAGCTAAGCTGCTATGTGCCGGCTCTCAGTGCGCTCCGGGCGTCCTGACAGAGGTGGAGCTGATCCCCGCCGATAACGCCGCTGCCAAACTATAAATACGTCATATCTTAACACACACAGCACATGTTTAGACTCTAAATGGCCAATTTCTCGCCTCAAGTTATCTTTAAACTGCGTTCCGTCACACAGAAAAGTGAGAAACGGCCACTGTTTCAACAACAACAGTCTTTCTCTCTCTTTCTTTCTCGGACGCCATTGCTCACTGTAGCCAGAAGCACAACAACCTTGCGCAGCGACCCCTACTGATCGGGCGGGAAATTGCAGCGAGTGTCCGTCACCACGACGCAGAAGTATAAATGCTCGAGGCGTCTCCGTGGTGACGCAGACGGATAACGCATACGCAGTCGGAGAAGTATAATGTGGCCTTTACACTGAACGTTTGGCAGGAAAGCTAATTTTACCTGCAGCCTCTGAACTGTACAGAACAGCTTTAAAGTTCTGCTGATTAGGGCTGAAACAATTACTCAAATTAATCGGTAATTAAATTGATCGTCAACTACTTTCATAATCAATTAATCGGTTTGAGTGTTTTTTAATTAATAAAAAAAGTTATCTGATTTTTCAGCTTCTTAAAATGTGAATATTTTCTGGTTTCTTTGCTCCATATAACAAAAAAACATTAAAACATAATAACTTTGGTTTGTGGACAAAACATTTGAAAAGGTTTGAGAAACATGGACCAAACTATTACTTGATTAATAGAGAAAATAATTGACAGATTAATCAATCATAAAAAAAAGAATCGTTAGTTGCAGCACTACTGCTGATTTAGTGCCATCATGTTTAGGTGTGACTCATGGCATTATATATAATCAAATACAAAATGGACCAAAATATGAATGAGATTCTCACAGAATAAAATAACTAATAATTAATCCACATATTTAGATATAGTATGACCCTTAGTAGACAATATGATGATTAAAAAATAACTGTTTTACATTAAACGATCTGGCAGTGAGGGTTTAACTGTTTTTTAAAAAATTAGAACCATCTTGCAGTGGATGTTTTCTAATGGGTCTACTTTGCATGTTCTCCCCATGTGACCCATCAGTTTTGTCTGCTGCTTCCAGACCGGGACTTGGTTAAGTGGAGACGGAACTGACTGTAGGTGTTAACATCAGTATAAATGCTTGTGCATTTATGTTCTGTGATGGGCTGTCGACATGTGCAGGCTGTACCCTGCCTCTCCATTAATGTCAGATGAGATTGGCTCCAACTCCCACCGCAACCCTCACAGGATAAGTGGTTTAAATGATGGATGCATAGATTGACAGATACAGCATTAGAGGGGTGTGCATGTATGCAGTAAAGAAAACATGCACTGCTGCAGGTGACTGAAGGAGGTCTAGCAGTCTGGTGGATAGGGAAAAACTTGATGGATTACAGCAGTGCTGCAAATAGCTCAACATTGCAGCTATGTAATTGTGAGAAGAGGGGGAAAAATAGATTTGGTTCATCATTAAGGTGTGAAACATTCTAATGTGGTGGACTACCACAGTTCCGAAAAGTCATAAGATGTAATGGAGTCATAATGCGTCAACGCACAGCCACCGTAGGCAGCCTGTTGCGTTCAAAATTTACTGCTGTAACTAAATCATTTTAAATGATAACATAATCTAAACAGAGAAACAGTGACAAGTCGACGACAGCAGACGTGATTTCATTGAAATCCCAAAAGGCCGATCACACGGGGTAGAGCTGCCACTCTCTGAGATCCAAAACTGAGATGCAAGGCTCTGACTTTATCAAGTATTTAGGCATGGACATACACACACACAAAAAACAACAGGCCATTTCCAACCCGAAAGGCCGTCTCATGGCGCACGTGGCAATCCCAACCCCATCAGTGACTGCAACCACTGACTGACACCTCCATTACATCTCCCCAAAACAACTCACAGGACATTTTAAAGGTGACAAATGCAACATTAATATGGACTGCTGCTGATATTAATGCTGACATTTTTATAACCTCAATAGACTCATGTCATGTTGATTTCTTCAATGCATAAATTCAATATGGTATTGTGACTGGAAAACATAACTCTGGGGAAGTTTACTTAGACAAAATAAATATGTTCCGCTGCAAATGTGATCTAACTTATGAGACTTTAATCAGAGATTGCACGCAGTACATATTACATGCTTACATGCTCGACTCTGTCCTCTGAGGGACTCGGGAAGTCTGGTCTTTTTAGTCCTTTTTGACTGACCAACAGTTCGACAGGTCGTCCAGTGTCAGGTCACAACCCCAGCTCATCTGCAAGCTTATCACTTCAGAGTAAGAACAAAGCCACAGCCAAAGCAGACATCTAGAACATAAAGAACACAGAACCAGGTGGCAGGCACACTGTCTATTCAATGTCGATTCTTTCATTAAACTTTGTGTCCACAATGCAATTATGCTTGTGTCTCCAATTAAGTAAAGGGAAAAAAGTATCTTTGAAGTGCAAATAACATTTAAAATAATGAATGATGTTGTCCGACAATGGATTCAGACAAATAAAGGATCAATAGCGATCAATGCGGTGAGTAAAATCATGCTTGTACTGCCTTATCGGAACCATCAGGATTAAGTTAAGTTGGTACAGGCAGCCTACCGACTTGGCAAAAACAGCTTCCCGAGTTAAGCACCATCATCTCCATGTGTGTTTAGTTCAACCAGAGAAGACGTATGGTTTTCTTCCTCCCTGGTAACATTTTGTTTCTTGAGGGGCTGAGTGAATCATCGCTGCACACAGCTTAACAACAGCATAATATACTTTGTTCGAGGGGTAAAGATTTTTTCAGTTCGTTATGAATTTGTGGCAGTCTCCCCATTATTTTCCCATTTCCCATAATTAATTGGAAACAATTACATATTTGCAAAGCATCATGTATTTTTAAGTGGTAATTTTGTCAAGAGAAAATTCTAATTCGATGGGTAACAAACATTTTAGATGAAACTATTCAATATTAATGAACCAGCATGACGTTGGTTTAGTATGGTAACCAATCTAAATTATGCAATAACACGTGTCTACATCAGTGACCTTTGTTTCACACTGACGTGCTACACGCCAGTAGAGCCATCTGTCAAGCAAGCATAATCAGCACAGCAGGACTCTTATCAGACAATGCACAAGCTGCTTGGCATCTCTACAATCAATACCGAGGGTACTAAAAAGCGCCTGTGTCACCATGCTATGGGACAACCCACATCAGTCACACTTCACATACAGCCACATCATACACAGATATGTGTATTCTTTTTATTCCATGTCCCACTGTCTTACACAAACTGCCAAGAAAAAAGGCCACAGCTCACTGTATTGGGTATGGCGGTTCCACGACCTTCACAAGTATCAACTTTTACTTAATGTTTAAGGGTGAGTTAATCGAATGTTTTCTGTTTGTTTTCTACTAAAATTCCAAATTTACTTAAAGGGGTACACCCTATTTCTCCAAGTTAAACTTCCCAAGTTCCCTGGTGTCCTAATGAACATGTCTGTGACATGCGTTGGTCAAAATACCATAAGGATGAAGCACCACAGCAGTTCAATCACCCTGCCAAAACAGCCCTGTTCAGAACGCTCGGTTTAGTAGTATCTCTCTAGGTCCACCTTAAAAAAAGTAAAACAAAACTTAAGGGACAGGAAATGACATCAGCCACAGAGGCTACTGGGCGTTAACAGCAGTTAGCACTTGGAAAAGTGATCATTTGCAGGCTCTAGCAGGCACATTGCCGTCATATATAACATGTATCCACTGGACAGATAAATCCTCTGAGACTAGAAGTTTGTGTAGGAAACTTGTGCTGCACTGTGGAGCCAAGAATAGAACTTTTCGCAGACTTCCGGTTTAAGGATACCGTTGCCCTCGCCAGCATTATCGCGTGTTTTTACAGACAGAACGGAGCTCTGCGAGACAACAATTCCAGGAATTTAGAGCATTGTGACATCCCAATGAGTGCTGAAGTAAACATCGGGTGTTTTATCTCGTGTACTGTAGGAGGATCACAAAAACATGAGACATCCAGAGTCCCAAATATAAGGATTTAAATGATTAAAAGGTTGATTCTGCATAATATGCCCCGTTTAAAGTCCTTACGAGGAGTAGAACTGAGTTCACAGGAAGTTGAATCACTTCTGATTCACTTCAATCAGCTCCCATGTTTTGTTGTACTTCCAAACTTTGGAGTACAACAAATTAATATTGATTTACCAGGAATATAATGAGTAGAGAATCAAATCAAATCCAATTCAAAAACAAAAAACACACCAATGCCAACTTTTTAGATGACTGCTGCATCTAAAACAAGATTTATTTTCAACTTTGTGCCAAGTTGCGTGAAACCATTTATCTATGCACTGATTCAAACAGACCAGTTGTCATTTGTCTTAGCCAACCTCTCACAATAAGCCACAAGAATAATTAGCATCGTTCCAACAAGCAGAGCGACCCAAAGTTTAAATCTAATACCATTCACAATGAATAACAGCAGCATCATACTGACCTCCAAAGACAGAAGAGGATGACGACAAGCAAACTTTTTGGGTGAGACTATGTGACAATGTTGAATTAATAAGGCAATGAATGAGTTAGTGGTACAAGTTTAAGCATTTGTGGTGTGACTTCCAGATGGAGGAATACACTAAAAACATACAAAAGTAAAAACATATTTCAGCCTCGTCACAAAAGGCTCACATAATAAAATGTACACCTGAAAATCAGTGATTTTACATCACAGCACACTAGAATTGTTGAATCAAACTTGTTGTAAATTTGATTGTTTGATTTAGTGACTTCAGTGTTTGAAACATTTTCTTCAGATTCATCTGTGACACAAATTTAACAAATGAGGCACCAGTGGACCAACAGCTCCTGTGTCCATATGACTCTGGCCCATTAGAGTTAATGGTTATACAAACTTCAGGTTTCAGCTGGTGAAATAAAGCAGCAGGTATATCATACCGTTAGCCTAATAGCATAATTGCCTAAGTCATTTATTTTTGGTAATTGTGACATCTGCCTAACTTTACCAATGTGCTTGCTAAAAAAAATAGTTTTTTCTTGATTTCCGAAAACTTTCAAATATGACTTGTGCAACTATGCTATTAGGCTAACGATAAGTAGATAGTTGTTGACAGTGAAAGCTCCATGTTTCAGTCTGGTTCATGGAGCTGGCAACACACTGCATGCATGGAAGCATCAGCAGCACAGACTGATGCCAAACCTGATCTATCACCTTAAATATTGTTGTTGGTTTTGGATGTGTGAGAAAAACATCAGTATCTGTACATATAGTGCTCGATTGATGATAAACCATACAGTCAGTGCGTTTACGTGCATGTTAAAGTCAGATAAGACAATAATTCTTTTTTTTTTAATGTCATGTAAACATGTCAGTCCGAGATAATTCGAGCTAGTCTTAATCAGACTAACATACATGGATAATGTGATTCATAGTCCGATTACTCCTGAATGTATACGCTTCATCGGACAAGCACCGTAAAAGCTTCCCTGGTCTTTGACCCAGAAGTAGAAGGAGATGACGCATAAACTGCAACAAGAGCCATGCTCGATCTAATTTGTATCATGATTGACATGTACAGAGAGATGCAGCGCTACCTACGGACACAGAGTCAGAAGTACACAACCAATGAATTGATGTATGCACCGGCTCGCCAAGTAGTCATATTACCTGTCTTAGTTAGACTATGGCCTTAGCTCGATTGAACTGTGCATGTAAATGTACAGAGTGATGAAAAGGTTTGTTTCCCCTCAGTTGAAAAACACATTCCTCTCCTCTTCTGGTTGCTATTGATAATAACCTGCTTTATTTCCCTCAAGTAAAAGGACTCTGTCTTCAATTTTGTCACCACAGCATTTTCTTCCTTTGGAAAACTTAAAAAGAGGCAAATATAAATCAGGCGCCTTGTTCTGAAACTCTTTACAGTGTACTTTGTGATGTCAGCAGTCATATCTAGCAGGGAGTGTATTGGTATTATTGTTCATGACCCTTTTTTCCACACCTTTTCATAGCTATTGTGCCTGGCATTGATGTGAGACAAGCATAATAAAACTAACACATAAACCAATTAAAAAAGGAATGACTACACTTTCACTTCACGCTCTTTTTCACTCCCACATTTCACACCAAAGAGCTAGACGGTAGAGGGTAAAATACAAGACTGGGGATTTTAAACACATGGTTAGAATTTATTGGGTAACCAAGTCTGTGTTTTAATTTGAACCATATTTGTTAGCTTTCTGCACTTGTGGGTGGGATATGGTTTACTTGGGTGCAGGGCGTGGGGCTCCACAAATTACTCATGGCCTCAGTCATGAGACGAAGCGACTGTCAGTCAGCACTAACCTGTTTTAAACAACAGTCGTCTGGGGTTGTCAATTGTGATGGCCTAAAAACTGCCACACACAAGTTTTAAAACATGAATTTACAGACACAGAAGAGAGAAAACATTTAGAGCTGATTTAGAACTTCAAGTGAATCCTCATATAAGCTGCCAGTCTGTGATCTGACCTACAGGAAGCAGCATATCCTTACAATCTCAACCTGCTACAGCAAGCTGGAAAAACAGACCAAAATATCCAAGTGCATTTTGAAAACACATGGTATTAGTTTCTATGATGTGAGCTGGTAAGTCACAAGGGTAATTTGTGTTGAAGTCTCAGTAGTGTTCCACAAAAAAAGTCCAGTTGCTTGGTGTTTCCTGGTTTGCTTTCAAGAACCAAAATCCTCTGATGTCTCTCTTAAGGAACAACAACGTCCTGATCAAACAGAAAATAATGAGAATACACTTAAAACAAGCATAATTTGAATCAGCACCAGGAGACAGCCAAGTAGAAAAAAGAAAACATTTCCCCTGAGGTCCTCTCATTTTGGAAATCATTTTGGAGATGCTGCATGAATAACCAGCCTTTCAAACCCCTGCTCCCTTTGATTTTTGCCAGGACGGTTGGCATTTGATGGAAAAAGAACGTTGTAATGAAATTAGCTTAAGGTCATGACGAGTTATATGATTGTAACATTACTTTGACGAATGATGTGAACACGGGTCAGAGAATGAAGTCACGCCCTGAGCCTCACAATTTCCATCTTAAGTTTGTCAATAGTTCTTTTCTATTCTTTCTTTTTTTAATGCAATTGCCTGATTGCAATGTATTGTGTCAATGTAAAAATCAGCAGAGCTAAATCCAGGCTGATAGGCAGCATTCTGCACATACCAGTGCAACTGAAGACATTAGCTATGTTTACATGGACACAAGTAATCAGAATAAAAGCCTGTCACGTAAACATGCCAATCCAAAAACTGTGATCTGATACAGTCCATTCAGAAAATAATTTCATTCCGAACGGGAGATCATTATTCGGGTTGACAGTTGATCTGATCATGACTTCCTGATTTGGGGCCATGTCTGATCCAGCTAAACGTGATGGATTTAAATTTTTTTACTCCTGTAATTAAAAAAAAAATTACGAACAGACACGAAAGTCACAGATGAGGAAAATTAGACCGATAGTGGACAGTGAGGGGACGAGCAGACACGTGCAACATTTGTTTACTACAGAAGCGGAAGTGATTCTCCTTCTTCTGCTTCTACATCAGGAGAATTAGACAATACTAATACTAATCCAATCGGAACAAATCTTTTTTTCAGAATGTAGACATTTGCACAATGTAAACATAGCCACTATTTTATTGTCTTGGTGATTGGAGACAATTCGAAAGATTATTCAAAAAAGAGCCAAAAAAATAGTCAAAGGGGATGTCCACTGTTCATTTACCCAGGAGGAATAATTTTAACACACACACACACACACACCTCAGCATGACTAATGCTGAAACAATGAGCTGACAGTTCAGTTTAATTTCTGTGCATTTTTAACTTTTTTTTTGTCATTCTGCAGACTTAAAGGCACTATATGTAAGATATGCAAGAGTTTATAACAGGTACTGCTTCCTAGTAGTATGAAAAAACAATCCCGTATGAACTGAAAGGCAGACCTGTAAGAAATGTGGATGCCTTTTCCCCAACATAAACAGAGTAGGCTGCAGGCTATAAGTCACATTTTAATTGGCAATAACCGGACAATTCTGTGCCAATGTTGTCAATGAAGCCAGTATTTGAATTTAACCTGTTTCCTTGATCTCTGGTGACATATCACAAGACATTTCTTACATACAGCTCCTTTAATAATTTATCAGTTAATCTGAAAAACCACTGAGTAACCACTGATCTGAATCATGTTCCAAATCAGATTTTTGAGCCGTTCATCATCATCATGCAGCAATTTGAGTCCAAATGAATCCCTTCTTACACTGACATATGACTCATCTCAAACTTCCACCGACTTCTGGTTTGCTAAAAAAGCTGGCAAGGTCTTTGACTGCCACAATCACAGGGAAGAGCGTCATAAGCAGCAATGAAGCACCAACCACCCCCCAAAACAAGGAAGAGACAGCAAGAAAATATTCACTGTTTTTAGCATATTACTTTGACTGTGAGAAGACAGTCACATTTATTATTAATGCTGCCTCGAAGAGACAAAAAGAGGTTTTTTTTGTGTTCACTAATATAGCAAAGAGGCCATTATGAGAGTAGTAAACAGCATGACTAAAGTTTTGCTGAAACAGAAATGGGTCCACAGCGAGCTTGCTGCCAGAATAAGAGGTCTCACAGAGTGCTCATTAGTGCTACTTGGTCAACACGAAGTATTAAAAGTGCAATAGACGTGCACCCCAGCAATCCTCAGCAGCCGTGATGTGGCAGCTGCGTCTCTTTCTACCAATGACTCATCCAAGAGCGTTCACTTTTAAGATCTCATGGATATTTGAGTGTAAAGTGAGGCGATCATTAGCATCAGAATGTGGAAATGTTCACGTGCATACGCCACACACACACAACTACACGAATCACATCAAACCATACAGTATCTCTGCACGAGGCACAGAAGGGGCCCCTGGCCTATACTGCGTAGACTGGAAACAACAAGGCTCATTTGGAAGTTGCAGTGGAAGCTGTGGTATAACCTGCTGAATTCATCAATCAGTCCATATCAGCATTCCACACACAGCTGAAGTCCTCGGTCTGTCTAATGGACACAGCTAAAAGCGAGTATGGACGTGGCAAGACAAGGGCGCATTAACAAAGATTCAGCTGGAAATATGTGCATTTTTCCACAATGAATGAATAAACAGGCAAAGGGATTAGTTACATTACACTACAAGATGGTCAAGGACAGCCTGTGTGTGTCCAACTGTTACTCTCACATTTCAGACTACTCATTATGAGTCATACAACTCTCCTCTAAAATAACACTTCGGATGTTTCAGGGCATATTTTTCTGTGTCAGGGTAGAGTAGACGTAGACATTTCTTCCCCCACAAGAGTGATATAGATTAAAACAGCAATAAATGTGTGAACAGCTTTGGGAATGTACTAAAATAAAAATGTGGGAAAAATATAGCCGCACGTGTGATTTATGGACAAACGTGTAAACCTATGATATGCTGTGATTTAATCTCATTTCTAAAAGTCCCTGAAAATGTAATTGTTTCCCACACAGGGGCACCGCAGAACCAACACAGACCACCAATGCAATTCAAAAACACAACCGACCATTCCATTCATTCATCTCTCTGCCTGTGCAGCTCTCTCTCTCTCTCTCTCACACACACACACACACACACACACAGACAGACTCACAGCTGATTCATATGCACCTCCTCTCCAGTGCACAGTGCATGCAGCCTATATCAAACAATAACATGAAGAAGCAGCACATTTGGCACACTTCACAGCCTGTGAAACTTGGTGTTCACCAACACTTAGCATAATATAAACCTGTACTCCATCACAGCTCTCCATGAGGTTATTGTATGATATGAACACCACCTTATTAAAGGTGACATATGCAAGAATGTGGCCAAAAACGGTTACTACACTCAAATTAAAAATACAGAGGTCTTTTAAGGTTTGGTTTTCTGACGTTACTGGCAAACCGTGGTTGCTCGGCAGCTGAGACTCTACTGACTGCAATGATTGGTAGACGGTGGTAGGTGGCGCCACTTGCCAAAACAGGATTTCAAAACGTAAACATGATTTGCAGTCTGCAAAATATTTTTTTTAATGCAAATATTTTGTCTGTACTGTTGCTGTTGGTGAGTTCAGTTTGTTATATGAACATTATTCCTGATTCCCTGTGACATATTAGGAGGATTTTATGGCCAGATGTTTTAGATTTGATACATAATGCACCTTTAATATTCAAGAAAACTCCAACAGGACTTTAGATAAACAGATAAATACTATTATTTACCATAGCACTTTAAGGGTCTCATTTCTTTCTGAGCACATAATCAGGTTACATTTTGAATTTTAGACATTTTATTTGATTACTTATACTGCATTTTGACAATGTTATACATTACTATTTTATTCCCAAGTGTTATTATGTTTCTAAAGAAGCAAAATGTTAAGCATACAATTTACCCTTCATGGATTAATAAAGTGTTATTATGATAATGAGCTGGAGGGGGGAAAAAGTAACTAAAAACCAGCCAAACACATCAGTCAAAAGAGGGCATTATATTCCAGTCATCAACTGCCCTAATTGCTAAAGACTGTTATCAGCAGTGGCCCTTAAAAACTATATAGACCTCGACATAGTTTATCACTTTTTTTTTATTACTGTTATTATTATTTTTTGTATTGTTATTATTACGGCAATCAAAAACACAGTTGTTTACACGTTAATCCGACTATTTCATCGGGTAAAATTCAGTATATACTGATGCCCATGGATAAATCATCCTCTGAAGGACGCTGGATGCGAAATGGGACAGCGGTTTCAGTTCAGGAAGCCTGGTTACAATGTAGTTGAGGGAAGAAGGGAAACAAAACACCAACTATAAATCCAAGACAACAAGATTTACATGGTGTTTAAGGCTCGTCAGTAAACACAAAACAAACATGAGTTACGAGTTAGTTTTGCAGCGGAGGCCCCATAACACAGGAAGAGGCTACAGCTAGGCGCGCCTAACAATTCCCAGTCCCCACACACACACACACACAGAGTCACAGTCCGCTTCCTCACAAAGACAGACATTCCTTGTTGTGCATTTCATGCAAATTGTCAAACAAACGAGCGACATTTCACGTTCGCACACTCTCTTCCACTTCACAGGCAAATGAATTCAACCACGCAAATCTCTCAATGTGCCACATGAGGGACAGAACAGCCGGCCGCTTTCTGACAACAAACCCTTCCCAAAAAAAGAAAAAAAAAACTTGTTCAATCTGAGCGAGCAGAGCTTTGCTAGGATGGGCTAACGATGGAGCATGCAAGTTTTCTTACGTACCAACACCATACTTTTCCTTCTTGGTGGGCACCCAGCGAGACATTCTCCGTGTCCACGCGTCCCCGCGGTGTCTTTGTGCCGGGCAGAAAGTGTCCAGATGTGGCCTTTGGTGGTGAACGCACTCTCCGTTTCTCACTTTTCTCTGAGCTGAGGGCAGCTGCTCCGGGCAGCCATTTTCCACCAGTGACAGGACGCTCCGACAGGGGGAGGAACGGAACACAACTTTTTCACCCCGTAGTAGGCGTTCATCACTCCGAACTACAGGACACACACACAAACACACACTTACAAAGTTTTATAATGGTGACTAATCCACTATAAAATTAACCTACAGTATTATGTTTAGCATTAGTGGTCACGTAAATCAATAAATGGGTATTTCTCACGTGTAATGTATGCTCTTTCCTCGGTTCCTAGCAGTAGCCTATCAACAAAACACAGCTACAAATGTGTCATTAATTAATTAATTAGCCACATAACTTTAGCAATATGATGAATTAATTATTATCATATTGCTAAAGTTATGTAGTTAAAATGTATAATGTAGTTATAAGTGAGTGGTTTGTACTTATTTAGACTATATATGATTGACAGTGTAAAACATGAGTATAGATATTTAATGGAGTGATGATTTAAAAGAAAACTAAAATAAACTACTGATACAAACTACTACTATTTTTTTATTCATTTAAATGTTTGATATCGATGATCAGTTGACCTTGACTTTTTAAATCAACAGCTTTGAAGTACTTTTTTTATAAAACTTTTTTTGACTATATTTCAAGTATGTAATAAGTACAAAATGGCTGATGTCCCAGGTGTTTTTAATCAAACAATCACATATTTTATGTGATTTGAATTAAAAACACGACCAACATTGGTTTGATCTAAACTATGAAACATTCCCAAAAGGAGATGCACAACATATAAAAACACAACACTGATTTTGACTCTGAAATTTAACAGAGATTTTCCAGATTAGAGAAGTAATGGATTTAAAATATGTATGTGTGTTTATTTAAAAGGAAAATAAGTTCACTATTACTGATTGATAACGACAGAAAAGGTTTATGCTTGTGATAAGTCGACTCTGAGTTAACATACAGCTTTATATCGTTGAAATAAGTAATCGATGGTCAGAGGAGTGTATTAACCTCACATTGATTAACATAGACGGAAACAAGAAACAATACAGTGCTTACATTTAATAGACCTCCTGTCATAACAACGAGAAAACATTCATGTTTTACAAATCTTTCAAAAACTTGTATAAAATAAAAAATGTTATTGTTATTTATGGGTTAGGGTTAGGGTTAAACTTAACTGAAATCACCTTTTTTTTAACCACATGAGCCATTGAGCCGGCTCACTGGGCGTACATACACATATACACATATATATATATATATATATGTGTATATACACACACACACACTATACAGTATGTTGACCCCATGCCCTCCTTGCCATCTTCCTCCCCCTGTCATATTGGACTACTGCCAGCAGAGGGCAACACTGCTTTCCATCTCATTACAAGCAGCGACCCTATTTTGAATCTTTATTTGTTTTAATGTTACCTTCCAAGCCAAGCAGACGAGAAGATTCAAATTGCTTTACATCACTGCGTATTCTGCATCCCATCTGTGTGTAGCTTCTCAACTTGACAAGACGTCTCAAAAACAGGTCACAGCAACGGATATTTATGATATCTCTGTCTCATCTTATGTCTTCCAAAGACACATCACAAAACGTTATTCCAGTGAGTGGCAAAGAAGTTGCTTTGAAAGACATCTGGGAACTGTTAATCCACTGTGAAACACTGAAATTCCATAAACATTAAAGCAACTGCCAATTCATTTCTTTTGAGAGAAGTTATTTTTTTCAGATTTTCATTTTATTTTTTTATGAAATGTGATGCAGGAGTTTGCCCCAAGCTTTAATCAAATTCTTCTGTCTTATAAATACTCTTTGCTCATGCTTTGGGACATCATGTGCATCACAGTGACTTATTTAAGAGGACACTGTCCCATTTTTATAGTCCAATGTCAGTCTTGCTTAAGTCACATGGCTTGAATAGAAAACCAGGGAGCAGCCACAAGATCACAAGGAGCAGAAAAGGCAGAGTCAACAAAGAAGGGGAGACAACGGAGTGAGTCATGGAAGAACATGGATAATCTGCTCATTAGTGATGCTCTATCATTTGCCATGATCTCTGAATGTCAAACGCTTTAACTTCTCTTTTACGTATTTGCATGTTGTGCCTGAGATTTAAAATATTCAAATACTTAAGAAATCAAATATTAATGATGTTGTTATGTCAAGAATTGCATCAACAAGTGTTTGTTTTCCTCTCATAACCAGCCCAACCCCAACTGTCTCTTCAGTTCTCCCTCCCCATAATGGATGTTCAACCCTTGTCCTCAGTAAGTCCTTTGTTAGCCAAAGCATCCCTCACATTGCTACATGCCTGACTGGAGACAGTACTCACTAGCACCTAGTTTATATCAAGACAGAGAATGTTTGCTTCCTCAGCACTCAGTTACGGAGGAGAGCTGGAACAAGTGAGAAAGGATGGTTTCTCACTATCTGGTGAGTAATAATGACAGTATCTCAGTGGAGTAAAGTAATGAAGGAAATAAATTATATTGTTATGATCTAAAAGTGTATTTTCATATCACTTATGTTTTTTTTTTTTACTCTACTTTCTCCGAACAGATCTGAAACAAAGATGACCTCCAACATTTTCTACTAATTCCATGAAGTGCATTTCTGGCATGCCTCATGATAAGAAGTCCCGTTGAGCCAGGGGATTCTCAATAATACCTCTACTGTAAAGGGCTTTTATTGTGCGCTGAAATTCGAGAGCTGCGAGTCGTCATCTGAGCTCTACAGAGATGACTCTCCGCAGGCCAGCTGCCCACCTACAGAAAGCTCCAGGCAGGAGGAGATCAGGAGATGAGTCCTGCTGGGAGAGTTTAATATCAGAGGGCGAGCTTTTGCCCCATGTCCCCGGCCCCCCACGCACACGTCGGCCACAGAGTGCCATCGAAGGAGCCCAGCTGGACAAATGGATTAAGCATCTACAGGTGATGCGGGGCGACCCTCTCCGAGCACCAGCTCCTGATCACGTGCCGGGGGTCACTGCTCGTCGAGCATCCATGGCAACACTGGACAACGAGCAAACGGGACGTACCTGGAGACACCAGGGGTTTCCACCCTCCAGAAGGGGTTCATCTTCAAATGGGACTCCAAGCCTGTGTGGCAGCTCTTTCGGCAGCCAGGATTCACTCTCAGCCGGCGTTTATTCTTCGAGAGAGCGTCGAGGAAGCTGTGAGAGAGTTCATATCACACAGACAGCCAGGAAGGAGCACGCCCAAGTCAGTTGTCTTACTCCAGTCAAAACTGAGTGGCTACCAATCCAAAGGAAAGTGATGACGGCGACAGATGTTTGCAAACCCAATTTGGACCAGGTAATGCCGACCATTGTTCCTGGAATTCTTTAAAGTTTTTATATCTAAAGAATTGAAATGAATACAGACACAAATATGTCCTACATTGTTACAATGAGCAAACAAGCCCTTGCAGTGGTGCAAACACATTTCAAAGGACAGGGGCTCAAGGGAAGAAAGGGCCCCCACTCAAAACTATTAAACAATACAGTATTTACTTACATATTTATTTCAATAACCGTTCATTAATCCATGGATTCTTTGAATTGGCCAACTAAACAAGTTTCTACAACATTACGTATAAATGTACTGCTGACTCAAACACAATTTTTGGAGCATTATTGTACACTTTTAATTGGAAACTGATGCTTAAGTATTAGCCACATAAAAAAAAATAGAAAAGCACAAAAATGTTAAAATAGAAAAGCACAAAAATGTGATTATTTGAAATTAAATTCAAATTTTATTTAAAAATGTAATCACTTGTTCCTGGTCCCATTGCGGACATTGTCTGAAAATTTCATCCAAATCCATCCGTGACTTTTTCGTGTTATGTTGCTAACTAACAGACAGACAAACAAACTCAGGCGAAAAACATAACCGGAGGCGGAGGTTTTTTTAAAGGGCGCCCCCTTCCTTGGGAAAAGGGCAGGTGGTTGAGACACTTGTGGTCAGGAATATGCAATATTATATAAAGAATGTTATCTAACACAAACATCCATAATGTCTGCTTTTAAAACAGACCCATGCAAAGACAGTGGGCTTATTTAACTTGGCACTGACATCCTCTCGAGATCTTACTGGACAGCCTAAGCACTGCAAGTCTGTAATAAAGTGCTCTGTAATGCAGGTGATGGTGCATATATAGTGCCAGGTAAGGCAGACTTAAAAAATGCATAGTGCCACTGAGAGCCATTTGTAAGTCCAGTCTCTGTTACCCAGGGAGAAAGCAGAGCTCTGGCATCCTTTAAAACAGCTTACTCTGCAGGAGCTCCACACATTCTCCAAAGCTTTACGACTCTTTTGGAGCTGTGGCGGCTCAGAGATTGAGCGCTGTGCCTTGAGAGCATGCAAGTGAATGTACAAAGAAAACTCAATGGGAGTGTAACCCAATGAACTGATAATATGACTTCAGAATCGATATGCTGCTGTGCTGTGCTGTGCTGTGCTGGAGAGTTAAGTGAACTGATGCACACAAGCACATGCCTTCTCATTTTGAGTCTAAAAGAAAGTGGGATCTGTTTTGACTTTACTTCACTAACTTGAGTCAAACTTTAATTCACAATGCGACTTCTTGTTCTGGAAGATTATGATTAAAAGAATGATTTGGAGTAAACCACCACAGTAAATCACTATGGTACAGACTGAGCTTCTGTTATAACTTAACACACTTAATGGATACAAACCAAGCAAGGCTATCTCTCTTTTCCAGAGGCTAAGTTACTGGCAGTGCTGTTAGTGCTTTATATTTACCTCACTTACAGGCAGTAATATCGATTCTTATCTAACGCTTGGCAAGAAGGTGAGAAAGCTTTTCCGCCAAATGTCAAACTGTTATGTTAAATGTTTCAGAGATTTTTATATCGAGTAAAACGTTTTTGTTTGTTCTTTTTTTCAAAATAGAGGCAATTGACGAAAAGAAAAATGTTTCTGTGAAATCCCACTTTATAATAAGAGGCCTTTTCTTTCTGTCTTTCTTTTACAGGTGAAACTAAAACAATCGATCACTCCGACATTTCTGCAGAATAGAGTCACAGCCACGGTGCAGGGTACGTACTGAAGTGCAATGTGGTCCATTTCTAGTTTCATGTTGACCAGGCTGACTTTTCAGCTGGAAAAATCCCCTTTGGAAAAAAAGGCTCTTAACAAATGCACTATTATGCAAGTCTGATCATTATGTAAGAGTTATACCTTAAAGCCATGGCTCTCAAACTGTGGTACATGTACCAACAGTGGTACACACGCTTCCTCTGATGGTATGTGGAGGAAAATCACAAATATACTCTTGTACTGTATTTACCACGGTACAGTATGTGATCAGAGTGCCGCATGGTAATTTGCAGTGGGAATAATACACAACTCCTTATATGGACATCCTTGGTATGTGTTATGTGTTGTTGAGTCAAAGTTATGATTCATTTTATATCGCATTTTAAGTAGTGATATAAAGTAGCAATAAAAGTGCAGAAATAAAAAAAAAAATAGAGCGTTTTTCTTTTCTTTTTGTTCATAAAGTGAACTTTTAACGGTGACGTATTTACAAAATCAATCTGATTTCAAACATTTTGATTACTTTTTGCTCAGGTGTGTTTATATAGTTGATGAAAATACTTCAGATTGCCTCAGTTATAAGGATAAAAGACACTATAATTCACATTCTTATAGCATGTGTATTTACTGTATGTTTAAAAGCAGCCGAAAGGGTTACCGTTGGTGATAATGGTGATACTTTGAGAGCCCAGTATTTTCTCAGGTGGTACTTGGTATAAAAAGAACCGCTGCTTTAAAGCGACACAAAGTCATTTTTAAAAACTTGAAGTGACTCCTGTGCCAAAAACAAACAAACAGAAAGTCCTGAAAAACATTACAGAGGTTTAGTTTCTATTGAGGATAAAAGTGCCTCATCAGTGCTACAACAACATGGCTGTGGGGTAACTCCGGGGCCCAGGTCAGCAGCGAGAAAGGAAACAAGAGTTTATTGCAGGGCTGACTTGCCACACATGGTTTACCTGCCTCTGATCAGCTCGTTACCACAGTGTTGCCCTGTCCTCTCGCAGAAGCTCCCCCGCCGAACCTACTGGATGATCACTAAAAACAACTTCCCCCCCGAAAAACAAAGTCAATTTCAAGAACAACTGATCCTGAGTGTTGTACCATGGTGTTTCTGGCAAGGTTGCGGGCAAAGGAAATAGGCGCCATTAGGACAGAAATGCTGACAAGAAGAGAAAGTGAGGGGAGGAAACCCAGAGGCTGAGAGATAGGGAAAGATGCAGACTGATTGGAGAAGGAGCCTTGTTAATGTGTGAACACAGCAGCCCAACACTTGGGTATGTGATGGGGTGAGGTTTAATCTTTCAGCCATGTCCTTGTTTATGCATAGATTATCGTGGTAAGGCTCTGGATCTTCTCAGGTATCAAAGTGATCCATCCATGGCTGCGAGGAACTTTGCTCAGTGTAGGTGTTTAAAGAGCCCAAACTAATATTAACAGCCTGTGCACTTAGGTTGACGCTACACTGCTTGGGCATATAATGAAATAAATATGTATAATTAGGTTTTACAATTATTCAACATTATTTATTATCTCTATATGGCCCACCACCACCACAATCTTCAGTCCCAAGTCTTCTCAATGCAAATAGATTCCCTTTTTCATGCCAATTAACACAGAACATAATGGAGTATTCTGTTCAATTTGATCACCACCAACTAACAAGATGTGTTCCCATGTGAATGAAGAATTAAATGTCACAATTTCTTTTTCTTTTCTTTTTTTTAAATAGCTTAGTTTAAAGGCGCCATATGTAAGAATGTGGCCAAAAACGGTTACTACTAACGTTTTCTCCGCCATTGTAGCTCAGACATAAGTGGCAACCTGTGGTTGCTCGGCAGCTGAGACTCTACTGACTGCCATGATTGGTAGACGGCGTTAGGTGGCGTCACATGTCAAAACATGATTTCAAAACATAAACATGATTTGCAGACTGCAAAATATTTTCTTTAATGCAAATATTTTGGCTGTACTGTTGTTGTTGGTGAGTTCAGTTTGTTATATGAACATTATTCCTGAGTCTCTGTGACATATTAGGTGGATTTTATGGCCAGTTGCTTTAGGTTTATTACATAATGCACCTTTAATTACTTATTACAAAATAAGTTTGGTTGTTTTGAGTTAATAACAAAACAGAATTTGGGTTTTTTAATGACCTTTAATGACCAATTAGAATACCTTCACCACCCACCAGGAGGCTGTGGCCCACACTTTGGTAAATTGGCCTAGTCTGTTTTTAACAAATAATTTTTGGCACTTTACTGTATAATAATTGTTTCTTCAACCATCACACGTGACACATCATTGACTAACTGAGGAGAACTTTTTTTTTGTATTCGACACAAGCTATCTATTATTAATCTGCTGCTCGTTAGTCAAACTGGTGATAAATATTCATTTCCTCAGCCACCTCACAGTGAATAATGCACAGTGCAGGTGCACGGAAACAAATCGGCCACAGCTGAAATCCCTAATGAGCTCAAGGAGAAATGAAGTCAACAGGAAACAAAAATCTGTGCAGGACTGATGCGAGTCGCTTTCGCTCCGCCGTGATTTCACAGTTGCGAACGTGAAACCAAATGAAACCATCACAACGTCCAACCAAAACTGACAAGAGTTACAACACTGACCCCCTCCCCTCCCAATGCCATTTCCTCTTTTCCCTTCTTTTTTCCATGTGAACTGAGTCTTTATTATACGAATGGTTTCATTGCTGACACTTAGTACTCCCTGTCTCTCTCTCCACATAAAAGTGGCATTTAACAAACGTAAAATGGCCTCACATGTCAATCAGCAAATCATAATAAAAATGGATCTCATGCTCCAAGGACCTTCTGGACAATTTCATCTCAGTATTTAGATAAAATGCAAGAGGATGAGGAAATAATTGGGTGGGTGGGGACTTGAGTAGGCGTTTGCCACATGGCCTTGCTCTTTAATTTTCATCTGGGGATATTAAGGTCAACTGTTGTTACAGAGGGAAAGTGATTATATTTTTTTCTTCCCTCAGACAGTAATAAAAGTAGGGCTTTCATGTCTCCCTCAATTTGCCTTAAAGAGAGGGAAAGAGATGACACATTCAGTGATGACAGCAGGTGGAACAAAGTGTCAGGAGGGCTTGTGTTTTCCATATGTAATCACATCTGTAGAGTGGTGCAATTTTCACTTCATCTCTCTTTTTTTTTGTCACTTTAAACGAGAAAAAAAAAAGCACCATGGATTATCCTGCACATTATTCAAGACTTATCCCAAAACGAGACCCCGTCACCATGGTAACTACAGCAGGTGGAAATGCAGCCAGACAGGCAGCAGGGGTGGCAACAGAGTATCATTCAGGGCTGAGAGGCAGGGCCAGAGAAGCTGCTCCGTCTCCTGAGTAGGCCAGAGAGTGGCTCTATATCTGGGGTCTTAGATTCACTTTACCCTGCCAATGTTCGTTATTGACAGTGTCAACACAGTCACGGGGAGGCCATGTCTTTTATGTGTGTGTGTGTGTGTGTGTGTGTGTGTGTGTGTGTGTGTGTGTGTGTGTGTGTGTGTGTTTGTTTGTGTGCGCACTCATGCGTGTCCGTGCAGGAGGAGGGGAGACAGAGAGCGAGAGTGAGACAAAGAGCATGTCTTGTGATGAATGTCACAATGAATGGTTTGTTTTGCCTTCATGCACAGGTGGTGAGGTTGAGGGAAGTCACACCAATTCGAGCGCTTTAGCTGTGAAGGCTTCGCAGACAAATGATCGAGACGCTGCCCAGGTAAATTATTACACCTCTGATATGATTGTTTTCACGTTTTTCAATATCAAGCTCAGGGTAAATCAATAGTTATCATATTGTGTTTCACCAGCACTTAATTTAGGTTCATTTTGTTCAGATTTGCATAATTGTTCTGCAAAGAGTAAGAGAACTAATGCAAACAGAGGTGGAAAATGTACTAAAATATTGTACTCAAGTAAAAGTACCAATACTTTGATGAAATTACTCAAGTAGAAGTCAAAGTAGTCATCTGAAATGTACTTTAAGTAAAAGTTACTTAGTTACTTTGCGTGGGGTGTGAGAGCAGTAGAAATATGACAAGGGGTCAGAAATCCAAAACTGGATATTACGTCACTTTTGACGTTTATTTTTACTCAGTAACGGATAGGATTTATAAAGTAACTAAGTACAATACTTGAGTCAATACGCACTCAAGTAAAATACAAAATCCTGATTTTAAATTGTTCTTAAATAATACAAAATACACAAAAAAAAGTATTCAATACAGTAACTTGAGTAAATGTATTTCGTTACTTTCCACCTCTGAATGCCAATAAATAATTGTGGCTATTACAAGTCACACAGGGGAGGATATAAATGTATGAGAACACAGTGGGCCAAGGAAATAAACTTTTCAGATTGAACAGAAGTTTTATACAGTATATATACACACATATATGTAATATAGATAAAGTGGCAATTACATCAAAGACAAATATGGCAAGTTAAATATAGAAATAGAGTCCAGATGGAATGAAAATCAGCCAGTGAAATAAAAAAGAAACTGCTTGATTAACTCAAACACAACTGGCTGACAGCAGAGACATCAGTGCTTTATGGATCATCACAGATGTCTGTGCTTATGTGCTCTTTAAAATGTTTCGCCTGCCCAGTGCAGTCTGTGCCCAGAGCAATGCAAAATGAGCCATTTTGGTGCAGATAGCAAACAAAAATCTGTTTGCCACAGGCTTAATATCCACTGTCTATAACTGCTGCCATTATGGCGTAATAGAGAAAAGATCATTTATCCCATCTGTAGATCGGTGTATATGTTTGATCAAGACGCCAATTTACAAGAGAATGTATTTGTGAGACATAAAATGTGATTTTGTTTCTTTATAGCTTTTGATTTACTGTTTTCACTCACAAATGACTTTTTAAAAGAACGTGCTCATCGGAGTTGAGAAAACAGACAAATTCTCAGATGCATGCGTGACTGATGATCACATACTGTGGTCACAAATAATCGATTGGCGTGCGTCTTTGATAAACGAGTTATCTTGACGGTCATATCAGGGGGAAAAAGAAAACCTGCTGGCAATTATGACAGGGACATGTCAGTGTTTCTCTGTAAACAACACCAGGATTTATCAAGCCTAAGGACCAGAATCTTTGCTTTTTGCTTTTTACTCGGTATAGAGTGTCATTGTTATTCTGTGAGGGATCAGTCACGCAGTGTGCTAGTCTTGCCTGCTGCTTCTTCCATTGCTAGTGGGGCATTCACTGTGTCAAGCATGGGTTGAGTCATCTGACTAAAGAACAAACAGCAAAGCCCTGCAGAGAGACAGCTGACCTGCTGCTGAAATTTAGCGTTAAAGCATGTCGTGTTGTCAATATCGCATTAAATGAGGTAACACTGTGTTTTTCTGTATTTGCAACAACAAACAGGCGACATAAATGTGCATCTGCTTTACCGTGTTGATCAATGATAAACAATTTAGCACGAGGCATTAGCTACAAGAGGAGGGCAGGATTAGGTTTTCATGCATAATTAAGGATCTTTATCTTACACATTTTGTTTCATTCACATTCTATAGGTGCCAGAAAAGCAACACTTTCCTTCTAAGGAAGGTAGCAGACCTGTTGGCTGGCAAGCTCTAAGGAGAGGCTGGAATTCTGTCAGGGAATCAGCTTTCCCTGGATGCAGTCGGTCCATTGAGCTGCCCACAGGGAACCCAGGCCCTAACAGGAAGTCTCCTCAGATGAAAACAACCAGCGTAGAGCCCCTCAAGTATACTCCTCTGCATGGAACAAAATATACTGAGCCCTGCAGACCACACACTCTGCTGCAAGGCACAAACAGCACAGAGGCGCACAGGTCCAATACTTCTTTGCATAGGACAAGCAGAATCCAGCCCATAAAGGCAACAGCTCCAGTGCAAATACAAACAAACTCTGCTGTGACAACACTCATTCCTCAGAACAAAGCCGGCTTCTCCTCCATCACCATCTCCTCCAGGAAAGTGTGCAGATCAGCAAGTCTGCCCAGCTCAAACACCCACAGCCCCCTCTCTCAGTCCAGCAGGTCTCCATCTCCCCTCCTAACCCAGCAGCCCATGGATCAAACCTCCAGGCATGTCACCATGCAGAGGAAGGCCACTATAGTAAAAGTGACAGAGCAAAGGGTGATGTCCAGCCCTGCACTGAGCACACAAAGGGCAGGCACACCAACAGCTGGCAACAACTTGGACACAGTTGTCCACAGGAGAAAGGCGACTATCATCAAAGTGACGGAGCACCGGGAGAGTTACAGTCCAGCTAATGAAGGGTCCAGGAGGAGACACCCAGAGTACAGACACAGCTACACAGAAGGAGGGCTCAAAGACAACAACACATGGCGCCAGGAAAACCATTCTCAACCCATTGCACCTACATATCACAATCTGGATTCCACTAAGAGGACAGACCCTTGTGTGGCATCAAACACAACAACCACACATCCAGAAAAAAATGGTGGAAGTCTACACAGATCCACACTGAGTCTTTTTGTTAGCAACCCCCCTGCCACAGCAGCACCCGCTCCCTCTGAGGCTTCTCAGAATGCTGTTGGACAGAGATCGGACAGGCCGCCCAGGCCACTGAGCTGCTATGGCAATCTGTTTGGACACACTGAGCTGAGCAAGGAGAATGTGACACACCAGCCTGCCAGGAAATGGAGCTTTGGGCTCCCACAAGAGACCAACATCGACTCTATGAACTCCATCAGCCCTGGAACAGCGGTAAAAGGAGCAGGTCAGCAAGTGGCACACGCACTTAAGCCAAACAGAGACGAGGGAGAACGACTGCCTGCACCAGAGGATGTGACAAGGAGGGCGTCCACGTCTCTGACTCTCATCCAGGCTCCTGGTAGGTTCCTCTTTCCTACTCTGACAGTCAGTACACAGGCTCCCTTTGTCTCTGGTCTCCATTGTCAAAGCACTGTGTTGTCTAATTATACTCCGTCTTTAGTGCCGTTTCTGTGCTCGAACTTGACGTTGTTTCTCGCACTGCAGCGTTCTGGTTTGATGTCGTTTGTCACTCCACTGCCTGACTCAGTGTGTTTACATGACATCCGCAAAAAGCAAATCATTGTGTTCCACCGGAACCAGACTTTGAAAAATGTTTTTCATACACATCCTCTAACACATCCATTTTCTAACGCTTTATCCTTCACATGAGGGTTACTCAGCTGACATAGAGCGATAGGCGGGGTCCATCAAAGGGACAACACTCACACCTACGGTGTAATTTAGGGTGTCCAATTTACCTAATCCCCATATTACATGTTTTTGGACTGTGGGAGGAAACCGGAGAAAACCCACACACACACATGGGGAGAACATGCAAACTCCATGCAGAAAAACCCTTGTTCTGACCGTGCCGTGAACCAGCTTCTATTTGCAATTAGGGGATTAGGAACCTTTGGACTAGAGTGTTCAGTGCATGTGCCACAGTTTCCACTTCTGGCTAATAGCCAGCACACAGAAGAATAAGACAACCAGGACAAAACCATGGCATTTTTAAGTTAATAGATGGTAAAAGACTCTAAATGGTACTTTGCCCTCTAGTGGGGAGGAGGGGGACATATTTTATTCAATAAATCAATTCCTTATTAGTGCTTGTTTACTGGGACAAGGGCAGTAGACATTGAACAGCCGTGCCGTGCATGAAAACATACTGCTTGATAGTCATTATTACAGTGTATTGAAATCAAATTCCTTCACCAGCAGCTGCTAAGTGCTAATACCAGACATGGGCGCTGATGTCGAATAACCTCCCCAGGATGCAGAGCCCACCCATCAACACTAACAGACACTTTCTCATTTTCACCTTCTCTCATTTTTCCCGACATATCTCTTTGTATGCAAAGTCTATTCCTGTCTCATTCTGAGGCACGAGGGAGGCGAGGCAGAGAAATCACATGCTGATAAACGTGGTGAAAATAAAGTATTAGGATGTGTTAGATGCAGTTTTGGCCTGCACATGCGTATGCGTCTTATAGGTTGTTTTTTTTTTTTACTTTATGGAAACTTTGTTTTCAGTGATGTTTGACTGAGTGAATGATGAGGTTGATAAAGAAAGTTAAGTTCAGCATTTTGGTGAATAGACTTGACTCTTTAGTTTTGTTATTGCTTCTGGGGATTGAATGATGAGATTAATTTAAGTCTTTATGAGTATTGTTATCAAGGTAATCTTTTCAGCTCACTGAATGTTGTCAGGCAAAACATCACCATTTGCCAGCTTTTCTGGGTTAGGGGTGTTTTTGTTTTTTACAGAACTGGAAAAAAACATCCAGTGCTGTATCACAAAATAATCAAATATGTAAGCCGTGAAAAGCCTGACTGCAATCTGTCCTATTTAGCTTGTATTGGATAAAAAAAGAAAAGAAAAATAGGACTTGGCTGTTTTTGCTGTAAGTCTGTTGGCAGTGACGTCCTCAATTCCTGATGTATGTCACTATAACATTCCCACAAGATTCAAGAAGTTTGGAAATGTATAATTTGGTGAATATTGGAGCAAATAATTAACACCCTGTGTGAATGTGCCTCATTCATGATGTCTCTCCTCCATGTGAAATCATTAATTATTCTTTTAATCACATTCATTAAGAGTGTCATCAATTAATTAGCGAGGCCTGGGGCAATGTCATTCAAATTCAGCGTTTGACACGGTCAGCCTCCACATGTGCCAGGATGTTATGCAACAGTGTTAGAAACCTTATGGCGGGTTTATCAGAAGCTAAATGGCGGGTCAACGACAGCCCGGTGTGTCACAATTATATCAAAACACCGTTTGTGTTTCAGATCCCAACTCACATCAGTCTCCAGAGGAGGTGCTCGCACTCAACGCGGCTGCAGTCATCGCTAATATCAAGCTCCAAAGACAACTGAGTAAGAAGAAAACCTCAAATGGCAATTCTGCAAAGGACTCCACGCCACCACTGCAGGGAAATACTGGTATTATTATTTCTCCCTTTCCCCTTCATAGTTAATCTGAATTTTGTTGTTTTCTTGTTGTAAATCATTGATCTCTGTAACAATTAGCTGAGAACGCTGCAAGCTCAACACTTGGATCGATACGGATGCAGTGAAATTCTTTAGCTCTTGCATACTGTGCCTGTTTGATTCATACCAAGAAGTAATGTGTCACAGCGGGTCCAGGGGGGGCTATTGAGCGACTTGAGCATCGCAGTCGGGCATGTGATGTCAAGCCAGGTGTAAATGAAACACAGACAATGTGATTTTTCTCTGCTTCGGTAGTGACGGATGCGCGTATGAAGACACAGTCTGATCAAGTCCCCGTCAAGCACCACAATACGCCTCATGCTGCATTTGTTCAGCCGAGTCCTCAGCCTGAAACTTCACCTGAGATGGTTTCCCTACAGGTGAGCTCAGAGGCAATATTTAGATGTTCTAAAATAATGTGATAAAAGGTTGGAAATCACACATACACACAATTGTGCAGCATTAAAGTGACTCTAAGAGCGTCAGTTTAACACCACTTCTACTCAGGGCTGTCTTCAATTGAACTGGTATTGGAATTTTAGTGTTGTTTTAGTGTTACTTTAACACTAAAATAGTGTTAAAAATGGTTAGATGTACTGTTTATATAAACCATGTGCAGGCAATGCAACAGTGTCCATATTTCCCAAATAAGAAAATACAGATTTTAGGGAAAAAAACAACACAACTATTTTATTTTCCCCTTTTTTTTTCACAAATTATAATAAAAACTGCACATTTACTGTAAAAAATAACTAATTTGTATGGATTTGGAGAACATTTAGAACTCCTCTTGTGGTTAATTATCTTGTTACATAGATACATAAATAATTGGTGTATCTAAGCAGCATGTTTTAGAATTTTCTTTCTTTTAGGACGCACTGCAAAAGTCCAAACCAGACTTCATCCGTCGATCCCAAGACAGAGTGCAAGAGTTGGAAAGGAGGTCGCAGGAAAGGCGAGAGAAGGCCGCTTCTGTGGCTCCACAGACCAGAGCTGCTTTTAAGCCAAGAGCCCAACGCGTCCAGCCTTCCTCTCTGAATGGTACTGTACCAGCAGCTGCCCTCACCCCATCTATCTCTCACTGTACATCCCATAGTGCCTGTGCAGCTGCAGAGACCATTTGCCACTTGGTCAATCACACAGACAGATGTAGCAGAGAGCAACAGTGTGGCTGTCAGTTAAATGTCCCAAACTGCTGACAGGATGCTTCCCCGTGACAGGCAAACGTCACCATTAAAATTCTGTACTTCTATTAAGCACAGGGATTAATTTACTGAAGCTGTACTGAAAAGGTAAATAAATGAATAATAAATAAAAAAAAAACTCACTAAGTAAAGAATGAATATTCCTTGAAAAAGACGACTGGCACATTGGAGACAATATACAACAAAAAGCACTTGAGGAAAGATAAGAAACAAATGACCTTATTGCATTGAATAACGCGTTTTTCCAGCACTTGATTTCACTGGAAACATTTCTGTGACCTTCAAATGTCATTAAAGTGTTGATGCAGTGTTCTGTCTGAGAGAGAGAGAGAGAAAGAGAGTCGAGCCTCACCTCAGACAATGTAGATGTGGCACAGATTGTGTGGCTGTCGTCCTGCCCTCTAGTGGCTGTAAGAGAAAAATACAATTACAAATGGTTCAATGACAACTCGTGAAAAGTGACAATAGATCACAGATATAAGAACAAAAAAAAGACTCAATGAGTGCACTTTAATCTGATGCTGTAAATTGTGTCATTTCTTGCATGATGGCAATACAAAATTGATTGATTCAATTATACTTTACAAATTGTATTGTTGTGCAAGGAGAGAAGAAGGTTGGCCTTTTTGTCCTTATACAATTAAATCAAATAAGATAATAAAAAACCGGGAGTGTAATATGATGCATTTTTTTTTCATTTTTCTGTCTTCAAACACCAGAATAAGATGTACTGCCGTGCCTTTGAGCCTTCAACTCAATCAGTAATGTTTGTCTGCGTGTGCTTTTCTTCCTTCTCTCCCTCTCACATACATGCTCTCGTGAGTCCAGATAACCTCGTCAGACCCGGAGATGGAGGCTTTACCGGGAAAGAAATGTATCTCAGATCCAAGCGGTATGTTTCATCTCAATCTCCATCATGGCGCGCTGTCAGATGCTTCCTTTTTTTTCGCGGGCAGATTAATCTTTATCTCCTGAATCATTTTCACACAAGGAGGCTTGAAGAGGCTGCGTCAATGACATCTCCACACAAAAATATGCTGCTCTCTTCTTTTTTTCTTTGCCAATACTTTTTGCAGTATAATTATATTCTCTGCTGCATTTGTTTACTTTCCCTCTTGGAAGATCCAGGAATATACAGTATGGGCTTATTTGCATACAGTAGATATATAGGAAGTGGTGCATGGCCTGTATTCAAAAATGAGATAATACATTATGTTCAGTTTTTCAATACTGTCAAAAATATATTGTTTTTGGCAATAGAAGCATTGCGTCCAATCATTTTACTTTACCAGCAACTCAATCAAAAGCACAAACCTGTTTCTTACAGGAAACCTGCTGAGGCGAGGAGGAAGAAAGACGGAGAGAGGAACAGGGAGGTGTGTTTGAGCAACAGACAGAGGGTTGAACTTTTCAAAAAGGTAATATTTCCCCTTTGTTTTTAATGTACGTCAGTGAGTCACACTGCCAAGCAGATTTTAAGGGACTTGTGTCTTGATTATTCTTTTGACTTAGTTGTGCAGCCAGGGGCGCAGCTTGTGAACAGGCAAGGCAGGCAACTGCTTGGGGCCCCGAGCTGATAGGGGGCCCCCGACACTTGGAGCCCGAGGGCTGTTTTTACTGAAATGTGCAGTGACCAGCCACCTCCCAATCCCCCTTAAAAAACAATGGGCGATTTGCAATGACATCTCAGTAGGAAACCTCCCTAAAGGGGCCCCACCTCACGTTAACCTCTGTGAAGTTATCGTTCTGCAAGTTGGTAAATGAAGAGGATTATTTACAGTGTAATGCATATCGTTTACTCAGTTTATATGTTTTTTTCAGTTATTTACAGTATTTTATTGTTCTATATATTTATATTGTTTTATAATGTGGGTTCTTTACAGGGTAATGTATTTTTTACTCAGTTTATATAGTTTTTTAAAAAGCTATTTACATTATTTTATTGTTCTTAACATTTATATTTACACATACGTTTTAATTACAAGGTTTTTCCATGTTAGTTCATTCATTTCGAAAATGAAAAAATATATTTTTCGTTGGTGTCAGATTATTTATAACATAATGGTGATGAACACTGGTTGGAAGGGCCCCCTAGGAATTTTTGCTTAGGGCCACTACAGCCTCTGGGTGCAGCCCCTGAAGTAAATATGGTGATTCACCGAACACATAAAAAAAAAAAAGAAGAATAAAACAACAACTTGGTACTTTAGGCGACTAAGCCACTTTACTGTGACAATGGGATAAATATAAATGCGGCGATGACCCAAGAGCGTTTGAGTCAGTAATCACAGACTTTTTTTTTTATCGTACAAGATTACTTAAACTCTGCAAACACGTTTCGCAATAATGACCAACACTAAAAGGCCTCTGTAATAATGTCTTGTTCTCACTTCACAGTCGTGCAGCTGTTAAACGTAATGACAGTAAATGATGTAGTACATCTAGGCTGGCTAATTACAAAGATCGCCGTAAAGTCAGACACATTCGACTGAACCTAAATTACATTTATACGAGAACGGGGTTGCGATGTGAATGGATGGCATCAGTGTTTCTTCTGCAGAAGAGGACATGATGGCCTTGTAGGCTTCATAAGAGACAATGATAAATAATAGTGGACAGACTCTAGCAGGATTTAAATTTGTTTATCCATCCATCCACCGCTTTATCCTCCACATGAAGGTCATGGGGGTCACTATGCCAATCTCAGCTGACATAAGGCGATAGGTGGGGTCACGCCATGGACAGATCACCATTCCATCACAGGGACACACACATAGAGACAAACAACCATCCACTCTCACACTCACACCCACAGTCAATTTAGAGTGTTCAACTTACCTAATTCTCATATTGCATGTTTTTGGACTGTGGGAGGAAACCGGAGAACTGGGAGAAAACCCACGCACACACGGGGAGAACACGGTATAGCATGCAGAAAGGCCCTCGTTTCAGCCGGGTCTCGAACAACCTGGGTCTTCTTTCTGCAAAAGCAAGAGTAGTAGTCAAAATCACTATAGTAAATTAATCGACTTTGTTTTTTAATAAATACAGTATAATAAATAAATATCATCTTTTAAGAGAGGTAATTCTGGTCATAATAATGTGGATCTAACTGGGGCAAGTATTCTTATTACTTAAAATAATAAAATGTCAGTGGTTACATTGCTTGTATTCAACACATAAAACATTAAAGCTCTAACAGTGAAAATGTTCCATTGAATATTCCAACTGGGGACACATGGCGGCATAGTGGCTCGCACTGTTGCCTTGTAGCAAAAAGACCTGGGTCCGAGACCCGATCCAAACTGTTCTCCTGATACACTCTTAGTCATAAGGGTTCCAAAAAGGGACCTTCTACAAGGGCTGAGGTTCCACCTGGAACCATTTGCTTCTGAAAAATCCTTTCCCGAATAAAGGGTTTTTCAAGGGTTCTTGGTAACACTAATGGTTCCAGTAAGAACCATTTTGATCCAGAGAACCCTTTAAAACACCTTTCCTGAATAAAGAGTTTAAAAAGGGTTCTTGGTGGAACCCTCCAAAAGGGTTCCAGGTGGAACCTTTTTAAAAAGGTGTTGATGGGTTCTTGGAGTTTATCTCTGCTGCCAGAGCAATGTGGTTTTTATTCCACTAGAGGTCACTGCTGCCCAACTTTTGCGAGAGCCAGTTCTCCTGGCACTTTGAGGACAAAAGTCAGCCTTAAAAAATACACTTCATCACGTCATTTTTCATTAAGTGAAGAGACTGTTGGAGTTTACTTTTACAATGAGCAATAATTACTTACCTCCAAAGCCTAGACTTTTATTTTCCAGAGAAGTGTGAGTGCCCACATTCACTCTCCCCCCCATGCCCTGTCTGTACAGAAACTGTGAACAGTCTCATTGTGCTGAGAGTACAAGGCATGTGTCCCCCATGGAACAATAGGCCCCTCAGTGGCAGAGAGAGCTACAGTGCAGTGCCACCATTCAGACGAACTGCAGACAGAGCGGCTGTCCACCACACAGCTGCTCCACCTACACTGCTGCTGCTGTGGCAGATAACACAGTTCCCTGTGATTGGCTCTGCCAGAGGATCCAGCAATGGAGCTGGAAACCCAAACAGTCTGGGTGACAGTGCAGCAGCTACCGGTCTTTTGTGTGGGTTAGACCTGATATCAGCACACACACACACCGCCACACGGTCCTGAGTGTTTTAGTAATCGGAGTGTTTTCTTTTCATGCTGCAGAAACTGTTGGATCAGATTCTCCAAAGGAGCAACAACTGAACGACAGATGAAGATGGCGGCGCGCGGGTGGCGAAAGCCTGTAGCACTGCACGACACACTGAAAAAGTAAACTTCTGACGACCTTCTGACTGTGCTGGATATGAAAAAAATGCAGTTCATGATGTTACTCCAAGCCATATACCTCAGCCTGAGCCCATGCTTGTGTTACTGTGCTCAACATCTGTTTTTAAGGAAAATAAGAGCATGGCAATCTTTCAAAAAACTAGAAGGTCACCTAAAACATCAATTACCGCTGCTTTGATGCTTATTTCACAATGCTGCAAGACTGGGACCAAATAAATATGTTATCAGATTTACAATAAATGATTTTAAATAGTTTCTATTGCACTAATTTCATTAAAGACAGTAGGGAAAGGGTTGGACATACATTCTTGCTGATGTAAACAACAACAATAGGTTTATACTTATATTATATGTTTTTTATCTTCAAATGGCAATAGAATTGTGGGAATATTCCAGAAATGCATTCAAAACCGTGTTAATTGTTGTTAACAGGCCCCGTTCTATGACTGATTACTGGAGTGAGTGTCTTTAATCAGTTATAACATCATACACTGATTCTGTATCCAAAGCTCAAGTCAAAGCACATAAAATAAAGTACTTTTCACTTTGGGTGTAGTTGGGTGATTTGCTGGGGCGGTTTGCTCTGCTCATGTGTCTAGAACTGGGTCGGGTTCTGCCATATAAAAAAAAAAAAAAAAAAAAAAAAAAAGTTTGGCATCAATATTTCTTTTTGAGCAAGACAGATGCTGGTGACTCAGCTCTTCCTGCAGCATGCAACAACGAACGAAGATGCCTAAAAATGAACGTATGAAATCACGTCTCGCCGCTCCATTTCGGCCCGTAATCAAACATCACACCGCAACTGATGAACACACTTGTACGGATAACATCTAAAGGCACACTGTTCATCCCTTGTTTATCCCATTTTCACTTGATTGCAAATTGCCGTTCTCTGCAGAACGCCTGGTGTAATGGCATGCACAGTAACTCCTCGCTGCACCATAAAGCACTGATGCCCTTGGCTGCCACTTTTCTCATGATCTCATGTGATGTGAAGCTGTAATAGAAGACACAATATGTCATTATGGCCCACAGTCACATCCAGGACAGTTTTCAGCTGTCCTCATTATACAAGCAGTCTGCAGACAGAAGCCTGAAGTGGGCTCTGCTATAATTCAGTGCCAGCTATTAGCTGTAAGATGGAAGAATGTGACCCCTTCTCACTGGAAATGCCCCGTTAATGGACACTGCAGATCTGAATGGAGCTTTTGTCTCCGCCTTTGTCTCATGATGGACTACGGTCTGCCACCGCAGATTTAGATTTGTGTTTTTGATCCACGGTGAACGTGCCGCCCGACAACTTGATGGAGCGGGCCGTAAATCAGAAGTGAGACGTGTGAATATTTATTTTTGGGGAGTAACAGACAACGGAGCAGATGCTCTTTTCATCCCTCTTTGTTGTTATTTTGCTCATTAGCCTTTAAGTTCGTCTCCTGTCATAGTCCAGATGTTTCATCCATCTAAATGTCGTGGAGAAGACGGACGATTCCTTGCGACTATTTCTGTAAACCTGACTTCATGTGCATATCCATGTGTGGGTGTAATTGGACAGTGGGAGTCTATTAATAACAGCACCCGTGGTTTAATAATTGTTTCCTCATGTCTGAAATACACAAATTCAGATGAAAACAATGACTTTATCTTGCTTTATGAATATTACCCTATTACTATTCTACTTTATACCCGAGTAAACACACTGGTCTCATGATATACTGTGAAATATGACTTAAAACCTGGATTCTTTACTTCAACTGTGCATTTTTAAATCTAATTAAATGTATTTTATACACAACTTGTGTCTTTTTGTTGAATTTGCCACGGCACACAGCCACAACACACTCACAGCTTCCCCGTGCTACACCTCCTAAAATAACAGAGGTGAAATAAAATAAATCTTGTATAAAATCAGGGTAAAATATTCAGTATCTGTCCTGGCACACTAACAGAAATATTCTGTTTTACTGTCTGCTACTTTGTGTGCCTTATCATATTTCGCCAAACATCCCGCATACTCTTAAAAAAAGAGCAACAAGTCAGCTTTTGAAATGTCACTGAGCTGAATTTTTGAGTTTGAGTGAAATCAGCATGCAGGGGAAATAGAGCGACTCCTGCATTTTGTGGATGAAGGTAAAGACATTGCAGCACAAAATTGTCGCCCTTTGTCGAAACTTAAACTTCATCCTTCATGCTGGGAGCCTGTTGGACCTGAAGTGCTGTGCATTTACTTTTTTTTTTTCCCCTGTGGGGGAGAAGAAAGCTTTCAGGGACACAGCCTGTACAGTATGTGGACATCTGCCCGTTTTCTGCAATACTGATTCCAGATCTGATGTGGACGGCCATGTGGTGCAGTGCACACAAGCGCCTTCACAAGCAGAGAGCCATAGTGTTTGAATGCAACCATGAGCATGTGTCCACGTGCACTATCATCATTTATGCATCACAACGGCGACAGCTTGAGTCTGAACCTGTTTGTGAGTCTGTTTGAATGATGTTTTCAACTAAAATCACTTATTAATGTGAAGGACCGGAGTTTGGAGAACACAAATAGCACTGAATGTGCATATTTTTTGTTCCACATACAGTATACGAGTAGGAATGAGGGTATTTAAGGCTGTGTGTCTGCATTATTCAAATGTAAACTGAGTGTGGGCTTTTACAGTATCTACAACAAGCTGTTTGGGTCAAGTTTTACTCGGGAGACAAAAGAGAGGCTGGAGATCTAGTGTTTTGCCTTCACAGTAAAATACTAAACTTCACACATAGTCCTGCACCTTTCAAATACATGTGAGTGTCATTAAACTTCTTAAAGGTTATTTTTTCACAAAGCTCCATCTGTAATTCAACAAAATCATCTCAACTCCGGAACCTCTTACTATGTTTGTCTGGGAAAACATTTTGCCTGCAACTACTGCATGATGGGAAAGCGCTTGCTTTACCTGACTGACAGTGAAAAACATTAAATATTCCATTTGAAAAGAAGGTGGGGCCAGGAAACATTTGGCATTTTAACTTGGTTAGATGAATAGACACATAGTAGTCAGACTCACTTTTTGGCAAACTGTGCTATCGTGACAACAAATATTACCATATATTATTTTCAATTTATCTCATAATAGATTATAATTAAACTAGAGGGGGAAAGCTGTAACACATTTGATTTAGTTTGTTGTTTATTAAGTTAATCATTTAGTTTCATGCTCACATGCATACATTACACCTTCATTTTCATCTAAATTACACATTATTATGTTTCTGTTTAATTTTTGTGACTTGTAATAAACAGATAGTATACATATTATATGGGGTTTTATGTTAAGTGGAAGCCTCAGATAAGTCAAAAGGACTCTTTGGCTCTTCCTGCACTGTATTTACAGTATTATTTTTAGATCTAATATTAATGATTGAAGGCTTTATTTTGAAAAGAATTACAGGAAAATCCACGTGTTCAGTGTTCCACTGATGCTGTGCATTGGATCACTGCTGGTGCCCGTGTTGTGGCTTTAGGACCTCGCGGAGCGTTTCACCGAAGCACATGGTTCCCCACTCAAAAGACAACACTTCACACCAGTAATTGCCCTGGAATCGATGTCATTCCAGTGGGCGACTGAGGCAGTGCTCACTGTCAGTGTTCATCGCTCAGTCCCACTCCCACTCCCACACTTCTTCTTTTGTTCATGTTGCGCTGCTGCAGCCGCAGCTGCTCCAGCTCTGTGACTTGGAAACCTTTGAATGGAGAAAGTGCGCGGACTTGAATCAGCTGTTGCCGGGATTTCCGAAAGCGCACACTTACTTGATCACATTTCAGGAAGTCGTTTTATTTTGGGTGGGTGGGTTGGTGTCGGTGGTGGTGGTGGAGGTGGTGGAGGACTCAGACACATCAGCTGTTGCCGGGCTGTGAACTGTGTGATGGCTGCGCTGCAGTGAAACAGTAAAAAAAAAGAAAGCCAGTCCCGTCCACGCTTCAGCCGGACATCATGATCCCCAGGAGCCGGAGCCTGAACTTTGTTATTCTGACAGCGCTTCAGGCTTTATCTGTCTCTCTGTCGGTGCGTGACAGCGTGATCCCCACATCTGCTGAAGGTAAGAGATGATGATGATGATGATGATGAAGAACAAGGGAAACAAACATTAACTTCTGCTCCTCCTGATGCGTTAACGACCCGTGCGTAAAAGTAGTAAATCATTGTTTTTTTGTCTGTTGTCAGAATCTGACACGAATCTGACAAATGGCAAATACAACATTGTTCTTTAATAATGCGTAAACGATGCGTGTATGTAAACGTAGTAAATCATAGTTTTCTTAAGTGCTGCATGTCAACATTTGACATTTACGACTTTTACGCACGTGTTTTTTACTAAGAATAACTTGTCTTCAACTGTCATTGTGCCTTTTACTTCTATTCTTTTCTATTCTATTCTGCACGTTCTGCATTCGTGTGTGTCCCCCCCCCCCTGACAGTTTTGGTTACACCAAGTTTTATGGAAGTCCAGATCTGTAACACATGTTTGGGCAGAGTGAACCATCTCCAGTGTAAACATGCTTTCTCAGTTCACGCCTTCCTCTCACTCTGCAGCCTGTGATCATGAGCATTAGGGGAACATTACACTGTAGCTGGCAGGCAGTCCACCCAACATGCTCCTCAGAGGAGAGGAGAGGAGCCGCTGTGTAATTGATGATGCTGAATCTCTCTTTGGTAATCAGTGGTAACACTCGAGGCTGCCACTCTAAGCACACTTCAGTTTTTTCAAGCACTATGTTCAATCATAGATGATTTTCATGGTTTTTTATTAGTGGCACAACACAAGTTAAAAGTCTCAGCTTTGTTTAAACCTGTATGTTGTTGTTGCTATGTTAACCGTGTTTATGACATCCAGGCAACACACGAGAAAGAGCTGCTTGTGTGTGATGCACATGTGATGTCAGTGTGTGTTTGTATTTATGCTGATGGGTTTCTCCCTCGCTGTATTTGTTTGCCTTGGGGCCGTGGCTCATGACATCCCAATCACCAGCGTGCCTCGCCCTGCTGGCTGCACATGCAACAAGGACACGACACATACTGTAGATCACTGAGTACAGTAGTGACATCAGCCATTAGAATCTGAACTCCTGTTTTGAATCCGCCAGATTGAAGATGGGACCGGTGCCTTGTTGAGGTTTTGTAAGCAGAAATTCACAAGACGTTCACAAGAGGCACCTATTGGATGATACCAATCTCACTGGTGTCCACTCATGTGGTGCACTTTATTGCCTATTTTCCTCTAATGGGAACATCATTTCATAACTGACATGATTGAAAATGGACTTCTATTAGCAAGCAGTGGAGCCGCCCCTGGTGGATATTCATTATTATTCAGTTGTTACTACAGAGTTGTCTGTGTCCATCAAACCAAAATATTATGTACACTTTTTTATATAAAGTGAGTCTATAGTCTGAACACTCTCATTGTGGCATTGATGGAGTATATTCTTTGAGCATAAAATCCTCATCTCTCCTCATCAGTCGTTGTTTTTGTCACTGTTGTCATGCTTTGGTGAACTGTCTTCTTCTATGGGTGTGGTAACTGTGGCACGTGTACAGATCACCTTGAGGGAAGGACCAGTGTGCAACAAATTGCATTATCTGGGTGTGTTAGTCCAACTTTGGGAAATTCTATTTAGTATACTCCAGACGAATGTGTCAACATGTCACAACGCAAATCTGTGTTTGAATAAAGGATGGAGACTTCCGATTTGAAGACCTGGGTTCGCGACACTCCAAAAGAAACCTGCATATTTGGCGATTGTGGATGATAAAGTGGTAGAAGATGGATGGACTTCTGATCTCATCCTATACAGCCACAGAAGAAGCATCCTAAAGGTGTGAACAGTCCTATGACGGGCTGTCCACACTGAGGACGGATGTTAACACCACATCTTAAGGGGGCGAACATTATAGAAACAGTGGTGAGTGGAGGAGCCGCGCAGGAGTGCCTGAAACTTTTATATCTGAATACACTGGCAATCTTAATACTCAAATGTGGAATCCTGGGAATTAATTACCAGAAAGGGCAAACGTGTAAAAGTAGCACTGAGGCATGAGAAAGTTCATTTATTCATCAACAGTTCATCTTCATCATCAGAAGTTGGCCTTGATGTGTTTTCCCCGTAGTGCCAGACCCGTTGAACGCCATCAACTAAACTTCAGTTGTGTATGTGCGACTGTGGAAAACGGATAATATAGATGGAGGGATTGGGTGTGGGGATGACATGATAATTGTCATGATAAGAATATTATCACAGAGTGAAAGGAGAAACGTTGCTCAACTCAAAAAGCCTGAGGTCAAACATCTAAGGGTTTTCTGTTATACCTCAAAGTAAATGGTCTGGATTAATGTAGGGGTTTTCTCGTCTCGATGACCACTCAAAGCTGCTTTCCACGACTTCACACATTCAAACAGCACATCTCTTGTATGTGCAGTGCATTTTCTATCACTCATCTTTCATACCCATTCACACGCTGCCAGCACAGGCAACAGGAGCAACTTGGTGTCTTGAAATCAGGAATCAAAGCCACAACCGTGGAGTTGAAAGACGACTCCCTTTACCACTGAGCTACCGTCGCGCAATCTGTAAATATTATATTAAATTTGTTGTATTTCCAACAATGACGTTGTGGTAATTACTGCTCAAGGGGATGTGGTTACATTGATAATAGTCTGTGAAGCAACACTTATGATGTGCTAATGTTTGTTTTTGTCATTTCAAACAAATGTTTTTGTTTTGAAATTTGTCATAACAAAAAAATGGTAATAGACAAAAAAGATTGTTCCACTGATTAAAAAATAATCACTCCCAGGCTGACTATCTATGTACTTCCTTAGTGCCTTTAATGAGCCTACTCTTGGTCTCCAGACTGAGCACGTTTTTCTGTGTTGTCAGACTCCCTGGCTGCTAAGAAAAGATCTCCTTGGATTGTCATGTGTTTGCATACATATTTCATGACACTGCCTCTTGCACTCTTGTCCATTTCCTCCTCCCTGTTTGTCTTGAGGATGCTTCTGTCCTGGCGCTTTTGTGAATGATTTGCTCCAATGGTTGACACACTCGGTGTCAGGCCGGCATTAACTCGGCATGCTTTTGTCTTGACCGCGCTTCTGTCTTCGCTGGAAGTCCTCTGTGATTGATTTCATCCATTGGTTGACACGCTCGGTGTCAGCCGGTATTTACGCTGCAGCTGGACTCCTTCAGCCAAGCTGCTGCAAGCAGCTCGTGTGCTGCGCGCTCAGACAAATGAAAGTTGAGCTGAGAATATACAGTATTTTTGGACGACAGTAAAGCATTCCTTCCGCAAACGGTGTTCTCCCCCAGAGAGACATTTTCATCATGATGTGACCAATCTTAAGTCGAAGGCATTTAGTGTCTTTTCAGTATGACTGGACACAGATCTTCCAGATGAGTTGCTCAGGATATTTAAGACCCAGGAGGCTGGTAAGAGAAGGCGGCCAATGTGTGGTCGTGCATGAAGACAGATTGATCAACCAGTTGTTGAGCAGTGGGGATCTACAGTAGGTGGGGGAAATGGCTGGACTTGGCTCCAATGTCCTGACCCTACATATGTTGCAAAAAAACTGGCTTTAATCCTCAAGATTTATGTTTCATTCATTCCATTTTTCATTGTGCATTTCTGAGTGTAAACATTCTGTGTATTTATTCAAAAATAACAACGTAGAAACGCAAGAGCTGCCCAACCGTCAACACTGAATGCAGATTTTAAACCAGTTACTGAGGCCAAACTGGTCGAAAAGACCCAACACATCAACATCACACTGCAGCAGTGATATTTTATTATTAATGAGGAGCTGAAAATAACACAGTGCACTTTTTCTTTAATTCAAAAGTTCAACTTTCCACTAAATTCTTTATAATACCCTGGATTAAAGAAAACAAGAATTCACTTAATAGAGTTATAAACTTTTACGCACCATGTGTTTAGTAAAGCTTCCCTCAGTTACAGTCATAATTGAAGGATTTAGTAGAGCCACGGCTAAGATTATTTTATCCCTTTATTTTTTTCATTGCGATGACAATTTTGGGATTTAAAACATGCACAAAAACTCATGGAACTTTGAAGAAAAATGCACAACTCATTTTGTATTCTGCCCTCAGTCCTAGAGGCACAAAATGTGGGTGAGTATGAGCTAAAATCTCTTGAAGACATAATCCTAAATCCATCAGGGAGTGTATTTTTGTGTTATTAGTGTAAACTACACCGTCACCGAGAAGAAAATCGAATTTCTTCTATAGTAAGCCTGTTTCAACCTTACTTTGTAAAAGGTCTGTATTTATGTAGCACTTGATAACCACTCAAAGATACTTTAGACTAGTAGTTTAGTTTTATGCATCTTTGCAACCTATTCTCCCAGCACAACTGTCAGGGTCACCATGGGGTTTAGTGTCTTGCCCAAGGACATATCTGCATGTCGACTGGCGTAGCTGGGAATCAAACCCACGACCTTTGAGTTGGAAGACGACTCGCTCTACCACTGAGATACCGTCGCCCAAATATATTGTCGGTTTTCAACTAATATAGTCAGCCAGCATCTCATCTTACCATACTGCAACACCGCCGTGTAAGACTTATTTAGCAGAATGAGAACCAAATGGAATTCCAGACTGACACATTGTCCAGCATTGTAGGTGCTAAGGGGAACATCCACCACTTTTTTCCATAAGTATATGAGATGTGAAACTGCAAATGATGTTTAAGCTCCATATAATCTATATTCCAGCCTGGTGTAGACTATCTGCCAAGTTTTCACCTCCTTCTACCATGAAGTGACAAGCCGCAATGTGTTTCCAAATCCTCAGACATGTTAACAAGAGCAAGACAGGTCACCTCCTACCTTGGTGAGTTCCTAACAAATTGGCCCAAAGGAAGTTCTGCTGCTGCCAGTTGCTTTGTCTGAATCCGTCTGAGTTATGTCCCACAGGCCGACCTGTGATTTACTTTGGAGGTAAACCGTTTCATATAGAGAGTTTCAAGTTAAACATTGACTGCATTAGACAGGACTTCTGCTTTAAAGTGCAATGTGGAACATTTAGGACGGTTTATTGGCAGAAATCGACTACACTGCAAATAAACACGTTTTGTATCAGTGTGTATAATCACTTTAAAATGCAAATCTTATGTTTTTTGGAGCTTTACAATAAACTCAGACTAGGCCCTTGCTTTAAGGGCCACCATCTTGCAAATGGACAGACCACCCAGAGTGTTGAGTTTTACATTTTGAAGCAAACATTTACTACACACCTAGGAATACAGAATTTATTCTGAAATAAATGAAGGCCACTATAGTTCCGGGGATGTGCTTTGGAAAAAGAGTCCTTTGTTTGTTACTAATCTGTTCTCTCCCCATTAGATGTCACTAATTCTTACTCAATAGACCTTTAATAACTCTCTGGAATTTAAAGACCCTGGTATACAGTCATGACCGTGATATGTGACGCGTACCCGTGCGCCAGGGTCCGGTTGTATCCCACTTCACCATCGGGTGGCAGCACAAGTCTGAACGCAGGGAATAGGATGCACTCCTACCAAAGAAGAAGAGACCAACGCTACAGCTCCCTCAGACATGGCTGGTTCGAGCGGCTCAGAGCTGAAAGCCTCGTAGTGAAGACGAGTCGGGGTGTCGGCCAGTTTGGAGGGTTGCCAGGTCGAGGCTCGGATGACGATCCTTGGCGACGACTTCTTCTGTTGCCGAAATGTTTTTTTCTGCTTGTTTAGCGGGGCTTAATACGGAAAAATCAGTTCACGGATCCGCAAAAGTATACCAGGGCATTAAGTATCAAATTAGTGTATGCATAATTTTCTGAAGATAAAACAATAGATTATTAAAAAAGTGAGCTATTTCAGTTTCATCAATCTGTATTGTCGGTCATTTTTGTTACCGTCTGTATGTTAAAGACACTGGTTGCCACAATATGGAGTATGATGGAGATGATACAGGATCACCGCTGTCCCTGCTGTCCCTTCTCTTTTTTTGGTGCGTTTTCAATTTTCACCAGACATCTCCTTCCATGATGCTGATCTGCTCCCGGAGCTCTATCTCTGACTCTGACTATTTCTTGCCAAGACACCATGCAAGGCAGTGAGCACAGGCTTTGCAGCTGGAAGGCGGTGTGTGTATGTGTGTGTGTGTGTGTGTGTGGGGGGGGGGGGGTGGAAACAGTGTGGCTCACACACGGGGACGTACAGTAACTACACTGGTCCTGCAGACAACATGCACCTCCTGCTGAGCCAGAGGGAATTTTTGCTGCAAGGGCCATCTATTTCCCAGAGAGTAATTATGTCCTGACACGAGGCTAGTGTGACGGTAAATGAGTTCAATATACAAGGTGGCGGTAGAGAGATATAGACAGTGAAAGAGGGAGAGAGAGAGAGAAAAAAAAGCACAATTTACCAGCAGAGGGAGTTAACTGTTAAATAGTAACCAAATAAAAGAAAAGAAATGTCCAGCGATAACTGTTAACAACCGTCACCACTGTGACTGTTTTCACACTATTAACTAATTAGATTTAATGTAAGTACACACTCTTTCCAGTTATTGCAGATTCCTATAACCATTATGTCACTTACACATTTCTCTCTTTTCTTATTGCAACCCTTTGGTTGTTGACATAAGCTCCCTCGACTGGGTCAGATGTTTGCTATGGAGACCTTTCCTCTGTAATCCATATGAACCTTGTCATGTGTTGAGTTTTGAGGGGGGGGGGGTCTCCCATCATGCAGATTGATGTTGGGTTAAAGGTGAAATGTGTCTTGAACTGGCCATTATGATGTTAAATCTTAAAGCTATAAGTCTTGCTTTTACTGTGTTATTCTCTTAGCCAAAAGGTTTTTTTTTTGCAGATAAACAACTCACTATGTGGCACATTATTCCGATCCATACCAAAGAAGAGAAGAGTGTCCACCCAGTTTCACACACGGGTGCTCGCTACGACAAAACACCAGATGTATTTATGTCATGACCAAACAGAAACTGCTAGGGTCACAAATGTTATTTGCAGCCTCTTTTAATTGGATGCTCTAAAGTGACCGTGGGCTTCAGCTCCCCCCTCCCCCACCCACGACCTTAACAGGATAAGTACAAGAGACTGAACAAATGAAAGCGTAGAGATGAATTGATTTTGTGATCAGCAGAATATGAACGCCTGCGTCTCACCAGCAGAACCAAATAGATCCTTTCACCACGAAGACAAATACAACATGACAATGTAACAAATCCAAAGATGTGCTGCTTTCTTCCCCTTCAGTTGGTCTCTCAAAACCAGCGATTTGACACCATCACCTTGGGCCTTTGGAATTTCATATTGACGTCATTATACAGAATAATGATAATTGATTAAAAATGCTAGTCAGTAATGACAATGATTAGTCACAGGCCTACAGACGATAAAGGAGACGATGAGATAGTGAGAGGCAATCGAGTTCATTGTTTTTGTCTTCAAGGTCATTACTGAAAGAGAGACGGCTTGATGGTTCTTCCAGTGTATCATTCATCATTCTATTCCCAATCACCATTCTGTTTGAATTAGCATAATTTACCTTCGCTGATTGGGGATAAATTGAGTTCGTGAAATGCCTGTCAATCACCCCTTATTAAAGGAACAATGGCCACAAACCTCCAGCAAGTTTCCCCACATATGTGCTGATGTCAGAAACGACTTATTGGCTCAGGTCTCCGGCTCAGTTTGGACTCTGATTAAAACCATCTCCTATATCCGGATATACTGTAAATATCTGTGGATGCTCACAGCACACATGACGCAGGGGGAAAAGCTTTTTAAGAAACACACAACCAGCAAAATAGTGTTCTGCCCTTTAACGCCGAGCATATCACGACGACACTTGGCATTACCGTAGGTACACGACGGTTTGTGCCATTGGAAAAATTCCAACGGTTTCTGAAAGCTGAGAAGTTGCACGTCAACATGTGGTTATTACGGTAATATCACTCGCGCTGTTGCAGGTCAGCCAGCAAATCAGCGTCTTTGTCACCAGAGAGGAGAGAATTGGAAAAATGCCTGTTCATTTTTTGGCCTGTTTTATGACATTGAGACAAAAAATCAAACAAATGTAAATATGTTGAATAAGATGAATATGTTTCATACTGTTCAATTTTCAATATGTTCAATGTTCAATATACCATATTAACATGCAATAAATTGTAAATAACTGCCAGATATTGAAAGTTTTCAGGAAAAATGGCCAAAAGCATTTATTCACAGGACATTTTCTGGCCTTTTTATGGTTAAAATAAGCAACAACAAAAAAGTCCAGATGGACATTTTGAGGCTTAGACGTTAAAGGGTTAATTCCATATTCTCTTATTTCAAGCCAATGTCATACTAGTAAGTAAAATGTGTCCATATATGTCAAACAATGCTGAAATAATCTCATGTGTGCATGTTAGAGATTCTCCACTTTCAATTTTGGAGAGAAGTGTTGTGAAAGTGACTTAGGAGTGTGTGCTTTGCTTGTGCCAACCATCAGACAGAGGTGGCCATGAATATGAGTGCACTTTACTGACACACATGTGTAGCCTGGGCCACATCTCAGTGAGGACCTGCACACATGGGTGGTGGTGCGGGGGTTGCATGGCCTCATCAAGGCTGCAGATGAAAAGAACAGCATGGCATTTGTGCTGGAAAAGTGAAGACTATTATGAATACATTATTTCATGGCTGCCTGTCAGGAAGTGAGTTGTGGTTGGTTTGCAAGAAATCGGGCTCTGGGGTTTAATAAAGCCGAACAGTTGTTGATTTGTTTTGGTGGAACAGAGAGAGAGAGAGGGGAAAAGAGAAGGACTGTGCTTTTAAAAAAGGCTAGTAAGAAAGAAAGAAAGAAAGGATGTCTTGAGATCTGCACAGACCTGAGGAAGTTCATCTGTTCCCTGGGACCGGCAGCTCACAGCCTGTGGAAAACGCATCAGTTTGCAAACGTTGATAAAACCAGGGAGTGATTCACTGTGAAATACCATCGGGAAATGTACTGTGCTCCACAAAGCACAGACTTATGAGAGTTAAGTCAGAGAATAGTGGCACGTTGAAACTTAAACTGGCTAAAATGTCATTAAAAAATGTATGAAACATTGTCATGCTGATGAAACAACTGCCACAAGCAGGTTTTGGAACTTGGAAGTTGACTGTTTAGTTTGTGATTAGTTTCAGAGAGTATAACCAGCCAGAAACAAAAATGGTGAAAAGTAGAACAAGGACATTTTTTATTAGATTAATGATGAGTCTTCGGGTGCATCACACCAGCCTTTCTTAATCGAATTTTAGTTCCTTTGCTTGGAAAGTGCAGTTTGTTTGGTTCAAGGTGTGAATGTGCAACGAAAGTGATCCGCACCAAAATAGTGAACTCTGGTCAGCCTAAAATCGTTGGTCTTGGTTAGCCTCACGAGGGAGAGAACGAGGGAAAAGCTCCGATAGAAATATGTTCAGACGAAAATATATCACAACAGTGATCTTTTCAATCAACTGTGAACTGTGAGTTTGTCTAGTCTATTCCTTCAGTAATTCATGAAGCAGCGCCGCCTCAGGCGAGGAGGGGAATACGTTATTATTACTGATGAATGTTGCAACCCCCAACTGAACCGAGTCCCCAATCGTACCGAGTCTAGTGGACTGTTCGGTGTGATTGTTGATTCAAGGTCATAGTCTTGGTTTCTAAAGGTCTCAGTTTGGCCTGCCTATACTAAAATGCAGCTTTGGAGTTTGCAAACAAAAATGGAACCGGCAGCATTTTTACAAACTCTGTTTTTGGGCTCTAATACGTTGGGGGTATTGTGGATGGTAGGTGTATTTACAGAAGCATTTGTAGTAGTAGTATGTAGGTAGATTAAAAGAGAGTTGGACAATAAAGGGAATTAAAACAATGTCAACATGTATTGGAGATGAGAGAGAGAGCAGAGAGCCTCCATCCCAAATCTATGCTTTGTGCTTCAGCCAGCCAACCACAGCAATACAGCATTGCAATTGTGTAAACAACAAATATATGGCTGAACATGCAGAACAAATCAAATGTTTTCATGTCTTAAGACACTGCTGTAACACAGCCATTAATCTGTGCCATATTTCAGTGGCCTAAACTCAAACAAACACACACTCAGTGACATTCCCATGTACATAAGCATCCAATCCTCCCATCTAGTATTGACTTAGTGGGGCTATATAAATGGCACAAGCTCTCCGAGTGTACACTTGAACATAAAGGGAACAGATCATGGCCAGAACTGCTGCTTTATTAAGACCTCTGTTTATATTGCCCTTTATTGAACGTATAAATAAGGCTTCACATTCTGGTCCCCACTTTTACCGCTCCCTTAATGCTCCTGGTCGCCCTTAAAACAAAAATCCCACTTACACACAGCACACCGCGGCAGTGCGACCACGCTCCAAATTTGACTAAATGCCTCTCCCAAGCATGTGGAAAAGAAACGAGCCTGCAGACTATTTCCACTAATATAATGCCATTTATAAGTGGGAATTAAACCACAGAGCGCAATCACATTAACAACATGGCGATTCACTTGCGCACTTTGAAGTCGGGGAACCGAGTGCTGTGAACCTCATCTTCCAAAGTTGACGTGGAGCAGGAGACAAAAAAGGGCGACAGTCTTTCCAGCCATGTGTGTGTAATGGTTCTGCCACTGCCTGTGTCACTTATGACTGAAATTATGATAAGCATTACCTTGTTATGAATGTGATTAAGTTTAGGTACAGTAACTAACCTCGGGTTAGGTTTAGGCTTTGGGCTTGAACTGTGATTAGGTTGAGTTTAGGGATGCAGGATATTATCGGCACAATATCTGTATCTGCAGATATAGGCTTTAAAAAATGCTATTGGATATCGGCAAACACACCTAGATGTGCCGATATGACTAATGACTACAACAGAAGGCTAAGTAGGATGCCACCTACTTGACTTCTATGCTGGCGCCCTCTACATCTATTTTTTTTATTTATTTATCTGCTGTGGCATGAGAAGGCAAAATATGTTAATTTCACCACAGAAGAGACTAAATGACATCTGCAGTTGAGCGCAGGGGAAAACATATATACTGTGTATTATTATACTTTTATTGTTTATTCGTTTTCAGCTACTGTATATGCACAAAGCAGTGTGTCGACATAAAATTAATCAATCGCTGGGTGACACAGATGTAAACACTGCTATCCAGAGACATACAGAGTGAGTCGTATGGACTGATTGGCTTAATCAGAGCTGTGTGAGCTTATTTAACAATTGCTTGAATGCACCTACTGTAGGTGTCCTTATCACAAGCCACAACAAATCATCCAGAGTTTGGTTTTCTTGCTCCTATAACACAACACCACCAACCCCTCACTTATTCTGGGAGGAAACACATTCCATTGGAAATGTAATTAGAAAATGCAGTAAGGTGTGGGGGAACATCAATTTCGGAATAAAGGGTTGGATAGTTTCATAAATCGGCTAACCTCCATCTGGGCTTTTAGCTGTGTCTAAGCCTCTCTGTTCTCCCTCCTCATCCTCTGTGTTTATCCGTGTTTACTTTTCTCAGAGGTTGTCATGCATTCCCTTACTCAGCATGCCCACCTCCCCCGGACGGTGTGATTCTCGAAAGACTAATGAGGACAGGATGGGTCTCTCGCTGTTGTGTATGCGATGCCTGTCCCTTCCTTGCTAGAACCTGCTTCTCATCAGCATGCTGGAGCTGGATGAGGACTGCTGAGCTGGTCACCTCTGGCACTCCGCTATCAGCTGGAGCGGCTCGGTGATGAACTCCAGAGTGATGGTTTCTTCAGAGGATAACCAGAACAAAGCTCAGCTGGGGAGTGCTGTGCCTGACCCGGGTTATTAAGGCTGGATAATAAGCAGACTCAGCAATTTAGCTGGGAGAGTCATGCGAGCGGCAGAAGGGATGCGAACGTCAAAGGAAGAAACTGCTGGTAGTAATCGTCACTGACGAGTGTGTTTTGTGTTTGCGTCTTAAATGTGATTCACAATTAGGCAGGAACAAAAGTTTTAATTTCAAAATCGCGCTCCATAAATTGTATTCAAACCACACGCGGCACATAACTTCTCACAAGACGCTGACATCATCCTCAAACTAAATCTGTTTCCCTGCTGTTTGCTGGAGCATCAGTGGGAGAAAACACACAAACAAACAAAAAGGAGAGAAAACATTTGATTTAGGATGTTTGCACTGAAACAAATGGAGCTTACAACCCCTGCTGCTTCGGTAAAGAGACGCAAGCTCTGAAATAGCTCCCCCGCTATGAAGAAGTGATTACTGCATAAACCCTGTTAGCAATGTTCTCCTGTGGCTCACAATTTCTTTCCGCCTCTCTGTGTGCTCATGATATACTTTTTTTTTAAAGAGACATTTCAGCTACTGTCTCATTTATGAGTTGTATAGGGTTTTTCAGGATCGTTTCAACCCCCAACAGCAGTCTCAGGGCCATCAGTATTGGATTTGGGGGATGAATATATTCTTAAATGACTAGCAACTCACCAGAGCGTCGGGAATTGCAGCCATTCGAAGGCTCAGTTAACACCCTGTCAGAACAGAGAGAGAGAGAGAGAGAGAGAGAGGAGATAAAAGCATGCTGGGAACCTTGCCCCAAATCTATGTCTAATCCCTGCACTGTATCCTGGACACTAGCCTTGTGGAAGGAGTTATCACAGCAGCAGCAGCAGCAGCAGCCGAGCTCCTCTTTTCTCACAACTCTCTCCATTCCTGACAACTTCTGAGATTTATGCAGTTTGAGTGGCAGAGGGCTGGTTACAGTTTGGCTACAGACTAACACCTTTCACTGCTCGATATCTGTGAGCACTAATGTATCCCTGCCTTTACGGCTGAGAAGACACACTCCATTCTCTTGGCAGCCTATAGGAAGGAGTTGAACATAATGTTCAGGAAGGGTGTGGATGTGTCGGAGGCGGCAATAATTGTCAGTTATGAACAACAGAAACACTCGGGGAGCATTATTTGTGTGTTGTGACAGAGAATCCATCAAATGCAGACGGTTGAGGCGACGCGTCACATTAAAGGCAGCTGCACTGTCAGGTTGCGTTTTGATGTTGCTAATGAACACCAGACTCCTTTAATATGGGGGAAGAATTCACTATCAATGCCACTGGTAAGAAATCATTTTTGGAAAAAGTTCCCATTCTTTGTGTCCACAATGGCGGACATGGTCGGGTTTCACAGATGATGAGAGAATTATATCTAGAGGACGAACACTTTGAACTTTTCGCTATAGTCTGACATGGTTTTTTTTTTTTTTTCTTTTACAGGGAAAAATCTGAGTACGACTGATCTACACACACCGACAGCAAAGCAGAAACACTACGGGACTACAGTACCTCTCCTGCTCGATGGACAATACTGGAAACCACTCAGCCAACTTAAGCCTCAGGTGAAGACGATTAAATTCAGTTTTTTGCTCTCCTCCTCCTCCTCATACTTGTAGATGCAGATGTGCACAGAGGTCCACTGTGGTCTGCGTGACATAGTTTTCATCATCAGTGGTGGTCAAGAGCACATCTACAGTTCATGACTGTACACGGCAAATGTGCATGCTCCGTGTCGTGTATTATTTTCTAGTCCAGTTGGTGGTGCACCCAAAAGAGACAGTGAAGAAGACAGTAACCATGGTAACTTGCTTGAGGATTATATGAGGAGGTTTTGCTGGTCCTCACACTCATCCACATACATTGAGTCCAGTTGCCAACAACGACTGAAGACCTGTGACTGAGATATATCAAATCGGGTCAAAGCCCGTAGCTCACCTAGCTAAAAAACACCTTGAATTGCTGCAATAAGCCGAAATGGCAGGCAAGTCCTTACACACCAGAAGCAGAGGGGACAAATAGTCGTGTAGATTATTTCCATATAAATGAAAAAGTCCAGATTAGATTCATACAGTGGATGGGAGGGATTGGGGTAGAGGATAGGAGGAGGGGCAAGGGATTGGATACACATTTTATCATTTAATAGAATCCAATCATTTACTGTTTATCATTTACAATACATGCCCTAATCACGCAGAGATTGTGATAGATTTAAGAGATTTCTTTGGTCAAATTAATTCGAAGCAAGCACTAGAAATCGACCAGATGACTAGATCTGATCTTATCTTGTCAGACTGTGTGTGATCGCGAGCAAGAGCTTCGTTGTACTACACCGTGTGAACAACTTGAATTGATTAACACGAGCACCGAATGACAGTGGACAGCACTTTGAGAAGCTTCCGAAGCCAGCGTGTCTGAGGGTCTGAGTCTTTTACAGCAGCCAGGATTCTCTTCTAACATTGGTTCTTTGATCTGTGTCTTATTCCACAATCTCTCCCCCCCCCCTTTTATTCTAATGCTGTCCTTGTAATGAAGGCAAGAAATCTTTCAAATATAATGCCAAAACACCAAAGTCTGGTCTTGCACCATCATCAGGTCTAAACTTTGCACACGTCTTCAGATTATGTGTGTTTCATAATCCAGCAGGCAAGATGCCAAGGACTTGTAAAACACATTCATGTTCCCAACCACTTTGGTTTCAAGGACCCTGCGGCCATTTGTCCAACAGCACCCTCATGGCAACATAAAATGTTTTGGCCTCACAATTGGAAAGTTTCTAAAGGCCACATTATACTTCTCCGACTGCGTATGCGTTATCCGTCTGCGTCACCACGTAGACGCCTCGAGCATTTATACTTCTGCGTCGTGGTGACGGACACTCGCTGCAATTCCCCGCCCGATCAGTAGGGGTCGCTGCGCAAGGTTGTTGTGCTTCTGGCTACAGTGAGCAATGGCGTCCGAGAAAGAAAGAGAGAGAAAGACTGTTGTTGTTGAAACAGTGGCCGTTTCTCACTTTTCTGTGTGACGGAACGCAGTTTTAAGATAATTTGAGGCGAGAAATTGGCCATTTAGGGTCTAAACATGTGCTGTGTGTGTTAAGATATGACGTATTTATAGTTCGGCAGCGGCGTTATCGGCGGGGATCAGCTCCGCCTCTGTCAGGACGCCCGGAGCGCACTGTGAGCCGGCACAGAGCAGCTTCGCTCAGCCTGTCCTGAGGACCAATCGCAGCTCTTGCCGTCTCCGTTGTCCCTTGACGGAGTGACGGACACTTAAAAAATATTTCGTGCAGACGGAGACGATGCAGAGGCTCTTCGACAGTCTCTGCGTCGACACAGAGTCTCTACGTAGCCTACGCAGAGCACTTTACGCAGAAGTATAAATTGGGCTTTAGAAAAGACGCCTTTACTTTTTTGCAAATCTGTTGCATAAACTTTCAAAGGTGGATCAAATCTCAACCAATACAAGATTAAAGTTGTTCAAATCTTACATTTAGCAAAGCTAAATCACTTGTAACCAGACATTGGTAGTTGCCGTTTAAACTGGATGCAAATTAGTAAAACATTATACAGTAGGTTACACTTAAAGGTCACATAGAGTGGTCCTGTTGCACATATTAGTTATGGAGGTCTACTTAAATACATTAAGTTGTTTTTATGGTCAAAAACCTCCTAGTTGCTGTAAACGATCCAATATAGATCCTCTTTTCTGACGGTGTTTCCCAGCCGCAAGACTTGAGACTCAAATCTCTCAACCCGGAAGTGACATATCAGCACACCCGCTCTCAGAAGCACAGCTCCCCCCTCTGGTATGGTGGATGCACTGCTACTCATTATCAAAACATTGTTTTAACAATGTTTAAAAATAGCTTCTTCACGACTCCCCGCCGCAGTCCCTTTTATGACTTTGACCCGGAGTCAGACCCAGAGTCAGAAGACACTGTCGCTCGTGAAACACCTCCACAACGGACGTTTTCTTCTTCTGCGGTTCAATGTACGCAACCGGATGTGCCCGGACTAGTGCCCGGAGCAGGACGATTGGCTGTTCCGGAGAACTGCTGTTTACGTAACTATAACGGGATTTTCAGAGATCTGAGATTACAATAAAACAGCGTTCTCAGCAATGGCTGTTTCGAAACTTCAGGGCTTCATAAACAAGGTAATGACGCAGATACACACTAAAAAACAGCGTTAATTGGAACTTCCTGTCTAGTTCCGCTTTAAATGGATCTTAGTGTCAATGTGATGAATCCTGCTCATGTGTCAGGACTGAGTGTTAGCTCAGTTGAAGTGTACAGGAAAACATACAGACAGTTTACTTCAGCATGTTTCCGGCACAGACAGCTGTACAGTTGATGCAAAGGGGAAAAAAACATCACACGACTCGCTAGAATATTAATGAAATGTTTGAAATCGGGGGATGCTTGGCTCTGTTTGGTGTTATAATCCCATGCTTCATAATAATATACATGGCTGCCAGGAAGACTTAAAAACACAGCTTGAGTTTTCAGCTTGCATTATTGACTTGGTTGGTTTGTGGATTAATTTTGCTCTGACATAACCAAAAAAAAAGTCACAGAGCCACAAAGTTTGATTGGGATCTCATCACTTGATAAACAAAAAAAACTTAAATCAGCCAATAGAATATCTCCAACCGAGATGGAATTAAGTGATAACGTGAATATATTGCTGCTTTAATTGCAATTCCAAACATGCAAGTGAGCAATGCATATTTGCCCTGAAGTTATAAATGGCAGATGTCATGGACTTTAGCGAGGGAGGTCGCAGCATGCATAAAGACAGCTGTGTGAACAGAAGACAGCGGGAAGTTTTAGTCCCACTCGGTCTGTGAAATGATACCGCCTTAAACCTTAAGTGTTCTGCTTCCATATCCTCTTTTAATCCACTGCACATTCTTCTCCACATGGGGTGATGGCTGATTTAACCAAGAGCACAGTTGACCCAGGCTGAACTACGCACAAGAAACTATATTGGTGTGTGTGTGTGTGTGTGGTAGCCCAGTGGCACGGAGGGTGTGAGAGAGAGGATTTTATTCGCGTACTTTTAAATGAGTAAGGGGCCATCGTTACATCCATCCATTTTCTACCGCCTTATCCTCCACATGCGGGTCGAACAACCATTCACTCTGACACCGATGGTCAATTTAGAGTGAATTTACCTAATCCTCATATTGCATATTTTTGGACAGAACCGGAGAACCAGGAGAAATTCTACGCACACACAGGGAGAACATGCAAACTCCTGTGACGACTGAAGTTACTGCAGCTTAATTACATTTAACAAAGAATGTGTCTGTGGACTGTTCAGAACTTCAGACCAGTTTGACCTACTTCTTTTTGGTCTGAGTGTCAAGAGGCGAAAGAGATTATATCTCAAAGCGACACGGATGTGCCCGGAAAAACAAGCAAGCTGCAACTGGTGCGCGTCACGGCCGCGCTGCTCTCGTTTGACGCGCGTCTCCATCCAACATAACGTATTTGTGCGAGCGCAACACACAGGAGGACGGAGAGGTTATGCGTTGACATGTAGATTAGAGTGTTTGTGCGCGCGTGACAGCAGTAATGTACGACTCTGTGCCACTTCATTTGAATCTTAACAGAGACACATGGTTTCTCTCAGTGCTGTAACGCGGGTGCAAAGAATCATGGCTTTTCAGCTGGATTAATGTCAAATGGAAGCGAAACATAAGCTAATCCCCTCTGTTCTTGCTCTTAGATGCAAAGTAGCTTCATAGGGATTTGCTCTCATCAATTGAAAACAGTAGCGTTATGTGCTTTCTCACAGTCCTGGGTGGCTTAGGCAAAGTTTCATCCGTACTTGAATAAAGATTTTTAAAAGCTGATTTGCTATCTGATAATTTACTGCCACACATAGTAGTAATTTAATTATCTTTCTTAAATATGAATACATTTTGCAAGAGTTGAAAGGCAACCAGAGCATCTTTCCTCAATCAAAATGCTGCCTGCTTGACTCCAGAAGTCATTTTTCTCATCTCCTCTCTTGTCTGTTCTCTCTTCAGAGTCACCCTGCATCACTGAAGCTCCTGATTGAAGCGGAAGGTGAGCAGCTGCTCTTGGCGCTGGAGAAAAACGAGTAAGTGTCGCTTCATTCATACTTGGCCTTTGCTCAGACCTGAGTGCTTTGTGTATGGAGTAGAAATGGGTGACATACACACTGCCCAGAGACTGTAGGGCCAGGCTGTGTGTAACATATAGCCATGAAAAAAGGAGGGTGGAAGTCCTTCTGCTGCACAGTTATAGTACAAGCATGACAGTGTTCTCTGTGCTTTGGTGTTTTTTTGTTTGGTGAAACAGAAACTTGAAAGCCAGGAATTCCTGAATACATCAGCCAGACTCTGATGAAAAGTGAAGTCTTCCTCCTTCTTCTGCTCTATCTTTTCATTTGATCTGTTGGTGTTACACAGGGGAGACAGAGGCTTTGTGTGAACACAGCACACACACGCTTGACTCTCTGTGGTAAGATACTATCAAAACAGTGCCAGTCAGGTACTGTCAGAGAGGGGGAACATCATTTGCAAGAAATCAAATTATCGGAATAGGTACACTTTGACAGAGAGCGCAGCTCTGGATCTGTTCAGCGGGAATATTTGTCATCTTTGCATTTTTCACACAGAAAAAAAATACCCGACTGGATGTGGCCTCGGTCTCAGACAGCCACCAAATCGAGTGCATCGCTGAGAAGAATGGGACTTGATTGATGGGGCAATATGTTTTCCACCCAGCTCTGTTGCCACACATGAGCAACCAGGAACAAGCAGAGCTTTCAGTGCGATAGAGAGAAAAAAGGACAAGGAAGCGGAGCGATAGAGAGAAAGAGAGAGAGAGGATAGGTTTTTATGCCACAGTCAGCCATGAATCTCCCTTGTTTTTTCTGGGACGCCTAATATATGTAAATTCCACCTGCAGACTGTGGGACAAAGCTTTCAACACCAGCGACCACAATTTTATGGCTTACCTACTTAGAAAATATTTTGATGGGAAATCATACTCATTCTCACCGTTGAATAACATCCCTGCTCTGCGCAGGTGGGGATTTTAGCAAAGCTGACGTGCAGATTGTCAAATTTTCACCACCATTTAATTTCAAAAACAGAGGGGACAATATGGAGGTGCAGTGGAGATTCTTCTAATGGTATGGAAGGACTTTTGTCAAACAAAACGTGAGAATTTACTCAGAACACTGTGTGCAAGTCTGTACAAAAAGGCTTAAGTGATTGATGCAATTCAACTCTATTTGTACAGTGCCAAATCAAAACATACGCTACCGATCGACATCCCAATTTTTCCAGTTTTTTGTTGAAATTCAAGCCATTCAAGTCCACTGAATAGCTTGAAATGGTACAAAGGTAAGTAGTGAACTGCTAGAGGTATAAAAAAAAAAAAAAAAAAAAAAAAAGGTAAGGTTACCCAGAAATGAAAAGAAGAAAGTCAAGGTGTCAGTGAGTATAGTTTCCTTCACCATCAAAAGGCACTCAGAAACTGGGAGAAACTCTGACAGGAAGAGGTCTGGCAGACCCAAAGCCACAACGGTCAACAGCTTGCGTGATAGGCGGCTCACAAGACAACAGCTTAAAAGCACAGCTTAATAGTGTTCGTAGTAAGCAAGTTCAGTTTCAACTGTGAAGAGAAGACTTCGAGTTGCAGGTTTGAACGGTCGAGTTGCAGCAATAAAGCCTTTGCTAAGACGTCAGAGTAATAAGAAGAGGCTTGACTGGGCCATGAAACACAGCCAATGGACTACTGAAGTCTGGAAGAAGTGTTCATCTCGCAGGAGTTTTGTAAGCCGTCGAGTCGGCGAAAGGATGGTGATGATGATGAGCCGCCTATCATTCAAGCTGTTGACGTTGGACGTGTTGTGAAGGAAATTGTACTCACTGACACCTTGACTTTCTTCTTTTTGTTTTGCTTAACCTTACCTTTTTTTTTTTTTTTTTTTTTTTTACCTCTAGCAGGTCACTACTAAACTTTGTACAAGCAATTCATTTGACTTTAATGGCTTCAATTTCACAAAAAAACCTGGAAAAATTGGGGTGTTCTAAAACTGGTAGTGTACATTATCTGCACTGTACATAGACAACATTATAGAGAGCAGAGAAACCCAACGATTCACACAATGACTAAATGCTAGGCATCAGCGGAGAGAAAAAAAAGAAATTAACAGGAAGAAATCTCTGACAGAACAAGACTCAAAGATGCCTCGAACGGTTGGGGTGAAAGGATAATCGGGGAGGTGAGGTTGAGATAGAAGAGAAAGACCAGGAGCATATATATAACAGTTATGTCGACTTATCAGTGTCCATTAATCCTGACACCAATAAGTAATTAGACTACTTTGTGAAATGTAAACAGAAGCTACTCTGAGCTATGAACGCTTGAAAATACGAGTCAAAAATAGCACGTGGAAGATTTGTGTTGTTGACAAAGTTTGATCTGCACGTCACTATAACCCGCCTAGAAATGAACCTGCTGTGCTGACATGCTGTGAAGGTTCTTGTCTGTGTTTGCAGACAGACTGCTTGGTTGTGGGCTGCTGTTGAAATAGCAGTTGTTCAAACACAGCCAGCATCAGTCGAGAGCAGGACATAAATAAGGTCCAGAATAAAATGATTTTGAACTTAACCACCACCGGATGAATGTGTGTTTTCTTGAGCGTTCGTCAATAAATATCGCTGGCAGCAAAGCGCGAGCGAGGTGTGCACATGCCGCACAGCTGCACATGACTGTTTCTCTGGAACTGAGAGGTAAACATGCGCTCAATGTGTCTAAACTCACATCACCCCTGCAGTTATAGCAGAGGGAGGCTGGGCTGCATGAAAAGTTTACTGCAAACAGCTTGAAACCAGAGACCAGTTTTGCAGTGATCACAGCAGCTGCCCATCAATATGTTGACATTTTGGCCTATGAGTAGGTTTTTTTTTATTTTTATTATTTAACCAGAGTTTAAGAACCTGCTTGTCAAGGGTCACATATAAAACATTATGTTGCGGACATAAATGGCCACAGCACAGAAAAATAAACAGTTTCATAATTTGCTGATCTTGAAAGACTGACAAATTCGGGAATCCATGTCCAGCCCTTGATTTTAAAAGCATTTAATTAAAAATAACCTTTTTAACTTTTTTCTATGTGGACATTGGGAACAGAACACAGACAGTCAGGGGAACACAGAGTGTTTACCAGTACTTTTCTGCAAAACACCTGTGAAATCAGCACATAGTTGATATTGACATAGTAGTATTGTGTTATCATATTGATCAATGGCATGTTCCTGGTGACAACAAACTACCCGTTTAAACCACGCCTGCCACTTCACACTGGGGTCTACTAGTCTGGAAATAGCAGGCTCCACTTGTCTGCCATCTTATTAATGCACCACCAACAAAACAACCTTAACGCTTACTGCCTGATGAATTCTAGATATCAAGCCGAGGAAAGAGGCCTGTATGAAATGAATGATTGTGTTTGTTACCTTCACTAAGAAGGTTATGTTTTGGGCTGTCTATCGGCACAACAACTCAACTGGTAGAGGGGGGATTACAATGAAATGTTTTTATTTGAAATCCCAGGTCAAACGCAGGTCATAGCGCAAGGAGGAGATGATAACATCCTGGTGGTGATTGTTGGAGAAACGAGCCTTTACTCAGACTAAAGATGTTTAGCACAGGTAAATTATCAGCAGATGAAGTATAAGTTCTGAACAACCTGAATAACAGCCCACACAGCCGCAGCAGGACAATGAGATGTGCCTCCATTTGCCTGACGGCTGGAGCAACACTGGCCCGAGATGCATCCAATTACGATGTCATACACAAGACGAGTGTCTTCATTTGTTATCATTCCTCCTCATCGAGAGCAGTGGGGACATTGGTTGAGCTTTGACCGCTCCTAACCAAGCTGTTTTCACATGTCTTGCTGCTTTGTGGCTTTGAATGGAAAGCCTCCAGGCATATCAAGACGAGTCCCAAGCTGAGGAAGCAGCATGCTCTCCATCCATGTTTCTTTTTCTAATGGAGTGCAGGATCAGTGAAAGGAGGCCTGGGGCTTGTCAGCAGGGCGGATAATGTTCTTGGTTGCCTGCACTTGGGGGAGAAATCTCTGCTCATCATGATGTTTAGCCTCAAGGATAAGGGGCCTGAGGGGTCGGCTATCCATCTTTTTGAGTCTTTTTTGCTGCAGGGTAATCAAGCAGATGTGCACATATGCGCTTTAATCTGACCTTTTCCCCGGACAAAGGGCAGGAAGAGGATATGTTTCCTCGATACGAACGTCTGCTATCTCTCTGGCGTTTGGAAGAACAATAAAATTGAACCTGGACAGTATCCAGTTTGAGGGTTTGGTTATGGGGATGTTATTTCGCTCCATATCTCAAACTGGACTTAGTGACCAGTGACCTTGTGTGTCCCTGAGTGAAAATGCTCTTGTCTGTCACTGAAAGCATTGACAGGAAAAGAGCTCTCCTGGGAGAGGAAGGCAACTCATAAATAACCATCTCTCTCTTTAAAGAAAAAAACAAAAGGCGTCTCTGCGATCTACTTTGTGGGGTTATTGTCTTCGGCTGCTGAGCCACACACAGATTATTTAAAGGATGTCAACCCCAAAGACATTCATGTGCATCAAATCCTTCCTCTTGTCATTAAGCTCGGAGCGAAACAAGAGGTGTCTCAAATCCTCCCCGACGTCATTATTTCAGAAATAAAACAGGATAGAAAGTATTTTTTTTTCTCATTTGGGATTCGCGGCTTACTCATGGCGAAAGCTTCAAATGTATTTATTACAGATTTGAATGTCTGTAGTTACGACTTCATTATATTTGCCTTGCGGTTATTCAGTTCACCTCCTTCCACTGCTGCAGATCTCTGCGGTTTTGGTGTCAGACCATTTCATAATATTTAGGTAAAATCAGCTATTGACTAGCGGTGCACAGGATTAGTGAAATGAGTGTGTTCAGATGTTTTAATGTTTGCCTCACCTCATAATTACAATCATGAGTCATGGGCAGGTATACTTTACAGTTTGGTGAAAAACAGAAACAGTTCATTTAATCACGAGCCACCAGCATGCAGCAGATAAACTCAGACATATAGACACACAAACCCTGGATACTGCCTGTTTATACCACTGCTCGTTTACTTTGCTGCAGACAAACACACTCATAAGCTTCCTTCCAACCAACAACACACACACACATTTGTGCAGCTTCTTGTTGGAACAATCCAGTGACTTCCATTACAGTCTATCAGAAACCTCCTCCACAATCAGTCAAATCTAACCCTAATCTTATCCTGACCACACTTCACATCATACTCCATATTTTATAACTTGTGCCTTGTAAATGACGTTCTCCCTCATTAGAACAAAGCTTTGGTCCCCATGCTGACTATAAGTCCTGACAAGGTCAGTGTTTGTGCTCGAAATAAGGTCAGAAAGGGGTAACAAAAATATGCCTGACACAAACACACATGTTCTCAAATTCATTCAGACTCACTAAAGCTTATTTCCCAGTGAAGGCTGCACTGAGGTTAATGCCAGCCTTATACCTTCCTTGTTACCCTTGTGGCTGCAAGGCCATGATACACTGTGATTCATTAGTTTCAACGACAAGCCCTGGGATCGGGCTGGTCTCTCTCTGTCCAGACCCTGTGTCTTTTAACTGCTCTCTTCAAAAGGGATTTTTGTTTGGCTGGAGCCTCCCTCTTTTGAATTACCTTCTCAAAAGCTCCAATTATTTTTCAGCTTAGAGCAGTAATTAATAAGGTGGACTCAGCGGTCCATGTTTCTAATTAATTAGGAGGCATTCAGAATGGCCTGTCCCCTTCCACAGGATGGAGAGGGGTGAGATGCAAATGCACACTATCGCACAATGTTTCGGTTTTGTGTGTGTTGAAAAGTCTGACGCCTTCCATCTTGTTCAGTTGAGTTTTTAGTTAACTGAATATCTGATAAGATATGTGGTTATTTTTATTATTTAAATGAATGAATGATTAAAAACCACAGGAGGGATTGTAATGCACGACAATCAAAGCCCACAGCGTTAAATATTCTTTGCGCACAATCATTCAGAAGCATTATAAACTGATTGCATCATTTCAATTGTGTGTGTGTTTCTCTATTTGTTTCTTATAGGGTGACATTCAAATCCCCCCCAACAGTGATGTTTTAATTATATACAGAACATATCAGGGTTAAAACACAAATTATCCCTTCAGGCTTGCAAAAAAGTGTGTGTGGCTCTCCTTCATCCACATATTTGATGTATGTAATTTAGAAAAGAAAAGTTAACCTGATTGGAACAGTTGGGGAGCTCATTTGTATTCCCCATAGACAAAAATAATATGAAACATAAATTTAAATCTTAGATGTAATTCCTGTGTTACAATATGTTATCATATGGGAACCCTTTATGAGATATCTTCACTTTATTTCATCATGTCTCATGCTTTAACCCTTCGTGCTCATGTAATGGTAAATTCAATTTCTTTGTCTCAGAGTTGCCTAACCTCCCTTTTTCTGACACAAGATACCAGGACCTTTTGTGTATTTAAATTATGTTGTCTAGACCCAACTCGCACCTAACTACAACATCTGCAGGATACCTCGGTGGGGAGTCGCCCCCCGTAGACAAAGGGGTGTGAAAGCACGACCTGGAGGGGCAGACCCCTTCCCAGACAAAGTGATCTCAAAGGGATGTTCCCCAGGTATAAATTTAGAGGGTTCACTATGCTCTGGGTCTTTCTCCAGCTAGGATCACTTGTGTGCAGATTGACCTTTTCTTTGCAGAAGAAAATAAAACTAAGAATTTCCACAACAGGCAGGATGGATCTGTGCCGCAGGTGCCCCCATGGTATTTTGCCATGGGAATAATACACAACTCCTTATAGGGACATCCTGGGTGTGTGTGTTAAAGGTCACATAAGCTGTTGTCAAAGTTATGATTCATTTTATATCACATTTTTAGTTGTGATATAAAGTAATATTAATTGCACAGAAGTCACAGATTAGATTGTTTTTCTTTTCTTTTTGTTCATAAAAATTAGCCAAGTGAACTTTAAACTGTGACATATTTCCAAATTTCACAAATGCAATCAAATGTTTTAAACTTTTTAGCACTTTTTGCTCAAGTTCAATCAGATTGCCTCGCTATTGCTGAAAAAAAAGGATATAAGACACTCTATATTGCACATTCTTATAGCCTTTGTATATACTGTATGTATAGTAAGCAGCCGAAATGCTCTGTGTTCTAAGGGTTAATACATATTCAAGTATTTACAATGTAATAACAATAATATATGCATTGTCTGGAGCTTTCAAGTTGACACCATACACTTGACTCATGACTCAGTTGTTTACTCAGATATACGTTACAGAGAAGCTTCAGTAGATGATCCACGAGCAGAGGGGAAATGTATGTTCTACTTCAAAAAAAGAATAAGTATCGTGATGTGGTTGGAGAAAAAAAAAAAAAAAAGACTTTCTGTGCCTGATAGGGGTCTTCCCCACCCTTCCTCCACCTTGAGCCTTTTTCCAGATGGAATACTGGGTCTGCGGATTCCAGCTGGTGGATTTATTTCATCCTTCTTTCCTTAACCTCTAATTCCAGCGCCAAATGAAACCGACTATAAGCAGCAGTTTTCTCTGACAGTCGTGTCATCACTCAACTTCACCTAAGAGCTTAGGGTCTTGTAGATAGAGATCTCTCCCTCTTTTTCTTTTTTGCTATTCAGGCTCATTTTGGCACAATTTTAACAACCAAAATATATTCTACTGCTGCATTCACAGTGATATCCAAACTGGAAAATATGCTTCTCTGCTTACAGGCACCCTGATGATAGGTGGTGAGGGAAACGCATCCAAACATGCCTCGTGTAAACACTAAACACTCTAACCAGGCTGCTGCTGTGTAGGTGGTGCTCAGGATTTTCGAAGCAAGATGACTATTTGTGTGACAGAAAACAACTACAGGGCAACTGTACAGTCATCCATCCTGTTCATTTTATCGCTTGTACATCTTTGATGATACTATCTTGCATTATTCATGACTTGAGTGAGATTTTTTTTGTGTTTGAAGTCAAAATTGCACAGGCTGAGTGACAAACTTTTTCATTTTAAACAAGCACCTATACGTGCCGTTTAGAACGAGACTGCATTAAAGGGTTTGATTGGGAGGGTAGATGACTATGAGTTGCATTAAAGTATAATGGCTTTATCTGCAAAATCATTCCCATGTCTCCATCTATTTATGTGTAAAATTCTCTTTCTGGAGTAAGTTGTTTTTGTACGTCTGCACTTTACTCCACAATGAGCCAGCATTATTGGTCTTACATAAGTGATATACAGTTACACTTGGAGCAAGATTAAATTGGATACTCCCTCGTTTGCTTTCAAAATTTGTATTCTAATTATAAAACGTTCACCCTGCAAACAGCATTTTCTGCTGTGCCTCCTCGTGTCGAAATTAAAAGACAAATCATTGAATTTTCACCGCACAGTGGATTATTCTCCGCGTGTGCACGGCCCAGTAATTTTAATATGAACATCCATAAATGACTACAAATACCCGTGATGAAGTAAATACTTGAATCTACAAGTCCTGTAGTCAAAGCAGTTTCATCTTTCCTATTTCCCTTAAATCATCAGTCTGTGTTTTTCTCTTCCCTTCTCCTATGACGCAAACATTCTCTAATATTCAAAGTGAAATCTCATTTTCTCAAAGCTCTGTGTTGCCAAAGGGAATAAACAAAATGCAGCCAAGGTTTTTGACCCATGTGGATGCTGACCATAAAGATAATCAGCCAAGCTCAACAGTCCTGGCTTCCATCTTCAGTCTGACAGATAGATCTGCGGCACTTACAGTGTGAATTCATGTCAGAGGGAACTCTCACTCCATTTGACCTTCTCCCTGTTCTCACAGTCAAATAACCTTCCTAAGACCAACACTCCCTGTGTGTGTGTGGGGGGGAGGGGGTCACTGACTGAGGAAAAAAGCCACGTGTGGTCATCAGCCAGACGGTCAGATTTAGGTGGAAGGAAGCCTGTTTCTTTCAGTTGATTGAGGGTTTTTTTCTTCTGTTGTCCTCCTCATGCTCATGCAGAGTGGTGTGAAGAATAAATGGTGGATGGGGACAAAAAAAAAGAAAAAACCCAGCATCTGCTGCAGCCGACCAACGCAGCAAAAAACAACACCAGCAACGGTTTCTCCTTCTTGTCCCTGTGCGGATAAACCTCTCGAAAAATGGTGTAATAATCGTTGTTTATTTCCTTTTGGACTCATTCAAAACCTACAAATCCAAACGTGACTCGCTTTGGAAACCCGTGTAGGAGTTCAGGTTCAGATCTTGCTGTCGTTGCTAAATTTAGCTTTCGCGATAAAAGGAAATGGTGCAGAGAAAGTCTGGGACCTGGAGCACGGAGTCTTCCCCCGTTTCCATGTCATGCAGAAAGCAGATGCTTCTTGTTTCCCATCCCACTCATCATTAAGGTTATGACTTTGAGGCCCCACAGTGCTGAGCGATGGACACACAGGGAGTGGATGGAGGCAGAGGAAGGATGTGTGATGACTGGATTGGAGCGTTTTTGCTTTGTCAGATGAGGTGTGAAAGCGGTCGGCCTTCTCCTCTGTCGACCATGCCTTCACATATCTCCCCTCTCACTTATTTTCTTGCCATCAGCAACTCTCTGCTGAGGTATGGGCCGCGGCAGGATCTCCGTCGGTTGCCCCCCTGTGCTCCTCTTCACTCACTCTCACCTTATCCCTCGGCCTCTGGGGACAGGAGTGAGCTGCCAACAACAATAGAGCTGCCTGGGCTTGATAAAGAGGCTGTGGACTGCTTCGGGTTGCAGAGACTCTCAAGTCTCGAGTCCATGATACGGCCTCCTTAAAATCATCAGCAGAGTTTCTGAGCGCAGGGGTCGTAGGCCAGTTGTAAACTCACAGTGGGTTAAACAGGAAACTGCATGTGTTGACACATGAGCGGAGAGAAAAGCTATTTGTTGTGGTTGGTTTTTGCCACTCGATTTTACCCCAAATGTACAATCATCTCATCATCAATAAGCTAACTCCCTTTACACGTCCATGTTATATAGCATATACTGTGCTGTATAGTTAAATTAGCTCTTGAAGTAATAGTTAAAGTGATTCAGTGTGTTGTCAGCAGTGCTACAGTGAAACAGCCTTCAGGCCTTTGTGTTGGGGAAATAAAAGAATGAAAAAAAAGAACACTCATGGCCTCAGAATTATTATAATCTTGATTATTGCCTTGGCCTGGCATTGATTTTGTTCAAAATGCCAAATGAAAATTAATAAATGGAAGTTCTGTTGTGTTGATGCAAATCAACCGCGCTCACTTTTTATTTACGCTCGATGGTTTATCGACGGCCGTAAAAGCGAACAAGCCCCAGCCCCCGCGCTCCATCTGCACATGCTGGGGTCTGATGTGATGTTTACAAACAGACTCTTAGAGAAAACCAATAATGTTCTACTCTGCGGCGCGGCTGCTTATCAACAGGAGCCCCGAGTCCTTATAGGGATCAGCGGCACATGGATGATCGATGAGCTATAGCGGTGCATTATTATTGGGAAAGCAATCACCAACTTTAGAAATGGAGTGAAATAATGTTGAGCGCTGATTTAAGGAAGCGTGACACAACAGAATCTTCACTGCGGAAATCAGTTGTAATGAAAGCTGGTTGAGATTTATGAGCACTGCGGGGTCAACGGGGGGATGTATGGCCTAATAAATTACACCTTGGACATCTTGTCTTAGGGAAGACCACACCTGCTAAAAATGCACGACTCGGACCTTGCACGTTACACTAAATATGAATTTCTCTTTAAATAATTCACTTGTTTTTGTACCGTCTCCCCGTGCTCTCATCTTGTGGCCCCTTCCTGTCAATCTCCTCCGAACAGAGCTCAGGGTCAGGGTGTAAAACCAAACTCCAACTAATACATCAAAATCAGACTTTTTTTTTTTTTTTTTACGAGCAACATGGAGGACATCTCACTCACCAAGACAATCGGAGGGGTGAAAGACATTAAGGGAGGCAGAGTAAATCTGTATTCAGTTCTTAATTGTTTGATTTCCCTGAGGACGCGCAAGGCGGAGGAGGAGGGCAAGAAAAATAGGAGGAGGAGGGCACACGATGCAGACAGCTTTAATTAATTGATATACTGTCTATTGTGTGTGTGTGTGTGTTTGTGTGTGTGCGTCTTCACCTTGTAAAAAAAAAAAAAAGTATGATGGACTTGACTGTTTGAAGTTCCCCAGTTGCTCATTAGTTCAAGCGCGATGTTGAAATGGATATAGATGCATGAGCTTTGTGCTTTGGGCCAGTTCTTTGCGAAGCATTTGAATTAGCGAGAAGAGCTCAAAGCCGGGCGCATTTGCATGACCTGTCCTGAAAAAAAAAAAAAAACCGACTTTACATTCAGCTCTTTCTCAGTTCAGCCTCTCTCCCTCTCAACTACAACCCACATAATGATTTGGAGAAAAAAAATAGGAGCAAACAAAACAGAGACGCGTGATGCGATTAATTGTTTTGATGCCGGATGTAAATCCCATATTAATGTATTCACGGAGTGGAATATGAATTAAATTGGTAAACTCACATCTGAGTTTTCAGTATTTCCTGATGGATCAGATTGTGACACAAATATCGAAAAGTGTCTAAAGGGTTGATTCACACAACGGATTCAAAATAATAATGGGAACAAGTCCAGGCTCTGAGATATCAACCTCCAGGAGTTCTCTCTATATCAGGGGTCTCAAACTCAAATGACCTGTGCCGGTGAAGTAAAAAAAAGGCCAACTTTTTGAGAAAAAGACATGGAAATAATAATATTTATGATGACATTTCACATTAGAAGTGATTGTTTTGATATGGAACAAAAAAAAGTTGACAATATAAACATATTTATGATTCAAATTTAACATTGTAATAAAAACATACAGAAATAACTAACTTAGAGCTGCAACTAATGATTATTTTCGTAATCGATTAATTTGACCATTATTTTCTCAATTAATCGATCGTTTGGTCCATAAAATGTTGAAAAAAGTTGATCAGTGTTTGTCAAACCTGGAAATGACGATGTTCTCCAATGTCTTGTTTTGTCTAACGATTATCGATTATCAAAATAGACGATTAATTTAGTAATCGGTTAATAATCGATTAATTGTTTAACTCTAAACTCATTATAAGTTGATATTAATTGGTGGGCCACATGCAATTGATTTTGGGGCTGCATGTGGCCCGTGGGCCGCAAGTTTGAGACCACTGCTATATATCATAAAAATGGAAACAGTAACAATATTGTGAACAACAAGCAACTATCTTTTATTCCAGTTATTGTCTACAACCTAGCCTTCCTCTCTGTCAACAGATTTTCTTTTAATTGGGTCAATTAAATTGTAAAAAAGTAGTTCCTAAGTTTGCAGAATACATTTTCCCCACATAGAATGTACTGTGTAGATTAGTTGTTTGTGTTGTGGTTGTGCTCGAGGTACTGAAAGCAAATCAGGTGTTGCAAGATACACCAGCAGTGCTGTGTGTGGAGCGCAAACACAATCCGTGTTGTGGAAAAAAAAACAGAGAAAGCAGTGATGCATGCGTATGGACATGCTCACGCAGACACACATTAATCATACGGCGCTACCAGAACATGGAGTCACTGATGCACACAAACAAGGACACACTCTTTCGCTCTCTCTATCCATCGCTCCTGTAGTCCGGCACCACGCAAACACACACACACACACACACACACACACACACACACACACACACACACACACACACACACACACACACACACACACACACACACAAACGAAGCGGGAGATGAAGAGGCAGAACAGAGGCACACTCTCTGCCACAGAGGAACAGAAACCCTGGGGGCTGATGGCAGTAGAAAGCAGGATGAAGGATCTCCCCCTCCAGTGATCCACAGCAACAAAGGCGATTTTACAGAGTGCTGCTTTTTGCAGCCAGTATAATTAGTTTCAGACAAAGATGTCACTGGCCAATGTCGCAAGAAAGAACAAAAACCCCCAAAAACACCGGTCTGCAGCGGTAGAGTTGCTCAGAAATGTATATTATTTTGTTTTCATTTCAATCGAATTATTACTTGCAGTCATTTAAAGCTTTGTATTCTACTTGACCCCTAGTGGAGGATTTAGAGTTCACTGTGCAAATCAACCGCTGTTGATTAGTCACATGTGATTACATTTCCCTTTGTCCTTGGGGATCAGTGATATCATGAGCAATAAAATGACTATTAATGTCCTATAGAATAAAGAAAGACCAAGAGCGAGTGCATGATTTGATCATTGTCATGGACACCATTTGTTCCATTTGGCATGTGCACACTCGCCTTAGGGTGACAGACGTTCTGGTGTAAGTAAAACACAAGAGAGCCAGATGTGTGTCATGATGTCACACATCGATGACTGGCAACAGGCAAAGAAAACCAGAGGAGAGACTGGACTGCAGAAAAAAAAACCCAGCACACTTCACATCAGTCAAGCTTTGAAAAGTGACTTGTGTGTGTGTGTGTGTGTAACGATAAGCCACAAAACCAGGCAACCAATGAGAAATTAAATTAAATAAACATGTTTGATGCAATGTGTTTTCAAGATGTCCGCCAGTCTCAGTCTTGTGAATCCAATATTGCAAGAAAGCCATGAAGGAATATTTTCCAATTTGGTTTAAACCTTCCTTTAAACTTAAGGATTAAGTGATCAGATTTTTGGTGGTCAGTGTCAAATACACTGTGACTTCATAAAGCTTCATAATGTCACAAGATTCATACATCAAATATTGGTGGAAATGACGTCACAATCTCAACCTTCGAAAGGAAAGGATTCAACCACGATTTAACCCTTTGATGGACAGACGATCTGTCCGGTGTGTGGCCCCGCCTTTCTCCGTATGTCAGCTGAGATTGGCACAACTCCCCCTTTGCGACCCTCTTGTGGAGGACAAAGCAGTAGAAGATGGATGGATAACAGTCACGACAATCGAAAAAAGTAAATGTGTTATCATGACAGAAAACCAATGATCCGAGACTTAACTAGACAAGTCTGAAAATGGCAGACCCATCTGTGCTAAAAGAGAGATAATTAAAAAAAGATTGAGAATTAAATCGAATCTTGATCTTAAAGCTCCCATAGAGTGGTCCTATCACACATGTGAGTTATGGAGGTCTACTTAAAGGGACACTGTGTAGTATTTCTGGGTTTATATAACCCAAAATCCACTTTTTTATACATATGTGCTCCTGCATTGTCTAGTCGCTGTATGATATTCTTTGTTTCATTTTCGTAGTGTTTCAAAAAGTCATGTAAAATAACATGGTCGCGGGCCGCTACTGCATTGCCACGACGCCATGTTTCTACAGGAGCCTGTAAGGACAAACGCGAGAGAACAAATCAAGCGTCGCTTTACTTGTAGCGGAAGTCCCGCCTCCACTCTCTCCGCTTCGTCTGCTACGGCCGCGGTAGCTCGCCCTCTCCCTCGCCTCACGAACCTCATCTGCTGACACGGAGAAAGACGAGGACGTCTTTGTTGTAAATTCATTTCAGTCTCTCCTCTAGATGGCACTATAAACTACTTACTTCACCTTTAAATACATTATCTTGTTATATGGTAAAAAACCTCCAAGTTGCTTCAAACCAGCCGATCGAAATCTCTCCTCACTGAAGCTCTCGTCAGCCGAACTGTTTCAGACCGAAATCTCCCTCCAGAAGACAGATCTGTGTTGTGATTGGCCAGCCAACAAGAGCTTTCTCAACTGTCTTGTGATTGGCCAAGTACCCGGAAGTGACGTTATTTGCACGTCAGCCCTCAGAAGGCACAGCTCCCCCTCTGGAATGGTGGATGCACTGCTACTCATCATCAAAACATTGTTTTAAAAATGCTTAAAAATGGCTTTGTCACAACTCCCCGCTGCAGTCCCTTTACGTCTCTATTTACTTAGACTGAAATATTAAATGCTTAGATTTGGGTGACTACAGGTCAATGGCACAAATGGCCTTTGAATATCAAATTTATATAACAAGTGTTTTATACTGTATGAGTGTGGAAAAAAATTGGGTCGACTGAAACTCAGGAGAGACATACAACCACTAGTTGTGTTTTTTATTATTATTATTCTGTTATTGCATTTGTCCTTGTCTGACAGAATGATCAGACTATGTGTGCCGCAGCAATAGCCAGTGTTCCCATAATATGGTGAGGCAGAATGCGACTGTGTTGAGGGCCAGATGATCGAAAACAAGTCCTCATAGTCCGCGACATAACACATGTGACCGCTCCAAAAAAACAAGGCCTGAGCGTTTCCTGTTCTTCACCGCGCTGTGGTCAAAATCTCATTAAGTGAAGGCGAGTGAGACTGCGGTCGTGATTATCAGCCGCTATTGACTGTGACATCTGCCTCAGAGCCTTTTGTGGTGGTGTGACAGCATCACACCTCTCTCACCTCAACCCCTCCTTACTCAGAGAGTCATTATCTTCACGAGGGTTGGACACTTCCTGATGGAAAGCAGTGACCACAGATCTTTCGAAGCATTTGAATAAACAACAGGCGCCGTTTTGGTTTTCTGGTTGTGATAGACTTTTGATTTGTACGTCCAAACCAGATGATTCCTGGAGATGGGAGTCTGCTAACATCACATCTGTTTCCTCTCTGGGCTTTCTCTATTTCTTGGTCTACTGATTATGCTGTCTACCTTGATGTAGTAGTGAGCTGTAGTGATGCACATGGATCACTGTTATTCTCTTTCAAAACAGGCATTTCATTTCAGTGTACTTCCTACAGTGGAATACATATGATCTATTTTCCAATTGTAACCATAGATTTGTGTTTATCGGTATAGTCCGACGCCTTACTCTTTACACTTCATCAAAGATTAGCATTGCACTTCAGTCCTAATTCCAATTATCTCATCCATTGTTGGGGCGGCATTCATCATCTCGTCTCTGTAATTTGGATCCTGTGGAGTCATCCATCATGCAGACATTTCACAGAGATGACACTTTATTGATTTCACGGGGCATGCCTAGGCTTAACCACATCAATCTGTAGGTGACAGTCATTGCAGTAATTGCGTGCCACCACTGCTAATGGCTATTCTGTTTGACCATCTTGCTGACCAATTAGCCACCCCGGGATGCCACACAAGTGTATAGAATCATAATGAGCCTGTTGTGATGCGGTGAAACATAGAGCCCAGCCACATCTGCCTTTTTGTTTGTGAAATAAATAATAAGGACCTCTCATATTTGCACTTGGAAACACACATGGGTTTTCAACACACAAGGCAAAACATGCTTTTGCCAGAATGTTGACCTTGAAGCTCGTGGAGCTACATCACTGTACCAAACATGGCATATATGAGTAAAGTCAAAACCATCTGCCTTGACTTTTGTTTTGCTCTTTTCCACTTCCTCCCCTCCCTCCTGAGCAGAAATCATTGGCCGGCACGCTGTAACGGGTCTGTTCATGACATGCTTCATGTAGACTGGGAGTTGCATTTGAGCTTGGGGTAAAGCAGGGGGAATTCTGCTTCCCTGCTCTACTTGGCACTGGCCTGCATTGCTGCCTGATGTCAGACAGATCACAGCCAGGAAGACTGGCCCTCTTCCCTTGCTGCTGGAAAAGAAAAAATTTTAACACTCAGACAAGTTTTTTTTCCTCTTCTTTTCATTATTGGCTTGGAGCAGTTGGCTCTATGGTAGGTTTTCATGCACATGATCCCACTTTTTCCTCCACTTTTTCAAGTGAAACTGGGATCTTGCCACTTGCCACATAAAAGCATAGGGACATTATTACTACCACATTGAGTTGCTCTGTTGAAATGTAATGTGGGCTACTAATTGGAGCTCCTAGATTAGGTTTTATAGGAAAAAAGTGTTTCTTTGATGAAGATTTAATCGACTCTCAATGTTTATATTTATCTGTATAAAGTAGCTTGCCGCTATAGGATAGTTCTCGCAAGTGTTAGAGAGCTACAAGCTCTCCAGAGGCTCGATCCTCACCAGCTTCACATTTATCTTCGTTAACTTTAGCATTCCCTGATAAGGTTGTCCGAGTTTAATGAGACACATCGGAGCATGTGACTGGGAATTCACTGCACACATTGATCCAGCCTGTGCTCCACCAATGGACACAACGTCTGCATTGTCGATGTACTGGCCACAGCAAGTCAACTAATAGTCATGTTTCGGACTCCAAAAAGAAAGAAAGTTAGTCAATATTTTAGGGTATTCTACTTGTTAGGATGCCCACAGCATAAGCAAGCTCGACTCTACATACACCACTGTGCATTTTCTTCGCCACACTGCGTCTGTATTTGAAGCACCTGAAAATAGTTGTGCATGGAACAATCCGAAATCTAAATTTTGGCCTGTTGTCACATAATCAATTCAGCCGTTTATTGTTCCTCCAAGTTTTGAACAAAAGTGTCCATGTGCGTGACTTCATCTCAACTCTTGTTTACATCTCTCTCTGCTCTGGTGTTATATTTCCATAATCGCAATACAAGGCAGACATTATAGGCACAATCCTGTGTCATAATCAATCAAAAACAGCGTTGCCTTAAGATTCAAACGCTGAAATGTTCCTTCTTCTGTGCGACTGAGTGGTCTGTTTGACATTCAGACAGGTACTTTCTTTCTAGGTCATATACAGCACTAACCTACAAACGGGGCCGCCCTCTTTGCTGTTGATTGATTGGCTTCCAACTCCAATTCATCAAGCCTGCTGCAATTAATATATCTCATCCACCTCTCTGGTTAGTCTCCCTTTTTAAATGAGCACAATGTAGTAAACGTGTAACGCAGAGATCGCGGAATTTGTCAATAAATCACCACAGAGAGTCATTTTTCTAGTTTAGGATGGTCATACTTTCCTAATTAAAATGTATAGCAGGGAGTGGGATGGATTTGTTAGTCTGGGTGTGTACAGTGTTCCTGTATGTTAATCTGTTCCATTTAGATAAGACATAAATCCTCATATTATTTCCCTGTGGGGAAGACGGACACAATGAGCTGTCAGTGTTGATGAGACGCAACAAAGAAAGGAAGAAAAGAAGTGACATTTAATAACTGGCATTTCGATATAAGCTGGAAGTGGCTTCAACTGTCTCTCGATATATGTCGGCTAATCTACCAACCTTTCTTCACCTTATGTATTTCCTTTCAAATATCCCCCACCCCAGCCTTGAGATGACATGAAATGTAAACATGATGGCAACTGTAATTATGAATCGGCTATTGCACCTGTCTAACTGATGCAGTGACATTAACAATTATCTCTCCTGTCATATTTCCTGAGATATAGCACTGCTCTCAGTGATGTTTACCTCCTGCTTGTCACACTTGCTATTGTAGTGGTTGTTTGAGAGTTTGAGAGAGACACTTGGGGCAGATATGGAGGCATTAAGAGTTAAAAAAGTGGCATTTTTTGTTGACTCATTGTATCTCTCCCTGATGCCAAATCTCTGTCAGTCAGGTGGAGCTCACGCTGGAGTTACCGTCCCATGGGTAATGCATTTTAAATAGGGGGCACGACCCCTGTCCACTTCCTTCTCACTTGCCTCATTAACTTCCCACTGATTGATAAATGGTGAGCTGTGACTGGCATGCTGGGTGGGTGCCTGCTGGAATTAGACACATGATATATTTGGCTGGGGGTTCATTGCTCTGAGGGGATGAGATGAGATGTCCCACTATATCCATTTTATCTCCGTTTTCAGAAAAGCACTCCAATCCAGACAAACACAAATAACTGCATCCTGACATGTTATGGAGCTCACAGCTCATAGTTCCAGAAATTCTTTGGTTGAACCCTTGTGAGAATACAACAAGAAAAAACAAAACAAAAACGTATGTTCTGCCTCTTGCATGCTTGACCAAGTCGTCTCGTTTAATTATCATGGACATTTTCCGTCCATTGTGAACTCGTCTGACTCAGACAACATCTGAACATTTTCCGGAGTTCATGTCTGAAAACGTCATGTGTTTTACTTATTTTCCACAGTTGCCAGAAAACTCATAATCTCTGACTCCATGAGTGACTCCTCTAAGAAGCGAGCAACAAGCCAAGTCGGTTACAAATCCAGGGGGTTGCTAGTATACAGTAGTAAACCAAACAAACGATGGCAGTGAGAAGCCTCTCTTTAGGGGTGTTTCAAGACACGTTGTGGGCATGAGGCAAGAAGGGACCAGGAAAACTTTACATCAAACCAAACAGAATTACGCTTGTGGCATTGGGCCTGGAACTGAGCTGATTAATCATTAGTGGTTTACTGGTTTCTCTGTCTGGAAAAAGTGTCCCTGTTGCCGAGTTTGTAGAATTCATTGGGGTACTGATTGACACCCAAATACAGTGGAGTGTCTGTTTTGAGAATACTCCAAGGGCTACCACAAAAGCAGAAATGCATTCTCCTCACAAACGGCTGACATTAGCTAATATTCTTTGTCGTAATCCACTTCGATTTGATCCAAAAGCACTGTAGTGGTTTTTATTCCTGGGACAACTGCGTGTCCTCTTTACGCCCCTCCCCTCCCCCCCTCCACCCTTCAGAAACGCACACATATGGACGACACATGGGTGTCTGCAACGTGTTCTCGTGTCCGCACACTCCCCTTGAATGCTGCACACAAGCAACGAAGCAGATACTTAGGCCTACACACATTCACCACAATGGATTGTCTGTTGTGGGCAGATGTTGAGGTTATGTGTCCGACTGCGAGCGCAGACCTAATTAAGACTGAAGAAACACATCATTTTATTTGGCTCTTTCGACTCTTTGGCCTCGCTTTGATCCAATGATTATTACCAGCTCTTTGGCTCTGCAGAGGAGTTGAGGGTGGGGAGGCATTGTGTCTCATGCTGACAGCTCCCAAACAAAATAACCCCCCCTCCTCCCCAGGTTGTTACAGCTGACACTCCCAGCTGGGTTGTCAGCGGTTAGGTCAGTAAGAGAATCCAGCTGCCTGCTGAGGTTTCCACTCTGCTGTGGAGTGGCCCCGGCCAACCTTCGACTAATATCCTGCAGTGTAATACAGTACATGCATCCACTATATATATGAAACGTGCATCGACACATCGAGACACTTTGAACCTCATCTGAAACAGAAACAACATATTAACTTGTTTGTTAATCTCTTTCTCTCTGCTGCCGGTTTATCGTTCCCCCAAGAGCGAAGCGAACCGGTTCCTCTACATCACGCCTCACTCTTCATGACAGGAAAGCCAAGCGGCAAGCTTAGTTATATCAACATGGGAAAAGTTCACCACATCTGAGGTGACTTTCATGCGTCCACATCTGGTAACAGCCATTGGGCAGAGGCATCATGTGTGCAATTTATTCTTTCTGCAATATTTCATTTTATATCCAGTAAACTCAGTGATTGGTATAGACAATCATCGTAAATTTAAGACTGACATCTTGCTGATACTTAATATTAATTATATATTTATATTTGGCTAATATATGACAATTTACTACATGGATTAAAAGACATGTATCACATCATGGATTCCTTTTATTCGCCAAAGAAATCATGTGATGCCTGTGTTTGCCGAGCTCTTATTTTCTATGTTAAAAGACCCAAAAGTATTTTTGCACGATAGCAAAGCGAATGGAGCGCACTTTATTTATTTGTGCATTATTTGCTCCAACAGCTAAGACGGTTGAACCGTAGAGAAAGATGCAGTCAAACCAAAATCATCTAGCGGGTATCAACTGACAAGTTAGGCAATAAGCACGTGTTTTGACATAGTTATTGACCCCGAAACTGGAGAGAAATCATTACAAAGGAGAGGGAGCATGCAAAACAAATCTGCTTGCCTGCAGCAGAGCATTGCTGCGTTGATTTACTGTGCTATGTACATATAAACTGTGAATGGATCACTTGGTAACCTCCGAAAGGAACTTTATTCCGTTATCGATTCCCATTTGTAACACAAAATAATTTATTTACTATATTCCTGTCAACAGAATCGGACCTGTCTCATTTTTATCAGATCATGCTTTCATGCTCATCACTAGTGATGTGTAAGTCTATTACTGTTATATCGTATCACATGGAATGAGTTATAGATTTGTATTGAATATGTCTTCATGATGCATGCATGTGGCGTGAAGGTGGGTTTTAATAATAGAAAAATGCCAGAGCAGCCTCTGTGTCCTGTTGCTGTCTGCATGTCCACAGCTGCTCAGTTTAGTTTTTGCGCTCCAAGAGTAGGGTTCGCTTTTAAATCACTGTTCATCACTTTAGCAGCTCTCACAGTGATGGAATGACTGAAGATCCTGTAATTGATTTGTGTGTGTGTGTGGATAAAGTCCCTTAGTGTCACTTCTGAGCGTTTGTCATCTTTGTTTATTCCATTTAGGGGGCTATTTGCAAGTAACTACACAGAAACCCATTACCTGGAGGATGGCAGTGCGGTCACGGGCTCTCACAACTTCACGGTATGCTTTTAACAACAATTTACTTTCAAGCTGAGACACAATACAACATCTGATCTTGAATCTGTGACGTTTTCTTCTCCCCTCTCCCCACCCCCCAAAATAATAACCTTTATGAGTGTTGACCTTTTGTATAACTCCATATCATGTCTGGTTCTGCTTCGTTGTGTGCCCTTTAGGGGGGTCAGTGAGAAAATAAAGAAAAACGTATGTTGCAGTTAGACCCACTTTTAAACCTCAGAGAACTGGGCAGTGTTGCGAAATAAGCAGCCGGTGTTAGATGAGTGAACCTATTTTTGTTCTCTGCCAGCAGATGAATATTTGATGAAATAAAAGGTGGACAGAGGTCAGCGAGTAGACTCGGTTTAAGAGATTAGTGCAAGTCTTTTATAATAAATAAGCTTAAAACCCATCTCTAAAACTGGTTTGGCATGGAGGTTTGAAAAGAAGTCACACTAGCTGTGAAAAAAACAGCACCGATCTAGGATTGTATTTGTTAAATAGAGGTTGCACTTTCTATAAAACCTACATCTACGTCACATTATTTTTTTCACAAATGTCTTCAGTTTCAACAGGGTGGAAGTGAAGTGCTCTCTGTTTGTACTGTGCCTCATTGTTGTCAGCCTATAGATTAATATTTTTCATTTTCATTAAGCTCTACATTAAATGTTCTCCAGTGGGTCTTAGAAAACATCCTCCACTGAGCCCATAAATAATCTTTCCGTTGCTTCAGAAACAGAGAGACGATTAGGAAACTACATATGCAGCACACCTTAATTAATGACCATGATGTGGTTGGATCATGTGGAACAGTTTCTCTGCCTCATAGCTTCCACCTGCGTGCCAAGTTTGAAGGATGTGATTATCTGCAGTTTGGAAAGTAATTAAATATCATATTTTTCTTCTGATAACAAGGAAGCATTTTAATAGACAGCATGTGAGGTCTGTGTACAAGAAGAAGCAATGAATGTAATTCAATAATGGCCAACCCACGCAGTAAAATGAACATCTGGTGCTGGACCGTGATTGGCTGAGCTCAAACAGCTGATGGTAATTGCTGCCATTCTCGGGCATAAACACAATGGAGGAGGAGCAGGTCAGAAAAGGGATCGATGTGGTATGCTGAGAGTCCATGAGATGCATAGACCTTAGGACTAAACTAATTATATTTCTCATTAACTGGTAACATAATTATGAAAATATTGATCAGTATGTGAATGGGAATGAAAATTATAACTCAGCCACTCAGGATCATATGTTGTGATCGCTCATATCTGCAAAACCCATGATCATAAATAACAAATGTTTTTTTTTTTTTGAGCAGTAACTGGTGTGTGGACATTTTCATCGTTTATCTGATTCTGCCATGCACCAGGTGTTCATTCAGTTTGGATGTTACAACACAACATGAACAACATAAAAAACACACCGAAATGTCCACGACAATACACAAAAAAAGTCTCAAGGACATTGCATTATGCACAGCACTCCAACCAGCCAACTCCTACGAACAAGATTGCCTCTACTTGTGAACTGTCACTTCAGAAAATGTGTATGATTATGGCAAGTATAAAACCATTTGCCAATCATCAAACATTTTCTTTAAATTAACCCATTAAGGCCTGAAGCACCTGGAAAAAATGTGTCTAAAACCTGAGCTTCAATGCTGACTAAATGACTGATTTCTCAGCCTCTGTAGCAGATATAGGAACACAATTCAAAAAGTATTTGAGAGCTCACACCTGTGGCTTTCCTGTGAAATTTGGTTTATTTAGATACAAAAATGTACATTTAAAGTGAATAACTATTTTAAATTAAAAAAAACAGTAAGAAAATAAAGTAATATCAACTTGTGTCAGTGCCTTGATTTAGTCCTGATGGAGTGTGAAGAACTAGAACTGCATGTAATGACTGTAACAGTCTGCTTCACATGTGAAGGTGATAGTGCTTACAGCGCTGCGGCATCTGCAGGTAAATCCACTGTCACCCCTGGTGCGCGGTTGTAAACACTCCGTCAATTACGGTGGTATTTATCGTCATTATCGCCGAACACGTCGTCTTCAAACATAATTATGTCTTAACCATAAATCCCGGTCGATTTGTTCAGCGCGTTCGTCAGTAATGACGTCATCGAAGACAAAACTCCTCAAAATCACTGCCCTCAGAAATCTCTCCTCTGTCAAAGTCCTCCATGTTCGTGCAAAGTTATTTCAAAACAATGTCGCGAGGAACCCTTTTACCCCCGAAAATTGACGTATCCTCTTTACTGGCGTCTATGAGAGAATAAAACCCGCAGCCGCTCTCCCGGCGTCAATGGTAGAAATGCGGCAATGCTTTCCCGGCGTCAATGGGTTAAAAATAGTTTGCAGATGACAAAAAAGAGCAACGCTTCGCTGAGACAACAGGCTACAAATTGAGAGGCTTGAACCAGCAAATTAACTTCAAGCAAATGGAAGCAAATGACTTCCAAGTGATTTTGTGTCACGTTGATTAATCGACTCATCAATTCTACACAAGACGGATTAGAATTTAGATGGACGCACCAAAAGGATCACTGCCAGCAACCTGTATTTACCAGGTTGGGAAATAATGGCGATCTTTTGACCTCCATCCCTCCTCTCATTCCTCTCTCATGACCACAACATGGGAGAGTCTTTTTACTTGGAAAAAAGCAGATCTGCAGAGACTGATCTGCGGTTAATTTATTTGTCCTGCCGGCAGGGAGGAGACTGATATAGTGATCTGCAGTGTTCAGTTGTGTGTCAAAGGCAAGGTACTGCCGGGAGAGACTTCAGCATGAGTCAACCCTCCCTTGGTTCCCCTTGTCTGTTTCACATCGTCTCCTTTTCCCACTGATTCCATGCACGTTTAATACAATAAATGATTGCCACGTGCTGCAACAAAAGAAAACTACAGGGAATATATGAATATCGGAGAATTAGGTTGAAAAAAAAAGAAACAATGTATAGTTCAGTTCTGTTGCGGAATGTTCAAACCCAGGATGCCTCCCACCATAATGTGTCTGTTATTAATCTTCCTTATTTCAGGTTGGAAGGGGCGGACACTTCGCCTTCTCATTTCTTCCTGCAAAAAGCTCAGAAACAAAGTCTATTCCTATCCCTTATATCGATGCATCACAGTCATGATCTCATCAAAGAAACATGAGGTGGTAGCATTAACCCGGTGTAATAATACCAGCTCTTCTCCTCCTCCCCCACTATACAAAAATTTCATATTTCATGTAGGATTGTCCTGTCTTTGCACTTTTTTCCCCCACCTCACTATAACAGATTATTCTCTTTCAAAGCACCTCTAGGTGTAGATATGGAAAGAGGCTCCATGGTGGAAGACTCATGGTTTTAGATCTATTATTTCAGTATCTACCAGAATATGCTTTTGTGTTTTCTTTATGTCCTTTATACAGTATCCTGTTTTTCCAAAACTAATGTTTCTATAATAGGAGACCACTGAATCAATCATGTGGCATCCAGTGAGGATGGAATACACAACACATTGATACTTACAGTACATGGCACACACACCAACACTGGTGTCTGGAAGACACAGAATGCATAGTCGATGTTTTCTGCAGATTTTACACAGTCATAGTTGGAGTCAACAACAAGAATCAATAGAGCCATCCTGCCTTAAGCCACCAGCCAGACTGAAAGTGGGGCTGTAATGTGTGGCAATTTTTTTAAAATGAGATCCACATGAGTCTAGTTGTTGGCATGTGCCACAGTTAACCATCTTCCAAACATTACTTCCATCATGATAAAGGCCTGAACTCTGGACTTCGTTGACAGCTTCATGAAAAAGTGAAATCTAATATAACTCCTGTGGGATGTGACAGAACAGGTGACTCCTAGCGTGATCTAAATGTGCAGTTCTGCAGAGGTGATGTGTGGCAGTCATGTCTAACATCTTGTGAAATATACACTATGGACAAAAGTATATGGACGGATGACCATTTCACCAACAGGGACTGTAAAGATGTATTCAAATACATCTCCATGACTTTAATATGGTTATATTATTGGTTCCCCTTTTGCAGCTAACTTCCACACTTCTTGGAAGACTTTCTATGGGAATGTGTGTCCATTAATTTTGTAGAGCATTTAATAGATCAGGCACTAATGTTGGACGAGAAGGCCTGGCACGCAATCTCCCAAAGGTGCTCGATGGGGTTGAGGTCAGGGCTCTGTTCGTGCCAATTGACTTCATCCACACTAAACGTTATAGTCTTTATAGTCCTTGTTTTGTTCACTGGGGCGCAATCATGTTGGACTAGAGAAGGACCTTCCTGTTGCCACAAAGTTGGAAGCATAGTATTGTCCAAAATGTCTTGGTATGCTGAAGGGTTGCCCAAAGCCGGATTAAAACACCTGAATTACATAACAGGTGTGGCCAAATACTTTTGTCCATATAGTGTATGTCTCAAAGAACTGAGGCTGTCCTGAGAGCAAAGGGAGGTGTACCCAGGGTATACAGTAAATTCTGGTAATATCTCTGGTGCTTTGCTTGCAATTATAAATGAGTTATGTTGTAATATCTGCTTGCTATTTTGGATGAACTCTTATGGAATGTGCAAACGGCAAAATGCATCGCTACTTTATTCATCTAATTAGCAAAGATGTAATATGTCTCATAAAACTCACATTTAAGCTCTTTGACTATTGACTTGCACTGAAGCACTGGAACAACCTGTAAATATTTTATTTGCTTATTAAATCTACACGTTCATATTGATAAATACCAAACCATAGTGTATATAAATATACTATACATCCCTCACAAAATACCTTTTAACAAATATTGATAAAAGCAGCTTTTGTGACAAAGTCAAAATGTAAAATTCAACCTCATAAATTGAGACTATTTAACAATTCTGCATGAAGTAAAGTCTGAAATGAGAGAACACTAATTGGCCTATCATCCTTTTATTGCAGGATCCCTGTGAAAAAGCACTGTGATGCAAGATTTAGCAAGGATTTCTTTGAATACCAGAAACACATTCACACTGTGAATGTGCAGAATCAGCAGCCTCTGGAGCTTAGCCATGTTGAAGGAGCCCGGACATTGAGATTTACTGCCTCTACTCTATATTTAGAGGGAGTGGAAGAGGAGTGGAAAACTTACATTTCCTACTTTTCCAGAACAAGGGTGGCAGAGAGGCTGCTGTGCAGACCTCACCTGAGCGAGGTCGCCTAACTGTTGCAGAAAGTCTGTTTTTACTCTAAACCAGACACCTCCTCCTCCTCCTCCAGGCCTTCTTGCTGCCAGGAGTGGTTCACTAAACATGGCTTTAATTCACTCTCTTTACTTGCTGCTTCAGCTTGACAGGTGGTCCATGAAAGTGGGGACCTGGGAATGCAACAGCATGAAAAGACCGTGCTGGGAAAAGGTTTCAGTCACCATTAGCCTGCGGTGATGAGTGGGAATGACTCCTGCTGCTAAACTACAAAAGGCTATTCCCCCAACATTAACCTGCTATTATTTCACTGTTATCTGCTGGAAGTGTTGTTATTTAAATGTATGCAAAACTAAACACATTTTTTTTCCTCCACGTTAGTTCACTTCTTTATGTTTGTGATTCCTCAGGCAAACTGCTACTACCACGGTGAGGTGGAGGGTCACGTAAACTCAGACGTCAGCCTCAGCACCTGTGCTGGGATTAAGTAAGTGAGCAGCAAGGAAGCCCAAAGCAAAAGCTTTGTGTACTTTTGGGGCAGTGCAGGTCAAATTGAATATCAATCATGAGAAATTCAAGTCTCACATTCAAGATTTCACAAGAAAAATCAAGATACAACTTTTCCAGTATCTTCTACAGAAAAGCATGTGCAACTAAATAGTCACAAGGCGTACCTGCCAAAGTCTACCAAATTAGGCTGAGAGTGATTTCATTTCTCTTAAGATTCAAATGAATTAAGTGTCACTGTAGTCAAGTCCAAGTCATTTGTAACTGTCTCAGATGGGAAACACAAGAGATGTCAATCACGCCAAATCCCAAATTTAGTTGAAAGAAAACCTTATGTTTTAAATTTCCTCCGATTTTATCAGCTATTTTATTCTTTGTTATGAAAACCAATGGAAACCATGACGCAACTAAACATATAAAATCATAATAAATTGGATTTCACGTTAGGTTTTCGGTTGCTTTCGGAGATATCGTACCAACAGGGCTTAATAAACCGTGTTTCTATATGAACTAATAAGCTGAGATGACACCCTATACACTGTGTTGAAATCCAGTAACACCGACATGTGTGGAGGTGAAGACAAGTGAGTGGTCTAAGTGTTGGAAACGGTGTGTTTGCAGATGTCAACCAGGAGAAATCATTGCTGTAATATCGCTGGACACCATCAAGAGTGTTTACACAAACCAGCCAAGTGTCTATATACACCGTCTGCACAGTGATTTGCCTGATTGTGACACCTTTGCTTCTGACCTTGATCCGTAAATGTATTTCAGCTCTGCTTGAATCTATCTTCACAAAGACACATGCACGGGACCCTTTTTTTTTTTTTGACAGAGCTGCAAAATGCTTGGCCTTCTCACGGAGACAAATTGCCTTTGGCTTGGGTTGGCAGTGCTAATACTTTTGGGGGAGTTTGGGAGTTTAGTACGAGTCCATGTGGTTGTGGATATTGTGCAAGCTTTGTGAGAATCAGACGCGGGGTTGTCACTTAAATCACGGACGGAGCTTTTAAATGATGAGAAAAGTTAAGAAAGAGGAAAGACTGGCTGGAACAATGGAAAGACTAAGAGATACGGCTACTTTTTGAGCCGAAAGTCTGCCACACCAAGCACTAATTCAAGAGGTAGTGACTATTAATAATGGTGTAGGGTCACTTTCATAATGAGAATGATGTATTTCTTTGACTGCAATGGCAAATGATTCTGCATCATGTCTAACCACAGAGAGATCTGTCTCTGCAGGGGTTTCATATCTCTTGAAGACAAATCCTACGTACTGGAACCATCAGCCGATCACAGTGATGGTACTCACTGGATCTACTCAGCCGAACATCTCAATTTTGCTCCTGGCACCTGTGGCCACGACTTCAACATATCATTTCCTACTGAGCGAGCAGACGACAGTCCGTTCAGGTCTTTCAGCACAAGGGTAAGGTTTTTTTTTAACTGCAACTGTGTACTGACAATGTGGTTTGAAAGAACCCAATTGTTTTATTTAGTTCATTGTCATTGTGGGTGGCAGTGCATGTTAGTCAGAGCATCAATCTGGTCCTGACTGAAACTGTTTTATTGATTGCCATGAAATTTTGCAGCCCCCCAGAGGACTTTTGATAATCCCTTCTTTTTTTTTCTAGTGCCGCAATGAGGTTTGAATTGAAATTATAATAACTATTGGTTATAAAACTGGTCATAAAAATGTGGTGTAGATGGTGTAATCCTCAGTCTGTTCATGCAGTGTCATTATATAGTCAACATTTTAATTATTGCCAGTCATTTCTTTCAAACTAGTGTCATTACCTTCAGCCTCAGGTTTCAAATAATGATCATTAGCAAATGTGAACATGCTAAATTATATGCTGATCACACCATGGATATAACATGACATGCGTCTATTTTTCTTCTTCTTTTATCTTAAAATTAGACATTGGTGGCGCATGTCTGTCTTTATAGCCTGGGCTTTTTAAACCATTTACGTAAGGTTAAGGGTTTGTGGATCATAACAAACCTTCCCCTTTTTCATTCAACACTATCCAAACCAGTAGTTCTGACCAATAACCTGAAAATCATATCGGCTCAACTTGAGTTTCTACTTGTGAACAGTGTCTTTGTGTTCAAACTGCTGCTTTTACCAGCAGTGCTGTCAAAAGGATGTGAAGCCAGAAATCAATTTCTCACAGTCAAAGAGAAATATATTCTCACCACATGGTTGGCAGTTTTTAAAATGTGGTCCACAGTATTTCTTTTTTGCAAACTGCATTTGGATTCTGACTTTTCCCCAATCTGAACAATCACTTATCTCAGCCCTCTTTAACAAGCTCATTTGCAATGTAAATATTGGTAAGTGGCCGGCTATATCTTTTAGAAACGACTACTGATTAAATTATTCACTCATTCCTTCCATCTTATCTGACTGTGTCCATTAGTGATCTGAAGTGTATGGAGAGCTAGGGTTGATGAATGCTCATGAAAAAGGACATTGGCTGTTAAGTGGCTACAACTTTCCCTGAAAGCGAGATCTGAATACAGGATTGTAGATCATGTCTCCAGTCGGACCCGTCCATCCAGAATTAAACAGATTGCTTTGGAGAAACCCCACCCCGTCCTACAGCCTGCGCTCAGTTCCTTACTTCCTCACCCATCATGGGGATAAATCGTACGGGCAATGGTTCCACAGAGTCTCTATCCCCAGAGGAATTGGGCTTTAAAGATGATGAGTGCCTGTAAGTGGAAAACAGACTGAGGTAGCAGGGGTGTTGGGGTTTGGACACGGGTGATTTATCAGGTCAGTCCAATTACACAGCGATAGGCGGCTTGAAAGATGAAACACATGTTCCAGGAACCGAAAGCACACATCTCATATGTGTGAAAGAGTTAATGTAAGGGACTTTCCATTTTCGGAAAACTGACTTTTATTTTTGCAATAATTTAATCAGTTCATTATGGGCGCATGGAGAGGGAGTCGATAGTTTTTGGAAAGCAGACCAAGCATATGGCTGTGTTGGCTAAATCATCCTGCAGTTTCCCTATTAGTTTATGCATGCAGTGATTTTTGTGATGTTTTATTGTACATCTTGATTCCTGCTGGTGATTACACTGCTGGCATCAATAGTTGCTATTGTCCTTGGTGTTAAGAGGGCTGCAAAGATTTGGCAGAGGGGAACAAATCCTGACTACAGCACAATTATCACCTTGCAGAAACACAGGAGGGATAAGATAACAAAACCAGACAAAGATTATGATGATTTATACCAATGTGTAAAAAAAAAATGTGTGGGTTGTTCATGCGATCACAGTGTCCCTTTTTATTTGTTTAAAATACTACGCCCTGCATAGCACAGCGAGAGTTGTCAGCATTAGAATGTAAAATATGGAGAATAAACCAAAACAGATGTGATTAATAAGGGAGGTGGTCAAACACAATAATAATCCCTGAGGTGGTGAAATAAGTGAAAACCGATAAGATAGTGCAGTTCTTTTCGAATGTCCACATGAGAGCTCGTAGTCCTCTAAGCCAAAAAGTGGGCACGTAACATCATATTTACTGGACTTTGGCGGCATGAACGCAGGGCAAGTTCACCTCTGCCCATCGCGTAGCGGCGCTGAGGTGTGCTGCTGCCGCTTTGATAAGCTGCGACGTGTGCCGCTCGAGGGCCTGACGAGAACGAGGCATGTTGGCTCAGAGCCCCGTGATGATGAGAGGCACACTGGGCAGAGAAGGTTACCGAGATACGATGGCTGGATGACAGGAAATTCACGTCAACAACAGGACTTTCGGCAAATCTCTATTGTCGCACAAAATGTTTCAGTCCAAGCTGTTAAACCTCAGCGCAACATGCAGCGGCAGATTGGGAGAGACTTATCTTCTATGGTTGAAACAGGATACCACAGGGTGGAACATAATATATGCGGCGGTGGGATAGTTTCTGAAGTGGACTGTATGGATTGAACGACTCAGTTCACTTGATTGGATAGAAGCCTAAAGTAACTAACATTCGAGCACTAAGGGTGGTTGTCTGTTCTGTGTGAGGAGGAAGAGAAGCTAATCACAAAGCTCCATTGTTCCCCTTTCATCCTCGTCCACACCTGAGCCAGCTCCATTTACTTAATGAAGACTGAGATGTGGTCGAAAGCTCTGAAGCTGCAAGGTCACGGTTGTTTGTTTAAAATCTCTTCACTGTACAGTTTATTGTATTTTTTGCATAAATTACGGTATGAAAGCGCTTAACGTTATTTCTTTGATATTAAACTGCTGAGTGTACAGCATGAACAAAGGAAAGAACAGTTTGTTCTTGTTTGCCATTTATGTGAAGTTGAGGCTTTAGTGCACAAGTTCTAAATATAGACAAATGTCTGTTGCATTCAAACCACTGAGAAATGAGTTCAGAAAATGCTGATTAAGCTTATCAGCTCCTCACAACTCTGTGTATCTCAGTATAACAGATCTTGTGTCACCCGGCGACATTATCTCACATGAAAAGATTTGTTTTATGTCAAGGCAAATGACAACGTTACACCAGTAAAGCAAGACGGCTGCAAACAGGTTGACAAGTACGACTTTTAAACACAAAGAAGCACCAACAAAAACCTTGATAAGTTAATTCTACTACTCTTTTAATTTAATTTTAATTCTCTACCACTTTTTATTCCCATCAGCCGCTGTATACAGACAAAGCTGCCTCAGTCAGGTCTGATAGTATTGCTTGACAGAGTCTGTTTTCAAATAAAGGAATACTAACATCAGCAACAACAATAATCAATAAATGTTACACACTGCACAATAAATTGTAAAAGGTTGGGTACAGTGTTTCACAATTCAAAATTGTATATCTCCTTTATATTTTTTATTTCATTAAAGCCAAATGTATCCATTTTCCTGTGGCAGGTTTAGCTCTACAGAGCTTAGCTTCAAGTAAATAAACAAACAAATTCACACCTAGTCACAAATTCAACAAACAGGGAATCACTTCACTGATATTATTAGTGTCCATATGCATCTCCTCGCAGTGGCCTCTGAGAAACATGGTTATCACCATTGGGTGCATTTAGAGCACACTTGCCCATCCCGGCTTATCTATGGAGGAGGCAGATAAGAGCAGAGAGGATCTGGGCTGCCAGGCCCGCGAGGATAAAGAGGCTCAGACTGGAAAAAGGCCACGGTGTGACACTTAGCCAGCAGGGCAGTTTGATCTGCAAGCGTGTGTGAGTGGATAGAGTGAGTGTGTGTGTGTGTGTGTGTGTGTGTGTGTGTGTGTGTGTGTGTGTGTGTGTGTGTGTGTGTGTGTGTGTGTGTGTGTGTGTGTGTGTGTGTGTGTGTGCACGTGTGCACGTGTGTGTGCAGGTGAAACTGGCTTGATATCAGTTTGAGGCAAAAGTGAGGTGCTAATTCAGCACAAAAGTAGCACCTGCTTCATAGACAGCTCTGAACTATATCAGCATAAGGTCTATTTCTTAAATTTCTCCAATTATTTCTGATTCCTGAATACATTTACACATTTTAAATCATTTTCAGTCTTTTCAGTCATTATATTTGTACCCCAATTGCAGCATAGCTGTTGGGATGGCACTGGCCATCGGTCAGTTTACTAGTTCACTACTTTGGTCCAGACTAGACTATCTAAATCAAACTACTATGGATGTTGCCATGAAATTCTGTTCATTTATGATCTTTTTAGCAAAAGTTAGTATATTAACACATTGGTAATATATATTAATTTAAGACACTGTTATTGCGTGATATGCGTTAACCCTAACCTTATCCATAACCAGTTGACGTCCAACATTAACATTATGTTAATCACATTTTAAATCTTAGCCCTAAATTTAAACAGTTCAGTTCGGTATTGCCTCAATAAGAACCACGTTTTGGTCTCCATGAGGACTACTGGTCCTGACAAGGTCAATGTTTATGCCAGAAATGGGACATAACAAATATAAGTAAACCTAGATTAATGTACAGCAATGAGCAATTGTAAGATTTTTTCAGTTTGCTTCTTTTGGACATATACACTCACAGATCCATACTCCACTATCCAAGTGTGCAGGTGGAGTCACAAGCTCTTTGACTTTTGCAGAGAAAAAAAACAACAAAAAAACAAGGGTACAACAACTTCATATACAGTGACTTTATATCTTACTGTACATTGCAAACAGGGCAAAACTATTGTCCACTATAGTGATTTATTAGTTAATAATCCGGTTCCTGTTCCTGAGTGTTATCAGAGGTTTGTGTGGCTCTTCTCAGCGAGTCAAACTCAAAGAGTGGCTGATAGCTTTCTGCTGATTCTCACTTTAGCTTCCTTTTGTATGGAGCGGAGTTTCGGTATATTAAAAAAAAGCCACACTGAGTGGCCACTTGCTAAATTTAGACAGCTCTTTCCACTTAGCTGCGGTTAAGTGCGTCCACCTAATGTCCTTACTCTTCTCTCTGCTCCTCCTCCTTCTCTCTCCTCAATTCTTGGTTTATCACTTTGTCATTTCCTCCCCCATTTACTGCTCTTCCTGGCCTCTTTGTCACTTAACCTCTACCTTTTTCCTTTTTTTTTTTACATTGTTTCTCCTTCACACCCACCTATTCCCTCGTCTGCTCTCTTTTGCAGCACAAACGCAATGCCCAGACGACGACCAAGTATGTGGAGCTGATCATTGTGGCTGATAACAGAGAGGTGAGCAGAGGTCACACAACCTCAGTTGCCTTATCCCACAGGAATGAGGTTCAGAGGTCACAGGCCCCTACATCCCCATGAGAAGCAGATAGAGTGCTCCCACTCCTTCACTGTTGCCTCTGATGTGTGCGTGTGCTTACTCATCTATTTCACTGTCTAGCACCAGTTTCATCCCTCTTCCCACTTGACTCACAAATGAGACTCTATCTATTATGCACATTCTGAATTGTCTCAAGATCTGAAGGCGGCATAAGAGAAAGTGACCCTCAGTGACTCGGGCTGTCACTTTTTTTTTTTTTCAGAATTCAAGTTCAAACAAATACCGTGACATACCATTCCTTTGAAAATATTCAGAAATGTGACATTCTTTGTCATTACTTCGTTTTCACATAGGATGCGAGTGTAGCGCCTTACAGCTGCGTCTGCTGCATCTTGTCCATATCTGTCCTTCGTACAGGGAGTGTCTGCTGCAGAGCTTCTGTGTAGTATGTTTTACATACATAGAGTTGACGTTGATTCGTGGGTGAAGCAGCCTTCGCAAGGAAGCCCAGACTGCCCTCTCCCCAGCCACTTCCACTAGCTCTGGGGGCGGATTCCAAAGCATTCCCAGGCCAGCCGAGAAATATAATATGTCTAGCGTGTCCTGGGTTGGCCCCAAGGTCTCGTCCTGGAAGGACATGCCCAAAACAGGAGGCATCCTAACCAGATGCCTGAACCACCTCAACTGGCTCCTCTCAACGTGGGGAAGCAGTGGTTCTATCGCTATCTCTAACCCATTTCTTTCTATTTCTATTTCTATTGGAAATGTAATTTTCCATGCATATTTATGCTGTGAGACGTACACTGCTCACTGTAAAAAAAAAATAGGTAAGAGGTCTATTCCCAACAGGAATTGTCAAGCAAGGTTGAACTCTGCTGCCTCGGTCAGGTAGAGCTAAAAGCTAAGCTGATGGTTTAACTTGCTTGTGTGCACTATTTTCACAGCAGGACAACTACCTCAGTACTAGTTTTCTGATGTTTTTGATTGATTGATTTGATCGATGATTTTCTGTTGTTATGACTTCAGGTGGTCTGGTACACTTCTAGGCTGTTAGGCTGTTGTTTAATCGTTCCCACAAGTTTTAGCTGATATTTGAATTATGGATAAAAAGACAGCCCCGTCACTGTCATCAGGCATATAAGTCAATGTTACATTCTTTAGAGCCACAGACACTGGAGCTCTTAGATGACAGTAACTGCAGCAGAAGCACCACTGGAAACAAAGTAAAAGCTGTGAATATGCCAGTGAAAAACTTTACAGAGCTGTTTACGGTGTTCATATGGCCGTAATAATGTCTTTATGAAGATAGTTAATATGCAAGAACATGGATCACCTCTTCATCACGCGTGTGTGTTTGCGTTGTTCAGTTTCAGAAGCAAGGCAAGGACATGGAGAGGGTCAAGCAGCGGCTGGCTGAGATCACCAATTACGTGGACAAGGTAACAATCAAATCAACAGAAAGGAAGTGGTGTTTGTGTGATGTGATTAATTCAAGGTCATATCAAGCCTGGTGAGAATGAACCAACCTGAGAGCCGAGCCGAGGCTGATTGGATTATGAATGCATGATCAATTCCATAACGTGAATGAGAAATGTTATGAAGAGGCTGCAGTAATAAAACATAGTGTGGGCGCTGGTTTAATAAAACAGAAGCACACGATGATTTATTCACTGGGAAAGTTGTTCACTGATTAATGATTAAGGAATCCTTCAGAGCCACTCATCTTTTTAAAATAACTATTAAAAAGCATTTGTGTTTCGATAGGTAGCGCAAAGTGAAGAGAGTAAAAAGAAATATTAAGTGAAACAGCTTTTAAGCTTTTGGCGTTAATCCAAAGCTCTCTCCCGTCCTCCTCTCACCTCTCAGTTCTACAGGTCTTTGAATATCCGAGTGGCTCTGGTTGGCCTGGAGGTGTGGAGTGACGTGGACAAGTGTCCTGTCAGCCAGGACCCTTTCAGCACGTTGCACGAGTTTCTGGACTGGAGGAAGGTCAAGCTGCTGCCTCAGAAGCCACATGACAATGCCCAACTGATAAGGTACACCTCTTTTTTAGTAGCATTTACATGTTTCCAGTACAGTGCGCACACTCTTTGAAAGATATGGATGAATTCCAAAAGTTATTGACAGCACAAAATTAGACCGAATTATTATATCTTGTGGAAATGAAACATTTTATTGCATGACAGCTGTTTACTCTTCTCTTGAGTTGAGTTAAGATGCAGAGTGGATTTTTAAAAATTAAATTTAATCAATCTTAGTGATTTGCATGGTAATAGAGCCCCATTAAAGAGAACAAAATGGTGACTTTAATTAACAACAACACATTAACAATTTGCGGTTAGATGTGTTGGATTGACAACAATCAAATAAGATAAATGTTATAAGGGTATAAATTCAATTGCTCTGTCTCAGAGCTACAACTGCCCATCACCCCATACCTGCCTAACACAGAATACCAGGTCCTTTGTGTATAGTGTATTGTATATTGTGTCTAGCCTGAAATGACACCTTCCTACAACATCCGCAGGGAGTCGGCTCCCCGATATCTACAGTAGACAAAGAGGTGTGAAAACACTGTCTGGAATGGCAGACTCTTTGTCTATTGGAGGAATGCAAAAGGGGAGTTGCTCAGGTATAAATGTGGAGGGAACACTTTGCTCTGGGTCTTTCTCCAGCTAGGATCACTCCTGTGAAGATTGACCTTTTCCTTGCAACGGAAATAAAATCTTATAAAGCATAGAAATGTATAAAATGATGCTCACATATTTTGAATATATACAGAACTTATGGAAAAAATTATAATACGAAGTTTTAAATGTACAACCATGCAACTAGGGATGACAAACTTGCAAAATGCACTAAATTAAGATGTGTTAGCTTTGAGCTGGAAGCATCACTGCACCTGCTTCACCTGTCCAGCATGTTTTCCATGCAGCACTATGTAACTTTTGCTGGCCAAGACATGTAGCAAACACACTAGAGCTGAAACGATCGAATCGATTAATCAATTACTAAATTAATCGCCAACTATTTGGATAATCGATACTTGGTTTGAAGCTTTTTTCATGATTAAAACAAGATTTCTGATTGTTTTGGCTTCTTAAATGTGAATATTTTCTTGGTTTCTTTGCTCCACATAACAAATTAATCATTAAAACTGAATCATTTTGGTTTGTGACCAAAACAAGACTTCAAGAACATCATAATTTCCAGCTTTGACAAACACTGATCAAGTTTTTTAACATTTTCTGACATTTTATGGACCAAACGATTCATCGATTAATCGAGAAAATAATCGTTAATTGCAGCTCTAAAACACACCATAATGATTTGCTTTTAACTGACCTCAGTTCAGCATTTCCCTTGAATGTGAGGCCTGATTCAGACAGTTTTAGTTGCTGACTATAATTAAGTCGCACACTTCTCACTGAATTCCTTCCTAAACAAAGGTTTTGGATTCATTCTCCCTATTACACATCAGCAAGCTGTTATTTTAAGGTGAATAAAGTTGCTTTAATACGACATTTAAACGTGTATTTGATGTGCAGGCCTGTCAAAAAAAACCCAATGAAATGTTTCCAGTCCATTTGAGAAACTTCTACAATATTTTTATTTGAAATTCTACACCAGCTCCCTGTGGCACCGCGGACCTTTACCATGTGCAGACACACTGAATGCTGAATGATAACCTTTGTTTATCCATTTTTAGCGGGGTGTATTTCCAGGGCACCACCATCGGTATGGCACCCATCATGAGTATGTGCACAGCTGACCAATCTGGAGGAATAGTCATGGTACGTGTACGGGGATTCTACTATATTTGCTGTGCTGTTGTGTGTCTTGACTTCTCGAAAGAGAAAGATTCATTTCATCCTTTCATTATTTTCTTTTCCTGCTCTGCACCCTTTGCCTTGTTCTCCACCTCCCTCCAGTCTGACATAATACTCTCATATTTCTCCCCCTGAGTCTCTTGTGTAAGGGGTGAGCTGAGGATTCCAGACTTGATATTAACCAATATTAACTTCAGGGGACACACATCATTGACTCTTTCTGCAGGAAGACAGTTATATAGAACCCTCCAATTTGTGCTGATAAACTCCAGTGTGTATTGATTATGTGAGTGGAAACCTTTGCTTCTTAAAGAGGTTCAACAAATGGAACAAATGATAGAAACTAGGCAGCCTGAATGAAAATGCAGGGGCATGTCGTAAATGATCAGCCATTACAGAACTGTAACCCTATAGTTTGTGCTCAAATCATCTTGTATTAATGCAATCCGTGCTATTATTCAGTCCTCTGCTTTTGAGTGGATATTTGTCTTGTAGCCTGGCTGGCTCATGGTAAACTTTACAACTTGTCCCAGATGGTTCTTCACTCTTGTCCTCCCAGATGGTAAAGTAAAGGCTTGGTCATTATCATAAAGCTCCGTATACACACATACATCAGGTCACAGACAGGGGATCCGTCTCAAGTACAGACTCTTTAGCTTGGAAAAATCGCAACCCTGTTGTCTTTTGTTTACAAAGTGCCTTTAAAGTCATTAATTGTCTTCCCTTGTGGGTCTTATTGTTATTTTTCCAGACAGTTAAATCTTAAACATCCATTTCCAGACCATCTGGAATCTCTATTTACCATCGCTGAATGTTACATTAATTTTTTTAGTGAGGTGGAGCAACACGGAGACAATTTCATGCCGTGAGCTCTTCATTTACATCAGTTGTTTGGTCTTTCTCCGTTTTTTGTTTTGTTTTGCATGAACTCGGGGCCGTGTAGTCAGATTGCAGCGAGTGCTGACAGCTGATGACCGTTACTTTGAAAAGCCCCAAGAGCGCAGTTCATCAATCTGAAGTTGAGTTGCACAGCGCTACTGAATAATGCACAGTGACGACGACTCCAGAGACAAGGTGCTCTGACGCACAGCTCTGCATCCACAAGGGCTGATAGCTGTCGATATATTATTTATCCCAGCTCTTGGTGTCTCCAAGTTTTACACACCGTGCAGGAAAACTCTAGTAAGCAGCAGCTTTCACCCTGTGTGCTACTTTTGCTTCATCTTCACACCGTTTTTCAATTTCTCTTATCTTCACCTGATTACCTGTGTGATCTTTGTGATGCCCTCTGAGAGTCTTTTTTGATCTCTTTGTTCGCTTTGCTCACTCCTCGATTTGGGAGGTTTTTGAGGATGAAGCCACACATCTGGCTCCGGGAAAGTTTGCAGAACAAGCTAAATGTGACAGCCTGCATTCTGCGCTTTCATTCCTCATTTCAGTGGCACACCGTGGAGCTGTGGAAACGCTCTGATAAGCACAGATCCAGCAGCATTGTTTGTAATCTTGGCAATATGCAATTACAATCGCTTGTTTTGAGTAATGTTTCTGCATTGGGTCCAGTGGGGAACAATAAGTTGGCTTGCATAAAACATTTTGTCATTTTCCTCAGAGTATGTAATCTGAAATGTCTGTTTTTAATTAACTATTGTTTGCATGCAACCGAACTGCAAACGGAACAAATTTAGTTATGGGACATTGCTTATTGCATCATTTCTAGGTTAGAAATATACTTGAAAATCAGTGTCATCAATTTAAAGTGTTTCATAGTAATTATTAAATGACATGGCAAGTTTAATTTCTGCATGTGTGATCCTTTTTTTTAGGACCATTCTGACAACCCTCTGGGTGCCGCAGTTACACTGGCCCATGAGCTCGGACACAACTTTGGAATGAACCACGACACGCCAGAAAGGGGGTGTGGCTGCAGGGTGACAGTGGATCGAGGTGGCTGCATTATGACTCCCTCCACTGGGTGAGTCACAGTGTCTTTCTTGGCACACATTGCCGACTCTTTACTCCTCCACTGCAATATCCACTTATTCAGGAGTTTTATTTCAGCCCTCATCAGTCACAGGGTGACGTCTTGCTCCAAAAACCGGTGCGAGCTGCATCATGATGTCAAGCCATCGTTAACTTTTATAATGTATTTTCTATCAGTCAAGAAGCAAAATGAGCCTTGGGCGAGCTTGGCTGTTGGGTTTATGTAAGACTCAACAGCTGTGCTGAGGCCCTAAGGTAATAATATGACTCATTCTGAAAAGGACTCCAGTGGCGCAGTGACGGTGCATATCCAGAACAGCAGAAATGCACTTATGAATACTGACACAAGGTAGATGATCTGTGAGACAGAGTAAAGAACACGATGCAGACAGTTTGTACACAGCGCATTTGGAATGGGGAAAAAGATTGAATTCCATCCATCTTCTACTAATTTATCCTCCACATGAGGGTCGCAGGGGGTGCTGTGCCAATCTCAGCTGATATAGGGCGATAGGCGGGGGACACCCTGGACAGTTGGCTAGTCCATCACAGGGACACATATAGAGACAAACAACTATCCACTCTCACACCTATGGTCAATGTAGAGTGTCCAGTTTAACTAATCCCCATATTGCACGTTGAATTCCGATAATCATCATAATTTTTGGACAATTTTAAAAATAATTTTCTTCCCCCAGAACAGTGATATTTCCTACTAGACTAATGAACAGAAACAGCAAACAGTAGCAGTTGACAATTTACCTCTACCTACAGTCAGATATAAAAAATAAATAAACAATAATAATAATAATCCTATGAAATTAGATAAATCTGACATGTGGTGTGCATTGATTTTGGAAATATGATTTCTGGGTTATTGTGTATTGTTTAATGTGAGTTTAAAGTGGACAAGAAAATGGTTAAATCGCCAAAAAGCTTGGCGTGAGACGATTTAAAAAAAAAGTTTATGACTCATGACATTTACTTTACTGACAATATATTTCAAGGCAACTCACAAATCATTTTCACACAAATACTTTGCACTCTGTAGTAGGCATGGGACAATTTGCGATTGTTCTGAGCAAGATGTTTGCGATTAACAACACTATTGTGATGACTGATAAAAATGTGTTTTAATATAATGTTTTTAGATTCTTAAACAGAGCGAGACATCGCACATAGGATACATATTTTTTTGTGTGAAAATGATGAATATATGAGTAATACGTGATGAGGGACGATGCAGCTCCCCACAGACACATAGATCACAAACGCTGTATGCTGATGAGTTAGACTGGATTTTTCAAGAAGTCACTCACATGAAATATTGATGTTTTTCTTCATTCATGATTAACAGGATAATAGAAACTCACCGAGAACAACTTACTGTAAGTGCTTTTAGAATATTGTATATTGTCCCATCACTATTAGAAGCTTCAAGCAGTTTATCAAGTGTGAGGTGCGGCCGTTGAATAATCGCTAGACATTGGATTGTAACGTCTGCCATGTTAAAGTTGACCAAGCGGAGTGAAAAGTATCTTCTGGGTGGAAACACTGGGTTTCATTTCCAGCCAAAGTCTAGTGGTGTGTGAAAGCCACAGACTGGTGGTTATGCTGGAAACATCCCTCTGTATTTGGTTTGGACCAGGTTCATGAAACACAGGGTCACACTATTCTTAATTATAGACTTAAAACAACACAGTAACATTAAGATTTGTAATTTAGCACTGACTGAGGGCATCCCTGGTCAAGGACACTGTCCAAAAATGGCAACACAATGAAAACATAGAAGAAGTAGAAATAAAAGGGATTTCTTTCTCTCTCCTCGACTCTGTCGCTCTCCTGCTGTTGCCCTTTCTTCCATATTCACAAGCATTTTGAGTGATGCTATTCTTTGACATACGTACATGCAATTTTAATGTTGAAAAATCTATCTGCCGCTCCTGTTAAATAGTTAAATATATCTGAAAACCCTCCATTATACGTTTTTCTATGTTGGTAATAACATATCACCTTTCCTTCAGAACATCAGAGTGTGAAGCTGCACGTCACAGTGTTTTTTTTTGTGCCAAAGCCAAACATATGTTGGTTGCAATTTGCACAGATAAAGGGTTTTTCCACTGTTGCTGACAAAAGGAAGACCTTGTCTTATCTTTGGTTTCAAAAATAAACCCCTCTTCACCTCGTTAATGCTGCTGTACTATTTAAATCCAGGATTAAGAAAGCAATTCATTGAAATAAGGATGTTTAGGAACTATATTCCCTGTTTCTGTTTCAACACTTAGTTCAATACCATATCCATAGGTCCAGCCCACAAAGCTCCATGCTTTAAAATCCTTGGACACACACAGGCACTGCTGCAATCCCCTGGATGCTTTTCATCACTGACAGTTACTGTTTTTTTTTTTTTTGCTTCACAGCATTGATTGCCATGTTTTTCCAAAAAAGCAGAGTTCTTTGCAAGGCCCAATGTGATTGTGCATAAAGGCTCTTAAACTTGAATGCATTAGTACAAATATCCCACTGATGATCAGCACCTGCAGTTCCTATCTGAAAAATGCTGGCACAACTTGCCTGCACTCAGCCAGAGACAAGTACCTGGTTTGTTTTTTTTGTGTGTTTTTTTTTGGGGGGGGGGGCTATTTTCGCTGACGCTTCCCTTTCATCAAATAGAATACAAGCAGTTCTTCATTGTCACTGCTTTATGTACCGACCCGTCAAAGTCGTGCGGGCTTGCTGTAGCTCCAGAAACAGAGCAGAGGAGATAATGAGATCCAGTGCATTGTTATTTCACTGGGCTTGCAGGGGGTTGGGGGTTACGGGTAGGTGGCGGCGGTGGAGGGGAGGGCAATAAAAGCGTTGGCTGTCCCAGTGCCAGCCGCACATCTGCACAGAGCACTGCTTATTTCCTGCTCACACTGGTCACAGCCAATTGTTGCGTCGTCCCCCCCCACCCCCCGTCATCATTCATCGCTCTACCCCATTATGTCTAAATGAGAACATGTTGGCATGTCTCATCCTCTGAGATTACATCTCCCTATAAAACACACACGTACAGTGACTGACTCACCGCTGGCTACTCCACGCACACAGGAACAAATAATGTGCGCAACCACATGAACTCCACAGGGCATCTTCACTTCCATCGTTACCTGTCTTTAGGGTCGATTGTCTTACTCGTTTGCTATTATTCTGACGGTCTTTTATGAACAAAGTTTGGCTGTTAACTATGTGAACCCGGAAACAAATCAGGTGCCTGGTTTATGATACTCAAAAGAAAATGGGCTTAACATGAGTGTGAAAGCCCTATAAATGATTCAACAGACTTGAACAATGGAGCTGGTGCCCAGGTGGATGCAGACAATGATGTCATTTCTGTCCTCAATTCACACCAAAAAGTGGTGGAAATGTAGCATAATTTACACAGCGTATGGCTTAGTGAACTACTTTGCATAACAGAGCTATTACATAAATGTATATATACATATTTTCAAGTTCTATGATGGATAATATGTTGATTATTTGTGCCACATGTCACAAAGACTGATTAATTAATTGATTACAACAGATTCCAGGAACGCTTTATTCAACCAGGGTTGATTTACTCATAGGTCAGGTCCTAAGTGACGACTGGAGCACATTTTCACAGATACTGATGTATTGTGTCATAAAATAATCAGGAATCACAGAGAGTGAAAACCAGAATCCAAGACATGCCATGGAAACATGACCCCATGCCCTGCTGAAGAACAGGAACTCTCTAGTAGGCCTTGTTAGATTGGGTCCACAGGGAAATCAATGTAAAAATGCTCTTCAGTATCTAAAACATAGGACAGACAGGCAGGCACCGAAGGCCATAACAGATCATATCACCTAATGTCATTGCCCAGATCCCAGTCCTTATGTGCACAAAGAAAGCTGTAAAAATTCATATTCAATAAGTGTTGTGAGGCAAGAATGAATTAGTTGCCATAGTCACAGTTGTCAGGTTTAATTTAGCTTTTATGGAGATTCATGCCAGAAGATTGAGGTCCACTCCAAAACATCATAAAACCATGATGAAAAAAATTAAGATTTTGCACATTTGGTGTTGTGTATTTTGAAAATGTTCTCATCATGACGGAAACTTATTTGGCAGAATGTGTCACTGGGGCGGCCAGCGGATCTGATTTAAAGCCCGATCAGGGTTTTATGTCAGAAAAGATGTCATTGGCTTTGTTGGATACGCTGGGTGGGTTTCTCCTGAAGCAAGGAGCTCTGCCCAACTAAATATGGGCTGAAGGGAGTTGTGTATTTAAATCTCATTATTTGCTTCTTATTGCTGATGAAATTGGTCTGATTTGCTGGATTTGTTATACATAAACACGCATTGGCGATATTATCTGTCTATAAATGCAAGGAATGTGTGTAATGTTCATCACATAACTGTGCAACAGGTCGCTTGACAGGCTTCACACTTGGCAGGTGATTTTACTCAGGGCACCAGTGTGTGCAGTGCCGACTCTGACAACGTTTGAATAAGATGTGGCTAAATTTATTTTACATTCATGGCAACATTTCAACTCGGAAGAAACCATGTAACATAACATGACATCTGTCAAGCAGCAGAATATAGTTGAAGTCCAAACAACTGCAGATTTGATGTGGATTATTCCATGTCGAGGGGATGTTTGACTGACTTTTTTTTGTGGAGAGGATGTTGCGATGTAATGAGGGGAAACCATGATTTTTTTTTTTTTTTTTTTTTCTGGCGCTAACAAGTTGCTTTTTGTGTTTAAACCGAGCCACATTTATAAACAGGAAATGATTATCATTACCCTCATTACTACATTTCTGCCAAAAGTGCCACAAGCAGTAAAAGCATTGTGATGCACATCTGTAGACGTGTTACTAAATAACACAATTGTGGCTTGTGCTCAAACTTTCAGAAACGTACAATAGCTGCTGACGAGGCTGTGGTGTTTGACAAGCAGCAGACCAAAGGATAGTAGAGACATGAAGGGAAGTATGTTGTTGCTGTTGTGAACAGTCAGACATTCCACTTCCAGGGTTCTTTCTTTTTATTCTTTAACTCGTAGAAGAAGTAGTTCTGTGAGATGTTTGAAAAACGTCAGCTCTGTGGTCCTATGGTTTCTTATCACCAGACCTTCCACTGAACCAGGTGAGCCTTGCTTGGCCGTTTGTCTGCTAATGAGTCGCAGTGATGGCTTTGTACAGTCTACAGGAACCAACTGTCAAACACTGACCGTGAGTAAGAGACGAACAGCAGAAGTCAGTATAGAGAAGAACTGGAACACTGACCTGGTATTAACATCTGTCCTCAGGGATCCCATTGCACAAGGCCAGCCGTAAAGGTCCAGTGTGTAACATACAGTTACACACTGGAAAAAAAAATGTTCATAATCGATTAATTAGTCCATTATTTTCTCGATTAATGGAGTAATTGTTTGGTCCATAAAATGTCTTCTCAAATGCCAAGAAAGGATGATGTCTCAAATGTCTTGTTTCATCCAAAAACCAAAAAACTATTCAGTTTTAATGATTTGAGTTATACAGAGCAAAGAAACCTGAAAATATTCACATTTAAGAAGCTGAAAATGTTTGAAAACTTGTTTTAATTCCTTAAAAAACACGAATGGATTTATCGATTGTGAAAAATAGTTGACGATTAATTTAGTAATCAATTAATAATCGATTCACTGAGTAAAAAATAAATAAAAATAGAAACATTTTGATATTCATTGCCTTAAAATAAGCCTTTTATATGTGCTTTAGGCAAAGGTTTTGCTTTACAGAGGCGACCTTCTAGTGCAGGCATGTTTCTACGGCAGCCTGAATGGACAAACTACTCCAACCACTACAAAACTGCAGATCCCTTGGGAAGGGAGGGGTCACATTGGACCTTAAAGTCGGACCGTTTACACCTGGCATTAAAGTGCATCCTGGATGCATCTCCTGTGACCACATGTGATTAAAATCTGACATCCATACACTTCAAATTCACACTGATGTAATGACCGGTTGCAAGAACAAAATTAGGTTTTTGACGATGACAACCAGTGTTAATATTGTGGCAGCTGCTGCAAATAAACGAATGTACGGTATAAGCACGTGGAGGAAAAATATGAAACTGCAGTAAGTCAGATGACGTCAGCTGATGAGGTGGTCTCTAATCCATCCTGAGGATGGATTGCATTCATGCATGTTTAGGAAAGTGGTCACATGCATCCCCAAACCACTTCCAAATGTGGTTTCTTTGATCAGATCTGAGGACACATGAATGGGATGAAATGGGAGTGTTCTGAACTCCTCTGAGCAGGATCTGCCAGTGAATGGATGACTGGGAGGATGTTGATCCCACGTCTGCGATGCGGTCTTTGGGATCAGACAGAGGTGAACTCGTCTCATCCTTTGTACAAGTAGAACAAGATGAGAAGAACCCTGAAGGTCACAGGGTCATGATAGGTCTTTTCTTTTGAGGTGGGGGGGGGGGGGCCCATGCAGACTCCCTTGGGATGAGTGGTTGTCTTGAGTGTTTAGATTGCTGTGAGCCCCAGATGTGCACACTATGACTGGCCCTGGAACTGCTTTCCAAGCCCAGGGGAATGCAGCTGTGAAATGCCATCGACTGTAATTCATCGATGCCTCTGACTTTTCACAGTCATTATTCCTGCTCTCACCCCCACACACTGTTGCAGGGTAGGCCAATTATTTCTGTATTGCCTCTCATAAAGAACAGCTGGATCCCGAGCTGCTCATGTATCTAACTCTAAAAAACCCAACAAAAACAAGAATGTGAATGTTTGTCATGTAGTGCATGTGCTGGCAACTGAAGAGCAGGGCTAAGAGAATGGATGCTGCAAAAGGAGTGGGTGCAACTTGAGCAAGCAATTTTGGCTCAGGATTTGGGGGAAAAGGGGACAGGAAGAAGAACGGTGGTCAAGGAAGTGGCCTGACGCTTGGAACTGCAGCCTTGACAGCTGTTCATCACAGCATGATCCCCTGAGGTGCACAGACAGGAATTACTACGACATTCCTTACAGCTCTTTCCTCTTCAGTACAAATCCACTCTGATATTTAGCTTTAATCCAGAGTGCCTGTAGATCTGTGTCAAGGTATCACACTTTCACCTGACACAACCTCAGGTTAGTGCTGACGTTAGTGAGCAGCGGGGCTGTGGGTCAACAGCAGGAGTTGATGTAAACTGCCCGCACACGTGACAGAAATCAGAAAGCCGAGCCGGGAATGAGGTCATGTCAAAAACACTCACAGGGTGTCGTGACACATACTCATACTCATACTCGATGTGAAACCCAATCAGGGAGAAAAACACCACTTGTTGTTAACAGTGAGCGGCATAAAAATGCCTCCTTCTGTGAAAGGGGGAAAAAAAAAAACGCCCAAGACGAAATGTATCATGAGTTCAAGGTAGAGCCTCGGAGATGAAAACAAAGTGGAACTACGCCCCATTTAACCTCACGTTGCACTCTTTAAAACACTCTGATTGAGTCACATTAATCAGCTTGCAAAGGTACAGTGCCAATGTGTCTTGGTTTGTTTCAGGATTGTCTGTTAAACTCCAAAATGTCCCAGTTTTTAATCGCAATCCAATGTACAGCTTTATCCTCTTCTGCCACGCCTCTAAATACCGAAACAACTAAGAAAACACAAAGCACGACATTTATGTTCCCACACTGGTTTGTCTGTCAGTGTGTCACTCGATCGACAGGTCGCTCACACGGTGGAATTACTGATCAACAGTCAGACGCAAATTTCCATGGTTCATGAAAGAGGTCTTTGGCTGATGCGGACCATTAGAAATCATTGTATAATGCCATTGTTTTTGGCCGATATATGATTATTCTTTGCTCTATCGCTGACAAAATATGACAAATGATATACAAACAGTTATTAAGCAACACAGTCAACAATTGATCTGCCTTTTTAATCTGTATTTTGTGCCTATAAAAATAAAGTTGAAACTAAATTATAAATAGATAATACAAGAAATAAAAAAGAAATGAACTAGATTTTATTTTTCCGAGAACCAAAATGCATAAACGTACAAAAATTAGTAATAACTGGCCTATTCTAATTATTAAAAGATGGTCAAAATCAGCCCAGACTAGGTAGACAGATTACTTGGTCTAGCTCGTGTATGCGAATAAAACACATGTAAGCATCCCAGAATTGGGGAGTGAAAATATGGTCACACTATATCAAGGACCTTGTGTTGCTCGTTGAAGCCACAGCAGCTCAGGCTGAATAAAACCGACTCTAAAGCACAACAAGTGAAACATGCTTTATAAAAGATGCATTGATCTCGGCCAGTGCTGCAACAATCATGACATGTTTGCTGTCCTTTGAACACTGTCATTTTCGAGAGCAGAAGCACTTTGCAAACTAACTAGCCAATTTCCACTGCTGTCATTTTGGAAAAATACATTATGCACTGAATATATGGAGTGTGTTTGATTTACTATGTTGACAGTTTGCTTATCTGGACTTCCCTTCTCCTGACAACCATCTGTTGTGGGTGGGTTGCGGCTGCTGTTGCTGGCTGCATGCTCAGTTTATTTATTATCTTGACTACAGCAGAGTTAGTGCTCTCACTGCTGTGACAGGGGGCCAAAAAAATAAAAACCTCTCTGACCCATGCTAAGGAAAGAAAATGAGCCTTTTGAGCCCACGGGGCCAAACGGGCAAGTGGGTGGCAGAGGTATTGGAGCTGTAAAGACACAATTGATGGTGCACTTCACAGCATGCATTTTGAAAAGTCAAGTGCTTTTCACAGAGCCAAGTGAAAGAAAACATTTGGGATTATACAGTAAGTTGCCCTGGATCTCCCACTTAATGTCTCCCACGTGCTCTCATCTCATCTCAGCGCAGATACAGTGTAAGTGTGAATATTACATACTGATTCACCCATTCTGGCCTGCATGTGCCGAATGTTCCTGGTGTGGGTGGATGTATTAAAAACCTCATATGGTGTTTTTTTTTTTTTGTTTTCTTTTTTCATGAAGAGACACATGGGGAGCAAAATACGAGCCGCGCATATCCATGTACACTTCACACACACATGCACACGTTGTCAACCGAGGCACTACATTATCACAGAAAAGCTCAATAAAGCCACATGAGGTATGTAACAAAGCTTTTGGCAGACAGAACCCTGGGCTGTGTGCGTTCCCCCCTTCCAGCAGACCACCCTCTCTGTCTGCTCCAAAAACAATATTAAAAACACACAACCCCCTGTTTCTGCCAAATTTATGGGTGTTGCAAGTCTTGCAAAGGAAGCACTTTTTGGTATGAGATTTTATGATTCACTGTCTCATAAAATATGTCTTATCAGATCTCCCTCTCCCTGAGGAGGGAGAACGCCAGTAGGTGCCCTGTGCGTCTCACATGCTGATTGAGTTTTGGAGGGTGTATTGAACTCGAGTGGTTAATTGATTTTGTGATAAGCAGCAATTAGCTCTGATTGCATCACACTGAAGAGGGGAACGCATTTGTTGTCCTAAATCCCAAACTGACTCTGTCGCTCGCAGGTATCCGTTCCCGACGGTGTTCAGCAGCTGCAGCAAGAAGGACCTCACGGCCAGTTTTGACAAAGGCGTGGGGATGTGTCTGTTCAACATGCCCGAGGTCAAAGTGCTCTATGGTGGCCAGAAATGTGGCAATGGCTACGTGGAGGAGGGAGAGGAGTGCGACTGTGGCGAACTGGAGGTGAGGGTGATATAACTCACGGTAAACACTCTTTGTTTTCATCTCAGACATCCCATAAGTCTTGAGCGTTCTTGTTTTACTGTATGTCACTTCTGCCAGAAAGGAAATCTCTCCTATACAGTAAGTACTAGCCATGAATCATTTTTAATTACATCTACCACATTTGAGAAATGATCCAAGCAGAAGCAGTGGTGTGGGACTCTGTAACTTGCCTGACACAAACTAACACTTCCCAAAGCAAAAACAAATAGAGCACAGCAGTGACTGCCAACGACTGCGGCTCCATCGATAATTCGCTTCACTGAAATCTCAGAAATCCTTGTAAAAAAAAAAAAAAAACATTTTAAGCCTGGAACCAAACCAGCCAGCAACACAGTGAAAGGTGACAATTAAACATCTGATTCTGAGCCAAAAGAAAAGCAAAGGTGCTAAAAAAAAGTGTACATGATTATTCCAAGAGTAAATGCTCTCTTCTTCTTGAATTTAAGCTTGTTGGTAATAGGTTTGCGTCGTGGAAAAAAGCCATCATGACCCAGTTCACAATTTAAATTATGATAGGCGAAAGGTTTTGAATAATATAATATATAAAAGTCTCTGGCTATTTATACTTTATCTGTGATTTCTGCTTGTTGTTGAAAGCATAAACACATAAATCTGACTTGAAAGGGTGGGAAAAACATTACATTGGCAACATTATTTGGAGACCCCAAAATAAATCTCCTGCAACCTGGGAATGACTTTTTGTACTGCATGTGGTAAATGCAACATAAAGCTGAACAATCTCATTGTAGCACACATGAGCCAATATGATGATTCCACTACTCAATGATGTTGTTACAACTAAGGACTGTTAGTGGCGTAGTATTTTCCCTTTTGACATCACAAACAAAACATGTTTCCCTTAAAATATACTTGATTTCACATGGTCTTATGGATTCTTACAGAAGCATATACACTCTCAGTAATGAGGGTTCCAAAATGGTCCTTCTACAAGGGCTGAGGTTCTACCTGGAACCATTTGCTTCTAGAAGAAAGGGTTTTTCAAGGGTTCTTGGTAACACTAATGGTTCCTTTAAGAACCATTTTGATCCAGAGAACCCTTTAAAAACCCTTTCCTGAATAACAGGTTTTAAAAGAGTTATTGGTGGAACCTTTATAGAAAGATTCTACCTGGAGCCAAAAAAGGTTCTCCTATGAGGACAAGCCGAAGAACCTTATATGGGTCTACTTAGTACTTTTATTTCTAAAAGTGTACCATTTTGTCATTGATGGCGAGTCTAAATGGTTGCACGATTATGGTTGATAATCAGACTCTCTATACATAAATTGAATGTGTGTTTTTTTGATGTGATTTTACTTTTTGCTCTCTAGTTACACAAACACAGGCTTCAGAAAATAAACATCCAGATAAGCATGTGAATTTATTCCTTCTCTGCTCTGATGGAAGTGTTTGGGAGGAGGAGGAGGAGGAGGAGGAGGAGGACTGTATGATCGTGGTACAACTCACTGAGTGGAAACATCACTGACAGCTTCACCCCATCAACTTATGAATTATTTAAAAGAATTTGCATTGGCATGCACATACGTAATGATGGCACATGTTGCCAACAGCTCCGACTGCGGGACGATAGAACAGATAATGGTGACGGCGATCGACAGAGACGTGAACCAAACCATGAAATATGAAGGAGCCATCTATTATGACTTGGAAGGACAGTTTGAATTATATAATGGCCGACATGACATGAGTGAGCTTCTTTGTCTCTTTTTTTTCTTTCATCATTTTGTTTACACCTTCATGCCCAGCCATTCTTTGTTTCTCTTTTCTGTGAGCTGTTCAGGCTCCAGCCAGGGTCAGACTGAAAGTGGCCTTGTCCTTCAAAACAAAGAACAAAGTCCCACAGGCCTGACCCAGCAGCGATAATAATGCTCTCCACAGAGCTGAGCAGCAACAGGCAAAATGAACAACACCTCTCGCCACCATTAAAAGCCTCATTAAGGGAGGAAAAAAAAAGTCTGGGTTCTAGTCCTCACAATCACAAACTACTTCTATTCAGCGTGACTCATCTGCGTCCTTTGGCCCAAGAGTCCATGAGAAAGGCCCTAATGGTTTTCAGGCTGAAAAAGGGTCTGGAAGGCCCTACATGACGTCTTACTTCACTCAGCCGCACAGTGAGCTCAGACTTTAATGGCAAGAGGGAAAGAGAGCTGACCCTCGGGTGCACACAGCCTACTCTCTGTGAGCTCACACGCTGAGCCCTGAGTGCCTGCTTCCACCTGTATCAGAACACAGAGAATTGCAGAGACTGGTGCAGGGCATGGCTCATGATAAAAGCCGGCATGAAGAAAATATTTCTTTTTTAGAATGATTCAATATCTTAGAAAAAAAAAAAAAAACATGATACACCTCTCACATTTAATATTAAACGTGTTTCATGGTCTTGATTTTTCTTTGAGATAGTTTATAGAGATAGTTGAGAGAGATTTGGCCACAGCTCAAAAGAAAGAGGTGTGAATGGCTGATCTCATGGTTATAGCACTAATACTTTAAACAGATATTAAAATCAGACAACTTGGCTACGCAGCAATGCAAATAAACTTGTATTAACAATATTTTTTTTTTTACAATCCCACTGTTGTGGGTGCTTATAAAGAAAGAAATTACATTTTATGTTGAGATTTATCCTCAGGTTGGGCTTGGTTTGATGGATGGATGGATGACTTGAGCAGACTTTTATGAGGAAAACAATAACTGAACAATGGAAATTTAATATTTAACAATTGACATAGTCTCTCAGTTACAAAATGAAAGTTTTCAGGCCTTGAGTCTGGAAATTTTTAGCATTTAGCAGATGCTTTTATCCAAAGCGACTCACAAAAGAGGAATAAGCTACATAGAAGTAGTCTTGGAAAGAACTCCACTAGATAGGAACAGTGGACTGATAGAGGGTGGTAAGAGTGCAGAGGTGGATCCAAGTGCAGAAGGAGATTTGCAGGGGAGGGGGAGGGGAAGTGCTCGGACAGAAGATGCTATTGGAGGAGCTGGGAAATTCACCTATGGGATAGTAAAAGCTGTCACACTGGTGTCCACTCGTATGTGCTTATTGTTCTAAATGGTAACATCATTTTAAAAATAACATCAGGGTCTGTTGTAGAGGATCTATACCAAGCGACTGAGATCATTAACTCCTCAGGATAATGTTTACTGACGATAAAAATAAAGTGAGAAGAAGGCTAATTTTCCTTTAAAATCATTGGAGGAGGCTTTGCTTTTCAGACTGATAGACTTATTTGCATCTATGTTTATGACACTACAACATGTATGGGATCTGTATCTGCCTACCTATACCTGCACAGAGGTTAAGTAATCCACTGTGAAGGAGAAGTGCACAAACCTGCTAGTCATTTTCCAAACTTTATATCCAAAAACAGATATAAATAGTTGGTTTTAACATCACATAGTGCTTGGCATGGTGGCGTGACTTTTGCATTACTTTTAAAAGCCAACTCCTCTAGGTTACACAACATTTAAAATCGTTTGCTCTTTACTTTTCTCCCGGTTTTTCAATTTCCTTTACCACCAGGTCACGGCTACAGAGGTCTGAATGAAGTCGTTGGTCCTGTCAGATGGAAACGTTATTTTTTAGAGAAGTAGAAAATGCACTTTTCTCTTCCCTGCCAAGGTTTTCCCACCTGCTGCTGAACGCAGTCCTGCTAGTTTGCAATCTAACAAAGTCTTAGCGCTGACTCTGAGGTGAAATATGATCCATTTTATTTTGAGTTCAATTTTAACGTACTTTCTCATTTCCTTTCCCATCTGTAGGAATGTATGAATCCCTGCTGCAACGCTACTACGTGCACTCTAAAGGGGGATGCTGTCTGTGCACACGGACAATGCTGCCAGGACTGTCAGGTAAAAAATAAAAAACATCAAATACTAGCCAGTCATGACAGTTGATTCAAAAGCATCTTGGCATTAAGATATTTTGTCTCATTACCCTGAGTCTTAAATCAACACCACTAATAAAATTTAGAGGATAGATCTCCAGTTCTCTTCTCAGCTCCCTGCAAGTTTTATTTGAGTTTTATGTTTGAGTTAGGAGTTTTCCAACCATGGTGTCTTTGCAGTCTCTTGTTCATAGCCTATCATAAAATTTAAGGGGATTTCTCACAAAGTTGTCATTGCTGTGGACTAATGTAATCAGCTGCAGGCTTGGGTGCCTGCTTTGCTTATATTGTTGCAACACCAGTGTGTCTATAAGCTTCCTTCATGTCGCTTTTAACGTTGCAGCTGAAGCCGGCGGGCACGCCATGCCGTGACTCTAGTAACTCATGTGACCTGCCAGAGTTCTGCAATGGCACCAGCCCTCACTGTCCCGCCAATGTCTACCTGCATGACGGCCACGCCTGCCACGGCGTGGACGGCTACTGTTACAACGGCATCTGCCAGACCCACGAGCAGCAGTGTATCACACTGTGGGGACAAGGTACACTTGGAGGGCTCCATTGCTCGCTCACACAATGAGTACACATGTTTCATTGTGATCGCCCATTTTTCCAAATAAATGGTATTATTGTGTGTGATAGGAGCCAAGCCAGCTCCAGGAATCTGCTTTGAAAAGGTCAACTCAGCTGGTGACCCTTATGGCAACTGTGGCAAGGACTCCAAAGGCTCCTTTGGCAAATGTGAAGCACGGTAAGACCTGATGTCTGCAATTGTATGTCAGCAATGGAGAGAAGAGAATATTGCGACAAGAATTTGGCTTTATGAGCACAAGTGAACCCATTTAGTGACATCTTTGCTCACCCCGTCCTTCCCTGAGTATTTCTGGGAACTATGGTAGACATCACATTCCTCCTTCTTCATCTGCATAATGACCATCCGGTTTCAAAATGCGAAATGCACGCTGTTATGATATGATAGGATTTTTATTTTTAGTCAGGAAAAAAGTGGGGGGCAAGGGAGGGAGAAAAAAACCCTCGGACGACATGCCTTTTCAAGAGCGAAATTTGAACGCAAAGGTGAAGAAAGCAGATGACGGAGATACCAAGACAGCACATAACAGCAATAATCACAGGAAGGTGCACACAAACTGCACCTAGTTGTCTACAGTGAATAACCAGACAGATCGACGGAGTACATTGGTGATGACGCCATGTGAGCGCAGGTTGTGGGACAGATGGTGCCAGTCTCCCACAGTCAGGGATAATGAACAACTCCAGGGCAAGAAGGTCTTATGTCCAGATTAAATGCAACATGCAGGGTCAGTGTGGCGCTCCCCCCAAGCTCCGAAACACACCCTATGGCTTGTTTATCCATTCGGGCTATTGCGCTTCCGTAACACAAAGCCCAAGTTGTCTTAAGAACATGGAAAAGGCTACTAAAACCTAACCATTTTTATTTTAGACTGACTGTATACAAACATACCAATAAGTGCTATATTCATTTTCTGCCAGTAAACCCTCCTAAGCGTTACACACTGGACCTTTAAATCACACATTTTTTATTGCAAGAGACTCGTATTAATATACTATATATGATTGACCCTCGTCCTGAAACATTCAGCTGATTCAGCGATTAGTTGTTTAAGTAATTAAAAGAGCAAAACTGCCAAATTGGCAGCGACCTCTAAAATGTGAGAAGTTGCTGGACTACTTTGCTTTTTTACTATTTTAAACTGCTCTCTTTTCTGACTGTACAATACACAATGTTATTTACTGTGCAAGATTGAGCTATGGCAACATGTGGTCATAAACTAAGGATTAAAGAAAATCCCATTAAATTATCCAAATTATAATTGATTAGTCAGTCCTAGTCTCTTTGTTTAATGCAGCAAGTTACATAGTCTGTGGTCTGAAAACAACACAAACACGCAGCCTCTTCTGTCACCTCCCTAATTGTATAGAAATAGTGAAAGTAAAAATAATCTCATATATATGCATTTGGTAGAAACACCGGAACATGTTATTCAATTATCACATTGTTCGTCTCCCGTGTTGTTTGTTCTGTTTGCAGAGATGCTAAATGTGGCAAAATCCAGTGTCAAGGAGGAGCTAACCGCCCGGTAATTGGCACCAACGCGGTTTCCATAGAAACAAACATTCCCCTGAAGGACGGGGGAAGGATACTGTGCCGAGGTACACACGTGTACTTGGGCGATGACATGCCCGACCCTGGCCTGGTGCTGACGGGCACCAAGTGTGGAGAGGAAATGGTGAGAACAGACGCCTGAGATGGTTTTTATCACCGTTATTTAACTTTAAGGTGGACCTAAAGAGATACTACTAGTTTAACTTGGAGAAATAGGATATAATATGACCCCTTTAATATATCTCTCCTATCATGGCTGACTTGCGTGGTGGTAGCTGTACCACAGCTGCTACTACCATCTGAAGAAGTCATGACTAAGATGTTGTAGTGGTTCTTCGGGGTGTGTCCTGTTGTCATTTCAGGCTTGAACTGATCTACGATTATAGTCTATTTGGCATCATCCGTTGCTCATTAATTTAAACATTGTCACTTCACCGATACAAAAACTCCATTTAGTCTAATTTACTGTCTTGTTAAGTCTTGACACAGCCTGAATATATCCAGAACTCTTTACGGCACTATATAATAACAGGTTTTTAAAAAATATGCTTACACCTGAAGAGGTCTTTTAGTGGTAAATTAAAAAACGCTACAAGTTGGATCTGCTCGCACTTTATCTTAAAATATTTCAAAATTATACTGTAATATTCTTGTGCTCAAATGCGTTTATCTCTCTTAGATGTGTCTCAATCGCCAGTGCAGGAACGTCAGTGTTTTCGGTGTGCACGACTGTTCAGCCAAGTGCAGCGGACGCGGGGTGAGTACTAGGACACCTTTCAATTTCTGGCAGCATGAAAGACGAATGTAATGTGTGTCCATCTCAAACAAACCCTCACCAGGTTTAGCTGTCTACTTAAAATGCCCGACCTCCCTTCATACACAAGATCTGTTGAGCTGTGACATGTTATACTGACAGCAGGGAGACATGCATGCACTGCCTCGCAATCAATCAATGTTGAAAGGTTCAATCAATTAGTTATAATGGCTTTATTTATGTTCGGCCTTAAGTGCCATTCATCATCCACTCAAGCCGTTGTCCTTGTCCCACAAACTTGTGTTGAAATATGAGGGCCATGCTTTGTTTGGCTAAATCCTGGGAGCAGTGACACACAGTTTGACTTTGAGCCGGGGAGCGTGGTTATTGAACTTATGCGAAACATCTATGGGTGGTCCTATTAAAAATGAAATGTGTATTTTTTAGCATTAGGTCCCACAGGTTCTGCGACTGGTGAAGTTTTTCCCTTCATCAAAGCTACAGAGGAAACCCTTTTTACTGCCTCTTGAAATGAAACATCTCCAGTTGTTATACATTCATGTGAGCAGAGTTCCAATTAAGACATTTCTGTTAAGCTCCAAGGACAGTTTTACTCGGGGAAATAAAAAGATGTTGCTCCTCGAGGAGTCCAGGCACCAACACATGCACAGATTAGATCAAGATGTTGCCTTGGAATGAGGCCCTCACCTGCTCTGTATTATCCTGCTGGGGAGTCCTGCAATCTGCTCCATGAGTATTTGTTGTCCGTGGGGTCTGTGAGCTGAATTGACACAGAAGGAAAAACATTTCTAGTTTTATTGAAAGTGTATCAATTTTGTTTGATCGCATTTATCAAGCAAATATTCAAAAATATTCTCAGGGTGAAGATTCTGAATTTGGTCTACTGGATGTCAGTGGCTCAAATTCAGACATGTAAGACCTTGTTTGTAGTGTGAAAAAGCGAATGATCCAACAGTTATTTGTCTTTTTTAATATATTACAGGTGTGCAACAACAACAAAAACTGTCACTGTGAGGCTCACTGGGCGCCTCCATTTTGTGACAAGACAGGTTTTGGAGGCAGTGTGGACAGTGGTCCTGTCAGATTAACAGGTAACTCGGCAATACAACACAAAACATGTCAAACGGATGATCCATGACAGCTCAGGTCATAGTTCGAGAACGGGACGCTGGAGCATTTCAAATGAAATCGTGTTTTAAGGACGAAAATATTTTTAAAGAGTCTTAAGAATCTACAGCAATTGCAGAGCAGAAAGCAAAACTGACATACTGACAGACAAAGTCTTATTTCTGTGTATATTTTAAACAGGCAGTGGGATCCTGACGGTGGGCATCCTGGTGGCTCTCCTCACAGTCCTGGGTGCTGCTCTGATCATCTGCATTAAGAGAAAGAATCTCCTGGGCCTGCTCCTCACCACTAAAAAGAACCCAATCGAGAAGCTGAGGTAATTTCTTTTCCAGAACTTGACAAATAAACAGGGTTTTTTTGTTGTATCCCAAAAAACCTTTTAAACGCAGCCATGTTTGAAACTGCTGAATATCCATCACGGTTGCTGCTGAGTTGGAACATTTTTCAACCGGTCACAGTTTGAAGTCAATTACTGTAGATAATTTATTTTCATTTTATAATTTGGAATACATTAGCTTTGTAACTAATGTGATACAGTGTGTAATTAGCATTATTCTAATGTGTTATTGCTATTCCAGATCAGTAAGTGCAGCTGTCAGCGGACCATCCACTCCTTACCAGCCTCCATCAGTGAGAACGACTTCTGTGTCTGGACCAGCTCCGCCTCCGCCACACAGAGCCGCCATCTTTAAGGTCAGTGGAGCGCACAGAGCGCATCACAAACTCAACGACACAACTACATTGCAGACAGACAAGACTTCACTGCAACGTGTACAAACACAGGAATATCAGTGCTGTATTCTTCCTGAAAGCCGCAGCTGTTTCCACGCCACAAATCATTCTCCGCAGGATTGACGTGTTGTTTTCACACAAGTGGCAGCTCATTCAAATCCAATTAAATCATCCCCCTCCATATAGACACGTTGAGGAGGTAGTGATAATGAAGTGTGTGGTGAACAGTGTGTTTGTGACACTTGAATATATTTCTTGTCATTAACAGCTGTGCATTAAGGGAAATTGTTAAGTCTGCGTCTTTGCCCATATAAGCAATGTCAATGGTGGCCGCTTACTTGAGCTATAAAATCATCTTGTCACTGATAATTGCAAGACGGAGCAAGGATTTCTGCTGTAATGACTGGTGTGCCTACATCGCTGTGGGCCTTAACTACTGCATTACTGCCCTGACATGCTTTATAATGGGAAGTGACCTGTGATCGATGGAGTTGGGGGATGCTGAAATGAGACCAAAATTGACATTTGTGTTGCAAGGGTGGGTGGCAAGCTGTTGTACATTACCATGAGATTGGTGTTTTCGGTTATAGTTGCATGTGGTTTTCATTTGGGGTCAACGGTAAGAAGAGGAAGGGATGTGAGGCTGCTTGATGTAAGCATGGCGCAAGTGAGGTCATTTTCCAGTTGAGTGCTGCGTAAGGACTGCATGTGTTCATGGCTGTTCTGTGATATATTGTGCAAGTTTTGAGCTGTGTAATTCTCAGCAGGTCTGAATACGAGGCGGACTCATATTATGGCTCAGTTTTTATGTCTGATCTGGTCAGTATAGCAGTGTTAAGATCTCAGATGAATCCTTTAAAGGGGTCATGTTATACACTATTTCTCCAAGTTAACCTAGTTCCCTGGTGTCCTAATGAACATGTCTGTGACATGCTTTGGTCAAAACACCATAAGGATGAAGCACCACAGCAGCTCAATCACCCTGCCAAAACAGCCCTGTTTAGGTCCACCTTAAAAAAAAGTCAAACGAAACTTAAGGGACAGGTAATGACATCAGCCACAGAGGCTACTAACAGCAGTTAGCATTTGGAAAAGTGATAATTTGAAGGCTCTTGCAGGCACATTGCTGTCATATATAACATGTATCCACTGGACAGATAAATCCCCTGAGGCTGGAAGTTTGTGTAGAACTCTGTGCTGCACTGTGAAGCCAAGAATAGAACTTTTCACGTACTTTGCGGACTTCCGGTTTTCGGACACCGTTGCCCTCGCCAGCATTCTCACGTGTTGTACGGACAAAGCGGAGCTCCGCGAGACAACAATTCCAGGAATTTAGCACACTGTGACGTCCCAATGAGTGCAGAAGTCAACATCGCGTGTTTTATCTCCTGTACTTAGACTGAGGAGGACCACAAAAACATGAGTGAGTCATCTTTTTTCACATTTTCCCAAATATAAGGATTTAAATTATTAAAAAGTTGATTTTCCATAATATGGGACCTTTAATGTCAAGACAGACAGTAACTTTGCACTATAGGAGAGCGAGACGACTGCAAAGAGGTTATGGTATGACCAAAAACACAAAAAAGTGCAGAGGAAAAGCTTCAGAGGTGAATTCTGTGGGTCCAAAAACCTGTTTGTTTAACAGTTTGAAGGGATAAACACTGAACTGCTGCTCACCCTGCACTGATGGCTTAAACACACAAAGGGACACATACAAGTAAAACAAAACAGAGACGGAATAACAACAACAAAAATCGCAGTTAAGCACTGCAGCTTAAAGAAAGGAAATGCATGCAGGGAGACAGGAGCGTTTGATTTATCTATCTTTGACAGCATTGGGAAGACGAGTGGAGGAAGAGGAGGAGGTTAACATGTCTGTTTCTGATAAAAAGCAGACGTGCTCTTGTCTGACTGACTCCTTGGGCGCTGTCTTTCATCTCTCTGCAGCCTCCTCATCGAGGGCCAGAGGCGGTGCACCCACCAGCATCCTACCCCTCCCACAGCCTGCGCAGACTGCCCCAGTGCCCTCCAGTTCACCTCAGCCACCCTGTCCCGCTCTCTCTCTCCGTGTCCCTGTCTCCCGGTCCTGGACAACTGAGACCGCTGGTGCCTCCACCTCACCGAGGTCCTCCACCACATAACCATGTCGCACACAGGGGGGCATCATTTCGCAGTGCACCACACCAAAACTCCTGCAGGATGGTCATGGTGAGTAACGTCTGACGTTACCATTAGTTTACCGTTTTATTTTACGATGTTATTCGCTGCAATAACTCCACTGGGTCTTCGGGGCTTTCACTCACTATTACAGTTTATAACAACAGAGCAGGCAAACCATGTTTCACTCCACCTTCAGATGATGGTGATGTCAACTGTTTTCATGGTTCTTTCGTGCCTCATAAAAGTATATGCATGTTGACAGTCATGCACGGTGCCATAAAATAACGAGGTTAACCCAGGGAGTAGTGCCATCCAAATTGAATTGTACAACACAAACCACCACATAAATAATAGAAACTCTTAAAGGAGAAGGGAGACAAAGATGAAACAGTGACTGGAGTGAGCAAGTATGTCCAAATATGACCTGGTGATAAAGTTGCTGCCCTAGTATAGGATTTAGTTATAGCATTGTCGACTGTAAAAGTTCAGGGGAAGAGAAAGCCAGAGGTTCCTTGTGTTAAATCTCCTCACTTACTGATTCTCAAAGATTCTTATTTGCCTTTGATCCGGTTTGTCATATTCTAGGGGCAAGAGAGGAGAGCGACAAATGAGTAAAGGTAGAAATGCAAAGTGATAAAGGTGTAATGATTAAGTGGCGTGGACCCGAAAGCAGACGGAGACGGAGGTGGCTATTTCAAAACAATATAAATTTATTAACAAACGTATAACATAAAACGACTTCCCAAAAGTGGGAAGCGATAGGGGATAGATGGAGAGAAAGGAGGAAAATTGTCCTTGCAGCTACTGCGGGGGTGACTCGGCAGGTCGGTGGAAATCCAGAGTGGAAACAACTCACGAACGTGGCACAGGAGATCCCAGGAGAATAGGGAGACCGGAACAGCCAGGGAGTTGAAGACCAGCAGGAGACGTGACGACCTGGAGCGGAGACGAACGGGTAAGTATTCTTGTGAGGTAAGTACAGCGAGAGAGCTGGCAGCATGACTTTACCCATGTATGTTCGAAAACGATCTGACACCGGTGAGGAGAAATGGCTCCGCCTTTAAGCCCCGCTGATTACACATCTGGTGCAGGTGAGGAGGAGCCACGCAGGTGCAAACGATCACCGGTGTCTGGGAACTGGGTCAGCCACGCCCCCTGCAGAGTCAGAGGAGAGGGGAAAGAGCAGCAGCCACAAAAACAACACTAATAATAAAATTGAGGAGAAGGTGCAGGTGGAATCGTAACAGTACCTCCCCCTCAAAGAGCGCCTCCTGGCGCTAGGCCAGGCTTATCCGGGTGGGTCCGATGGAAGTCCCTCAGCAAGTCTTTGTCCAGGATGAAATGGCGTGGGACCCAAGATCTCTCCTCCGGGCCGTACCCCTTCCAGTCGACGAGGTACTGGTGACCCCGGCCCCTGCGTCGGCTGTCCAGGATACGCCTGGCTGTGTAGGCCTCCCCCCCGTCGATAAACCTGGGTGGAGGAGGAGGGTTGGAGGGTGGGACCAGGTCCGACTCCTCCACTGGTTTTAGGAGTGAGACGTGGAAGGTCGGGTGGACTCGTAAAGCTCTAGGAAGCTTCAGGCGGGCGGCGGACCTGTTGACCATCCGCTCGATGATGAACGGCCCAATGAAACGAGGTGCCAACTTCCGGGACTCGACCTGCAGGGGAAGGTCTTTAGAGGACAGCCATACCTTTTGTCCTGGGCGATAGTCTGGAGCCGGGATGCGGTGGCGATTGGCCTGCCTCTGGCTCTGGATGGAAGATCGTTGAAGGGATGACCGGACCTGTCTCCACACCGCGTGGCACCGGCGAAGGTAGGTCTGGACAGAAGGGACGGCGACCTCCTCCTCCTGGAAGTCGAAGAGGGGTGGTTGGTAGCCCAGGGTCGCCATGAATGGGGAGATGCCGGTAGATGCGGAGACCAGGGAATTGTGCGCGTATTCCACCCATGGAAGCATGGAACTCCAGGAGGCGGGGTGGCGGGCGGCGACACAACGGAGGGCACTCTCCATACTTTGGTTGGCCCGCTCTGTTTGGCCGTTAGACTGGGGGTGATACCCGGACGTGAGGCTGGTGGACGCCCCCAACGCCGAGCAGAACGCCTTCCAGACCTGGGAAGCGAACTGAGGCCCTCTGTCTGATACGATGTCCTGCGGGAACCCGTGGAGTCTGAAGACGTGTTCGACTAGGAGGTCCCCCGTCTCGATGGCAGTTGGGAGCTTGGTGAGCGGTATATAGTGGACGGACTTCGAAAACCGGTCCACCACCGTCAGGACCGTGGTGTTTAGGCGAGACGGTGGTAGCCCGGTAACGAAGTCCACCGCAATGTGGGACCAGGGACGACGTGGGATGGAGAGCGGCTGCAGGAGACCAGCTGGAGGGCGGTTCGAGGTCTTCCCTCGGGCACAGACGGGACAGGCTCGGATGAACTCGGCAGTGTCCTGAGGCATGGAGGACCACCAAAATCGCTGGCGGAGGAACCGGAGAGTGCGATTGTGGCCGGGATGACATGTGAGCTTAGAGCCATGTGCCCATTGTAATACCTCAGATCGTGCCGCGCCCGGGACGAAGAGCCGGTTGGGAGGGCCGTTTCCTGGGTCTGGTTCCTCTCGTTGGGCCAGACGGACCCTCTCCTCCACCGGCCAGGAAGCAGCTCCCACGATGCAGGCTGGGGGAATGATTGGCTCGGGAGACAGAGAAGGTGGATCAGGTGAGAATAGTCGAGATAATGCGTCTGGTTTAACGTTCCTTGACCCAGGTCGGAAGGTGAGGGTAAACACAAATCTCCCCAGGAACAGGGCCCAACGTGCCTGTCTGGAGTTGAGACGTTTAGCGTCTCGTAAATATGATAGATTTTTATGGTCTGTCCAAACGATAAACGGAAAAGACGCACCTTCCAACCAATGTCGCCATTCTTGAAGCGCCAGCACGACCGCCAACAGCTCCCTGTTCCCCACGTCGTAGTTCGCCTCGGCAGGGGAAAGGCGTCGGCTGAAGAAAGCGCATGGGTGCAGTTTTTGGTCGGCAGGCGAGCGTTGCGAAAGAACGGCTCCAACTCCAGTGTCGGAGGCGTCGACCTCGACGACAAACTGTAGGGAAGAGTCAGGGTGGGAGAGGATTGGTGCAGACGTGAACAGTACCTTGAGTCTCTGGAAGGAATTCTCGGCGTCATCGGACCAGCAGAATGGTTGCAGCGGAGAGGTGAGTCGAGTGAGGGGTCCAGCCACCTTGCTGTAGTCCCGGATGAATCGCCGGTAGAAGTTCGCGAAACCTAGGAACCGCTGCAGCTGCTTCCGGTTGGAGGGGGTCGGCCAGTCCCTCACCGCGCTGATCTTGGCCGGGTCTGGAGACAGCTTACCCTGGTCGATAATAAAACCAAGGAAAGGAACTGATGATGCGTGGAAGACGCACTTCTCTGCCTTGGCATATAGTTTGTTCTCCAGCAGTCTTTGCAGCACCATGCGGACATGCTGGACGTGTTCCTGCTCGGACTCCGAGAAGATGAGGATGTCATCCAAATACACGAACAGGAATTTGTCCAGCATGTCACGCAGAATGTCGTTGACTAGGTGCTGAAAGACTGCTGGAGCGTTCGTTAATCCAAACGGCATGACCAGGTATTCAAAATGTCCCATTGGCGTGTTGAAGGCGGTCTTCCACTCGTCTCCCTCCCTGATACGAACCAGATGGTACGCGTTGCGAAGGTCGAGTTTGGAGAAAACCTTAGCCTTGCACAGAGGGCTGAAGGCAGCGTCCATAAGAGGCAGAGCATATTTGTTGTGGACCGTGATCTCATTGAGACCACGATAGTCGATACAAGGGCGCAGGGTACCATCCTTCTTCTGGACAAAGAAGAAACCGGCTCCGACAGGGGATGAAGAGGGACGAATGAGACCAGCGGCCAGAGACTGGTTGACGTATTCCTCCATGCATGAGCGTTCGGTCTGGGATAGATTATACAGCCGTCGGGAAGGTAATGTGGACCCCGGAAGCAGGTCAATGCCGCAGTCGTATGGTCGATGGGGAGGAAGGGAGAGAGCCAAGTCCTTGGAGAACACCTCCCCGAGGTCGTGGTACGCCGCCGGAATCGTGGAAAGATCTGGAGGCTTGGGAACCGGAACCGGAGTGGTCGAAGGAGCGGGCAGTGCTGAGCGGAGGCAGCGGGAGTGGCAGGGAACGCTCCAGCTGGAGAGTTGCCCAGACGACCAGTCGAACCGGGGATTGTGGAGCGCCAGCCAGGGCAGGCCCAGCACGATCGGGGAGGAAGACGACGGAATCAGGAATAATTGAAGCAGCTCGTGGTGGTTGCCGGACAGGACCAGGGCGATGGGTCTGGTGCGATGAGTGACTGTGGCCAAGATCTTGCCGTCGAGGTCGTGGATCTCCTTCGGTGTCTCGAGCGGGATCGTGGGGATCCCGGCCTGGAGGGCAGTGTCCAAGTCCAGGAAACAGTCGTCTGCGCCAGAATCGACCAGACAGGGGAGCGTGACCGACTTCTGGTCCCACCGGAGTTGACCTGGGAGGATCACACGTTTCTTTGTGGCACCGGAAGCGGCACCGCCTGCCAACACTCCGGCGTGTGTTGGAGAGCTTAGTCCTTTTGGGCGTACTGGACAGTTTGCCCGTTGATGGTCCAGTTCGCCGCAGTAGAGACAGGCCCCGCTTCTCACCCTCACCGTCCGCTCCGCGGAGGTGAGTCGAGTACGCCCCAGCTGCATCGGTTCAGGTGAACCAGGAAAGGTAGGAAAAGGAGGCAGAGAAATGGGAGCCGGATTGTGAGGACGTGAGTAGCTAGTGACGCGCCGGCTACTCGCCGTTCTTTCTCGATCTCTCTCCTGGATGCGATTATCAAGCATGATACATAAGGCAATGAGTGAATCTAAATCGTGGGCGTCGTTCCGTGTCGCTAGTTCATCGCGTATTTCTCTTTTCAGATTCCTAATGAACATAGCGCGCAGCGCCGCGTCGTTCCATGTACTCTCCGCAGCGTGAATGCGGAACTGAATTGAAAAATCGGCCACCGACGAATTACCCTGTTCGGTGTTGATTAATCTGGAGGAAATGTCGGACTCCTGAGGAGAGTGATCGAAAGCTTTGCACAACTGGATGGTGAACGACGAGTAGCTAACTGAAGCGGGGGCTGCGTGGGATAGCGTGGCCGTTGCCCACTGAGCGGCTCGCCCCGACAACAAGTTTACAACGAAAGCAATCTTGGCATTGTCATCGGGGTAGGTGCGTGGTTGAAGGCTAAAGACAAGCGAGCATTGAAAAAGGAAGCTTGTGCATTTGCCAATCTCCCCGGAGAATCGTTCGGGGATGGGGACGAAAGGTTCCCGTGGCGAACTAGCGGAAGTGGCTATGTTAGCGCTACTAGTCGCAATGATCCGCTCCGCGCTAGCGGAAACGGAAGTGGCGGAGGCTACGGGAGGGTTAGCCGACCTAGCAGCATTAGCCGAGAGTTCGCGGAGTGAAAGAGAGATTTCGGAAAGCATCTGACTATGGCGCCCGATGAATGCGCCCTGGGCGGAAATAGCCTGCTTTAACGCGTCAAAGTCCGCCGGGTCCATGTTGGTCAGATCGTTATGTAATGATTAAGTGGCGTGGACCCGAAAGCAGACGGAGACGGAGGTGGCTATTTCAAAACAATATAAATTTATTAACAAACGTATAACATAAAACGACTTCCCAAAAGTGGGAAGCGATAGGGGATAGATGGAGAGAAAGGAGGAAAATTGTCCTTGCAGCTACTGCGGGGGTGACTCGGCAGGTCGGTGGAAATCCAGAGTGGAAACAACTCACGAACGTGGCACAGGAGATCCCAGGAGAATAGGGAGACCGGAACAGCCAGGGAGTTGAAGACCAGCAGGAGACGTGACGACCTGGAGCGGAGACGAACGGGTAAGTATTCTTGTGAGGTAAGTACAGCGAGAGAGCTGGCAGCATGACTTTACCCATGTATGTTCGAAAACGATCTGACACCGGTGAGGAGAAATGGCTCCGCCTTTAAGCCCCGCTGATTACACATCTGGTGCAGGTGAGGAGGAGCCACGCAGGTGCAAACGATCACCGGTGTCTGGGAACTGGGTCAGCCACGCCCCCTGCAGAGTCAGAGGAGAGGGGAAAGAGCAGCAGCCACAAAAACAACACTAATAATAAAATTGAGGAGAAGGTGCAGGTGGAATCGTAACAAAAGGGACAAAGTGAGGCACGAGATAATGATTGGCAGAGTTTGATAATCGGAGATAATTGATGTGTTTTACATACTTGCTCAAGGCCCTCAAATGTGGAGACGCTGCCTTTTACAGTTAACTTGTAAAAATGCGGTTATCAACAACAACAACAACAACAAAAAAGAGATTTGGCACAAACGAAAGTAATTATCAGCTGCAGGGTGTGCAAACAAGCAAATAAGTAAAAACAGAGAGGGACAAAACGTGAACAAAAGATCAGTGATGAGTTCCAGACTGAGACGAACCCCCAAGCTGACTCCAATTTATGTCAGCAAGCATAGTCTCGTCTTTAAGAACCGCACTGAGAATGAAGCCACGGGGAAGCGGAGGTCAAAGACATGCCACGCCACTATCAGGCTAATTAGAGGTGTGTTAAACAGACATTTTAGTCCTGTCCACATTAATGAATGGGGATCACAGATGCTAGCTTTAAAACACAACACAAAGAGCATTGCTGTGATATTCCCACAGGTCAAAAAAACCTGTTTCATTCTGGCTTTAAACGGGTTTTTTTTTTTTTTTACCAGTGACAATGTGTTGAATTGACACTTCCAGGTCAAATGACTGTACAATACACGCATGTGGATGTTTATCAGCCTCAGTTGGACAGTGAGACCTGAGCGAGCACATTGAATTCTTCTTTGTCTGCTTTGTGGATATTAATGTTTATAGCAACCCTTATTTTGGGACAGCACTAAATGTCGTTTATTTCAGTTGGATCCACCATGTCCTCCCTTACTAACTAATGCCACCTGACAATAGGAATGGTATCAATTGCATTTTTTTTGTTGCTTCACCCTGGTTTCAAATCCCGCGTACAGTATACCCACTCATTTTGGTGTAAAAGAGGCTTAAGAGAGTGCAGTATTGTTTTATTTGCTTATTTCTAAATGGTCATGGTAACATTTTACTTTAGCATTATTAGTTTTTAATTTTGAAACCCACCCTGGGGTGTCATGGAGGAAGCTGAAGCCAATCCCAGCTGACACAGGGTGAAAGGCAGGTTACACACCGGACAGGTCCCCGGTCCAAGACGGGGCTATTTCACAACAACCGTTCGCACTACAGTCAATTTAGATTGTCCAAATTAAGCGTGGAACACATTCATTCTCTATCCTTTGAGGATTGCACGGAGAGCTAAAACCAATCCCAGCTGATGTGAGAGGCAGACAAACATCTATTCACCTTCACATTTACTCCTACAGTCAATTTAGAGTTTCCATTTAACCTAGCCCCTAACCACACGCACACTTGCAAACACCACACAGAAATGCCCCAATCAAACCAGGATTCAAGCCACCAACCTTCTTATTGTGAGTCACCAGTGCTCACCACTGTCACTGAATGAACAGATACTCCCTGAATGAACAGCTCTCCGAGTTTGTTCTGTGCTTTGCATTGAATATACACGTTCAACACCGACACTCACTTCTTTCAAACGTTGCTGCCTTTGCCACACCTGTAAAACAGGTGAGGACGCAGCGGTGCTTGGCTGTGTTTTGACCCCCAGACAAGAAGACGTTGATTTTTGCTCTCAGATGCTCATTGTCGAAAAGGGAAAGTGATTCCTGTTGGCTCCAGACTTCACCAGCAGTATCTTTAGCAGCTGTTTGGCAGCTTTGAGACATTTTGACAAAGCCTTTCCACCATTCCCCCATCTCTCTCTCTCACACACACACACACACATACACACAGGAAGCTCTCTGCTGGGGGCATGGAAACCTGATGGAGCCAGCAGGTTTTCGACTTGGGTTCGTGAGATATGGGTTTAGTTACTCTCTGCTGAACCTGCAGGAACATTTTTTGGCCTTTAATCACCTTATAGCACATGCTCCATTCATTTCCCTGCACTGCACTTCACTTCACTTGGTATTGTCCTGGTATTTTAGACTGGAGCACGAGCCAGGCCCCACTGCCGGACAGTATTTTAAACTGCATGATACTTGTTGACATTTAAACTTACGGATATAAAAGGTAAGACATCTGAGATTTGACCGTGAGGCTCCTTCCTCTCTGTGATGTTTTAGGGGGTTTTCCTCCAACCGTGGTGAAAAGGAAGTGAATGGAGACCAGATGGGGGCCGGGTAGTAGGGCTTTTTAGTGACCTCAGTCCTCTAGGAAAGATTAAAACCACATTGCAAATTAGTTGCTTGGGCAGAACTGCCCCGAAGCATCTGAGACAAGGACACAAGCCATTGACCAAGTTGTGCTCACTGTCTGACTGTGAGTGCCACCTGCTGGAGAATCTCTGTCATTATGTTTGTGTGGCTCTCCTTTGTCAGGAGTTGGAGAAGCCCAGTCCTCCTCAAAAGCCCCTTCCTGCTGATCCAAGGACTTCTCGCCTGGTTCAAAGTCCAAATGTAATGAAGGGCCATACCATCGTCCAAGGGCCTTCTGCTGTTTGTGGCCCAACACCAAAACCTTGTGTACCGAGACCTGTTCGACCGACCCCACACCCCAACAGGTGGGTACTCGTCTTGCCTGAATTTATGTAAACAACAATGAAGCTTGTATACCTCACAAAAGACATCATTTCGATACTTTTCTCCTTCTCTCCAGACCCAGTCCCAAAAAACCTCCAGCACTACCAAAGCCTTGCAAAATTGCCAACGTCAAATACAGCAGCTGAGACTTTGGCCAAAAGGGACATTGTTGTAATTGAGACACTAAAGATATTGCACTATACAAAAGCTCTGAAAACCTTACAAAAAAACTAACGTATGGTGGCATCCCTGAACTTTTGAATCAGGACACCTGCCGTGTCCCTTTGGTGCTCTGTCTCTGAATGGTGCTACGAGTCTGAGCTCAGGTACATGTAAAGTATTTATATTCTGTATTTATTGCCACGCAGTGCACTGTGCCAGACACTTTTTTACTACATGAAGTGATGTAGAAATTTTAAATTTGTTGTTTGAAACTATTTCACTTTTCTTTCTCTTTTTTTTGTTAACCATGTCAACTGATCTTCATGAAGGAGAGTGACTGGAGATGATGTGTGAAAATGTCGGTACCACTTTACAACAATAATACCTTTTATAGACGGTCTACAAATTGATCAACAACACTTAATGAATAATTAATAAAGAAATAAAGTTTAGGCAGATTTCACTCCTTATGGTCTCACTATTTGGCAAGATTATGTGGCTTCTTACCACACAATGAATCATGAAAATGTTTACTAATTATAAAAGGTTAAGCAAACAAGCTCACTATTTGGCATGCAACAAATACTCACTGTTGCCCCTTTTATCAATCATGTTATACATCTTATTAATTATTTATAAAGTGAACAAATCAAATGATATACTTTCTTCTTCTTTGGTGTTTTATGGCAGTTGACATCCATAATATTACATTGCTGCCTCCGCCTCCTCTTCCCTTCAACTTGCTCTTTTTCTTTCTCTGTCCTGTGTGGCCATGATTCTTTCATGTTTTATGACGGTTGACATCTGTAATGTCGCAGTGCCGCCTCCCTCTTCTCTTTCCTTCGCACACCTCGGCTGTATCCAATTATATACCACGTTTACATTCTCTATAAGGGTAGACTTATTGTCATGTGGTCCTGACATGTATTTGTGGAGGAGAAGAAGGGAAACTGTGCCACGACAGATGAAAACAGAGAGTTTACACCTCTCGTTCATTTGCAGCTCAATGGTTTTTTAATTGAAGCTGTGTGTAGTCTTGCTACAGCCATTGAAAAAGAAAAACACCTGTATTATTATTATTATTATTATTATTATTGTCATTATTGTCTCTATATGTGTCCCTGTGATGGACTGGCGATCTGTCCAGGGTGTACCCCGCCTTCCCCTCATGTGGAGGATAAAGCGGTTGAAGATGGATGGATGATTATTATTATTACTCTAGCAGCTCTGCAATGTGACTGTGTAGGAATCGGAGGGGCCTGGAAATGTAGCTGTCATGCAGGTCTGACTCCTTCTTCATTAATATTGCAGAAAGGTGACAAGTGGGATTGTGAAATGTCACTGATCTGCCATGTCCTTTGCATTAACAAGACCCAAGAAGCCCACTTGAGGGTTCTGGGTACTGAGGTATGAACTGAACATGGATCTAAAATGAGCCGAGATCAAGCAAGCGTTTGTACCCCAGAGAGAGGAAAGCGCTCCGAGGAAGAAGTTCACGTGCGTTGGAAATTTCCCTTTATGTTCGTCTGCGTGCCTCCAGGATTGTATCATGGAACCACTGAAGGACTGTTTCAAAGCTGTGGGCATCTTTATGTCACTGAGGCACTGGTATGTAACACCACACCGGGTGTCTGGCTCCAAAGGTTTTTCAATTTTTGATGATGGGGGAAAGGACAGAATCACTCATCAAGGACACACTGCAGATCTTTCTGTCACTGATACTGAGTTCAGTCCGTCCGAATCATCCACTGCAGTTTTTATGTCTCTAGCTGTAGGGATTAGTTTTTTATTGACATCCTGTTGATGCATAAATCAGATGTGGCAGTGGAACTGTATTTTTTCTGGATTACAATGCGGCATATTCACAATGAGCAACGTTTCCTTTAAGCACTGCTTTTTATAAACACATCGGCCGACAACTGACATGGACTAAACTTGGGATGTGTGTTAACTTTTTGATACTGTTTTATTTGAATAGCAAATTAGTTTTACATTCAGTTCTTTGTTACTTTGCTTTTTCGGTGCTTTGTGTCCAGACTGCATTTGAGTCTGTACACTACATCTGTAAATGATGTTCCTGGACACGTTTTCATAGAATGGAATGCTTTTTTCTTTTTTTTTTTCAAATGGCAACAGTTTGATACCATTATATGTAAAGAAAACACGTTATGTGTCGGTGTCTGATCGTGGTATTTTGAACACTCCAACAGTATTAGTAAAAACAGTTTGTTTTTTTAAAACAGACAAACATTTTTGGATGTTGTTTTTTTGTGTATGTGTGTCCAGTGCTATTTTTTACACCACATGTGTGTTTTCAAGCAGAGTGAAATAAAATGAATTTGCCAACTCTATGATAAAGGTAACTGATGCACAAAAGGAGCTGGAGTCTTACAAATTATAAAGCCAGAATCGCTTTGTATCTACAAAAGGTAACCTTTCTCTCAAGAGCTTCTAGGCTTTCTTTTCAGCTTGAGTTGAAATACAACCAGAACATGGAAATTAACCATTAACCATGGTATTGTACTTTATATAATAAGTCTAATTTAACATTTTACAGCAGTCTCTTTATGGTTTAACCATTTAATTTGACAACTGTAGTGATCTGACCTTTTTTCAACAATCTGAAGATGTCTAAAAGTAATATGAAAGGATGCAGTACAGAAAATAAATGTGGGGATATCAAATCAAAGCTCGTTCACACAGTAACAAGGACACAGTCACCGAAACCTGCCTCGGACGACATCACACCATCACACTCAGAGCGGTAGTTGTCATTAAAAAGGGGGATTAAGGGAGATGGAATGCAAATAGCCAACATCTGATTTTAACTGATTTTATCTGAGTATTTTAATCATAAATGGCTCAACTATATTTGTATGAAAACGATTACTTTGTTTGGACAGCAATCAGTTAATGTAAAGCCCATGATCACCTACATACTGCAAAATATGTCTCATAGGACTTGATAAAATGTGACACCCTTTGTTCTTAAGCCCTTAATAACAAAGAGGAAATAAATGCTAGAATAAACCTTTCAAGAGGTGAAAAAAATGCAAAAAAATTAGAAACTGAAATATATATTTATTTTCTCATGTACCTTAAGGGGTTCTGTTTATGCAATAATGAAATTAAGAGCTATGGAATAGTGCCTGGAACAAGTAAAAAGGGCAAATTTGGTCGATCCATACAGGAAGTGTTTTTCATCTAACAAGAAAAAATAAAGAATTATATGGATGATATGGTTTTACAAATGAATTTGAGAATTTTAAGAATCCACATTTATGATTTAATGAATTAAATTAAATTAAATGATTTATGAATTCAATTTATGATTTAATTAGGTGTTTTTCATAATAGATCATTAAAAAAGTCCCTTCTTATGTAAGACACTATCTCATTATTGTGACTAAGTGGACTATAAATTATTTATTTCATGGAAATTGTGCATTGCACTATTGCAGGAAGACGGTCATCATCTGTATTTTCTTTATCGATTTGCATAATGTGTCTTACACAAAAAAAAATATTAATATGTCAAAGCAGTTGTTCTCAAACTTTTCAGCCCAAAATATTGAACTCTTGAAGTAACACCATTATCACCAACGTTAAAAGACAGCGGCGCTAATAGGTCGAGCAAAGTCAATGACAGACTTTTCACAGGAGGCAGATTTATTCCCAATAAAATCATTTTCTCTCCCATCATCATCCTCTTCCTCAGTAAACGTCACACACTGTTGTAGTGAAATCAGATGAGATAAGTTGATTCCAATTATTATAATTGAATGTACTATTTATTTTGTATATTATTTTATAGTCAATACAGTAGAACAGTATTTCTGCTTTTCCTCCAAGTACCGCTAGAGGAAGCTCACGTACCGCTGATGGTATACGTACCACAGTTTGAGAACCACGGAGCTATGAGCGAATCAAAAGACATGTGAAGCCACGCCGGGGAGAAATTACGCACCGGTGCGCACTGCGCGTCAGTCACAGCCTTCAACTGGACTCTTTAAAAACTTTAATGAAGTCACACAGTTTCCGCAGTAAAGCGCGGATATTAGAGTAAATCTTTTGATATGAATGGACTCGCAGTTTGAGGTTGTTGTTTTTTTTTGTTTTACAGAACTGTCGAGCGCTCTTTTCCCACTGAGGATAAATGTGACATGTCTGAGGACAATAACTCAGCGGAGGGAGACTTTTACACCCAGAATGTCGAATGTCCCGGGGAAGAGTCGTTTGGCTTTGGCGATGAGCTGGAGTTAAATCAGTTCGACGGATTGCCCTTTTCCTCGCGTTACTACAAATTACTGAAGGAGAGGAGGAAGCTGCCTGTGTGGAAGGTCAGGTGCGAGTTTGAGGACGCGCTGGTAAACAACCAGCTGACTGTCGTGTGTGGGACAGCAAAGACTGGGAGCAGTACACAGGTAAATGGTGTTTGAATATCAAGTGTCAAATACAGTATTGTGGGGAAAAGTATGAGGCCACCATTAGATTTGTTGTTTAAGCAATGTTATAATGACCATACAATCATATTATTTCTCATTCACTATTAGATCACATATAGGAAATCCTGGAAATTTGCAGTTTCTAGAATAACAAAAACAACACAAACCTGGAGCGGATTACATTAAACCGTGGGACCGTGTTTGTCCCACTATTATGTCTAGAAATAATCAATAACACCAGGTTTATTCAAGACATCCTGGAGCATTATCAGATACTGCAGTACTGCAAGATTATACTCTAGTAAAAGTACCACTGTTTTGAAAATGTACAAGTATAAATCAAAGTACAAGTCTAAAAATGTACTCAAGTTAAAGTAAAAAAGTAGCTTGTTTAAAATGTACTCAGAGTAAAAGTTACTTAGTTACTTTAACAACAAGGTTGGGGTTCTTTCTAGTGTCGCGCAAAGAGGACAAGGGGACACAAATCTCACATTAATTATTTTTTCATTAAAGACAAACCTTTACAAATGAAAGTGCTGACGAAATACAATATGTAAACACATAATGTATCAGTCAAAATGGGCCAAAGGTCACAGCCTTCTTGTCATTAAAGATGGCGGCCGAGGCTCTGCCTGAATTTTGCAAATTAGTTACATTTGACCTGCTTGTTTCACTTATTGAATTGATTTGGACGGTAACTATTTGCACTTTAGGGTTAGATGTCTAACTCAATTTTGTTGTAGGAGAACTGATATTAACAATAAAGTGACTCTAATCTCCAAATTAATGCCAATTCACCATTCACCTGTCACAAAAAACCTACTCAATTACAGTAATGCCAGTAAATGTAACTCATTACTTTCCACCTCTGAGCATAACATACTGTATGAGTTGAACTCATGGACTCATAAATAACACCATCTTCCAGTCACACCATTCACATCCAAATGCCAGAGATTACAGAATGAGACCGGCACAGCTGGTGGTGCCCTTAGACTTTTAGGGTACCACCACAGTGCTGTAAATATAAAGTATTAAACATGGTCTCAGGTGCTAATGTCATATTTTTCAGAAGGATTTTATAAAACTTTTATATGTGTATATTCAGCTGATATACCCTCATTATCAAAATGCTTGGGCTTGTAAGACATAACAATAAATGGCATGTCCCTTTATTTTCCCACATTCCTCATGAGACTGGATCCACATACCAAAAGCTTAACCCTGTTTCTATCACAGTTGCTCAGACTACTTCTTTCATACAGGTTCGATTTTTTATATTTTTTTAAATTTACTTAACACTGAAGTGTCACAATGGCATGAGCCTGCGTGAACAAGCTGCCCACAGGCAGATGCCTGCCAGTCAGCCGACACAAAGGCTTCAGCATCAGTGTTAGAGAGGGACCTCCTGCTGCTAAGCCCTGATCCGCTGGAGCCGACACATGCTGCCAAAGCAGTTTTACATTATGAGGGGATAATACCATAGGATATCTCCTGTCACTGTGTGTGCTCAAACAAAAGCTTGGCACAATCCCGAAAAAAAAGATGCCTGCCACTCAATGCCAAGTTGATGTACATAAAAAGTGTTTTTAAATGGAATTAGTCATCCAAAGCCTTTTAAAGACATGACCAAGTGAGGCAAGGTAAACAACAGTTATTGGCTATTCTCTTTCAGATCCCTCAGTGGTGTGCAGAATTCTGTCTGTCAGCCCAGTACCAGCACGGCATGGTTGTGTGCACACAGATCCACAGGCAGCAGGCTGTGGATCTGGCCTTGCGTGTTGCTGATGAAATGGATGTAAACATAGGCCATGAAGTGGGGTACACCATCCCCCTGGAGACCTGCTGCTCCCCTGACACTGTTCTCAGGTTTGTGACTAGCTCTCAGTGTGTCTTGCTTCACATGCAGCCAGCAGCAGCACTTGACACTCGAATATCATCCACAAACTGTCTGTCGCTCTCGAGTTGCTCCTTGCCTGTGCTCCTCCTTCACATCAATCACGGTACATGCACAGATTTAGCTTCAGTGCCGATAAAATTTCACAACATAAATTATGAAATTATGATAAATTATGATGCACAATCCACAGTAACCCTGTGCCCCTTCTCCCAACAGATAATAAAATGCCTCATTCCTAAATGGTACATTCATGAGAAGATTATAAACTGAACCAATATTTTGTGCCGCCTTTGTCTTGTTTGTTCAGTCTCAGCACTGCCATGACCTTGTTTCAGGCCAAAAAAAGCTAAGGTTAAACCGTTATAGCCACTTGCTTTTCATAAACAGTAGTATTTGGCAGTTACATTTCTCTGAGGTGTTGGTTGGAGACTAACAACAGAGCTAAGGGAGTGAAATCTGTATCTCACCCGCAGGACAGAAACACAACTCTGCTATGAATTATGGCCAGAAATGCTGGATGTGAACACTATATCAGTATTCACAACAACCAAAGTAGATTAAAATGTGTTATTGTAGATGTGAAAAGGTTAAAGTTGACAATTGTGCCGCTGAAATGTTCTCAGATATTGCACTGATGATATGCTGCTCAGAGAAATGATGTCAGACCCTTTCCTGGAGCAGTACGGGGCCATAGTTATTGACCAGGCCCAAGAGAGGACAGTAAGCACAGACATACTACTGGGTCTCCTGAAGGGCATCCTGCTACAGAGGCCCGAACTCAGAGTGGTGGTCATCACCGCCGTCCAGCGCATGACGGACAAGCTGCTGGGCCACTTCGGCAGAATCCCGCTCATCAGGCTGGAGGCCTCACATCCTGCCGAGGTGGTCCACAGTAACAGCGACAACAAAGAATATTTCTACTTAGCCTTGAGACTGGTGCTGGAGATACATCAAGCCAAAGAGGATGGAGACGTGGTTGTGTTTTTTGCCTCCGCTAAGGTAAAACACATTATTTTCAATGTTTTTTTTCCATTTGTGGTATAATTGGGCTCCAAGCTAAGATGTGTTTATGAAATGTTCTCTTCTGCTGCAGGAGGTGGACTGTGCCCAAAGCATACTTGAGAGAGAATGCACCAGACTAGGAGCAGATTTGGGTAAAATGGTGCCTTTGGTCGTGAACCCAGGCCAAGAAGGGCTACTGCCATTCATGACCAACCAACAAGGCTCCAAGAAGCCCAGGAGAGTTTTCCTCTCGACACAACAAGGGGAGGATATGTGGTGGGCTATTGAGTCCATCAACTTTGTCATTGACACAGGAGTCCAGAAAAAGATGGTAAGTTACTACTTTCTGTAAGAGGCCAGAGTTCTTTTTGCTGATATTAAATAGTATTTTGACTTTATCATCTACTGTAGGTGTACAATCCAAGAATAAGAGCGAACTCAGAGGTAGTTCGACCCATCAGTCGATGTCAGGCTGGCATACGCAAGCAGTTGTCTGGACCTACAGGTATGTATGACAATCTGCTGGGTGAAGAAAAGAGTATAAACATTCGTTTCTGTTTCTTTTAAAGTTAAGCTCACACTGTACAAAAGAAACTTGGGTATTTTGGGGTTATTGATGTAGGTTATTTATCCCCTAGGTAAATGTTTCTGCCTGTATCCAGAGGAGAGTGAGCTTCCTGCAGAGAATCCCTCACAGATACTAGAGTCCAACATTACACCAACAGTTCTTTTCCTAAAAAGGATGGAGATTGCTGGCCTTGGACAGTGTGAATTTATTGACCAACCAGGTGAGGGAACAGAATGCACACAAACATTTTGGGGTCACAGGTTCCCACCCTGAAACAAAACCAGAAATGTGTGTGCATGTGTAGTAATGTTTTTTGGCAGAAGGAAGTAGAGATGAGTTGCTCTGTGGAGCTGTTTGGGCCCAGTCAGCCTTGATTTAGCTGAGCTGACAAGACCATGCTGCTAACTATTGTCTGAGCTCTGACCTAAACTCACATGAACAGCACAAGGCCACAAGAGGCCAACTCATTAACGATTACACAACATGTCGCTCATTAGGATGGCGTCAAACAAGTGCAACGAAGAGATAGTACACACAACATTCATTTGGTTCTTGCAGAACTTGGAACAACAATGACAAATGCCCAAATATGCATGGATCATTTTTGGAGTGGAAATAGAATGTTAATGCTGCAAACTGTAATCTGGAGGACACATGTCTGTTTATGGGAAACAAAATCAGAAATTGGTGCAGACTAAAGAATGTCATACATGTATCTTTATGCAAAACACAAAGTTTTTCTTGAGGATGTTTCACCTCTCATCTGAGAAGATTCTTCAATGTTGAAGCACTGAAAAACTATGACCTGATAAAATAATACAATACAATAATTTTTATGCTACCACTAGGAGGCGCTTAAGCCAGGAAATGAAGAATTTGCCACAGTGACTTTTAAGAATGAGTAATACCCAAAGTAAATCCTAGGTATTTTTACAGTGTGTAAAATTTTGCGAGCTGAATATCCCTCACTTCACCATTCATTTTCAAGTGTCAAAACTCAAAAGATGTTGAGTTTGTCCAATGTGAGCTACTGTAAAAACATGGTGGTCCAAAATGGCAGTTTCTGTAGTGCTGACCCAGCTCCTGATATAAATATAAATGATTATTGGTTAAGGGTTTTCCTTAAAACAATTTAAGCATAATATTTTATCTTCAATTTCTGCCAAATGAAAATAATATCGCTTACAGTTTACACACTGGACCTTCAAGCTGTGCTGACCAAAGACATTTAGCTAATTGATCCAACTGGTTCAGTGGCATCACAACTGCTTTGTGAGTTTGTTAAAAAACACAACCATACTTCTGCATTAATTTTGGCAGATCCTGAGGGTCTCATGCAGGCATTAGAGGAGCTCGACTACCTCGCAGCTTTGGATGATGATGGCAACCTGTCAGAGATTGGCATCATAATGTCTGAAATCCCTCTGGACCCTCAGATGGCTAAAGCTCTGCTGGCGTCGTGCGAGTTCGACTGTGCGAGTGAGATGCTGACAATCGCAGCAATGCTGTCTGGTATGTATGTGCCGCGTGGTCAGCTAGTTTAATACTAAGAACAAGTTTTGGTAACACGTAGCATAAAGATCATTTGTTTACTTCATAGACTCACCATGTGGATGATGTAGAAAGTAGCCGTTCCCATCAGGACACTGAACCAGAAGGCATTTGGTCTGAATGGTTTGTCTCGGCGAGTGTCATCATTTCCTTGTCCTTTAGCTCCAAGCTGCTTCCTGAAGCCATCTGCTGGTTTGACCCTGGAGGCGGTCCGGTGCCACAGAAAGTTCCAGCACCCTGAAGGCGATCACTTCACCCTCATTAACATCTACAACGCCTTCAAACAAAACCAGAGAGATCAACGTAAGACACTCTGAAGGAACAGAAGTGATCCAAGTTATCCTCACAGCAGTGATCTGAAAAGCCTAGTGAAAGTAGTGTTATCATACACTGGCCATGCTCTAATATTTCCAATCTACAGTACGAGCCAGTCTGCTGTACAGTGAGGTCAGCTGACTACTTAAATATACTGAATTAGCCAGGTTTGACAAGCATAATCCAGGATGTAGATGTCAGAATTCATCAGACTCAAATTATTTCAGGAGGCGTATTGGCTGCTACATATGAATCTTTGAAATGTGCTGGAGCAGACTCAACACAGTGGACCAACGGCATCATAAATACAAGATCTTGGCAAAAAGCTAATGCAACTGTTTATTGGAATAAAAGTTGCAACGACTTTGATCATATCCTCATTATCATTTCCATTCAGTCATACTTTTTTTTGCATCAGGTTTAAATTTGTTATCCATAGTGTGGATCTGATCTCCCATTTGAGAAACATCGACTTTGTCTTTTCCCCCAGATGTTAGCATTGAGAAGTGGTGTGACACCTATTTCCTGGATCACTCTGCCCTGAAAACATCCGAGGCCATTAGATCAGAGTTGACTGACACTTTGAACAGGATTGAACTTCCCATCTCCGAGCCCTCCTTTGGAACCAAGACAAACACCCTCAACGTCAAAAGGGCTCTGATGGCCGGGTTCTTCATGCAGGTATGTGGAAACTAAATTATTGATGAATCTGCTTCCTGTGATGAAGTTGAGCCACACAGACAGATGTTCGCACTTTTTTCACAGATTGCTCGAGATGTGGACGGATCGGGAAACTACTTCATTTTGACACACAAGCACATGGCCCAGGTGCACCCTCTCTCCATCTACGGGGCTCAGTCGCAGAAGCTTGGACTGCCAGAGTGGGTTGTTTTCCACGAGTACACTCTGTCAGAGAACAACTACATAAGAACAGTCTCAGAAATGTCCCCTCAAGTGTAAGTCTGTCACTTTTTAAGACCACTGCCAGATCACGCCACAAATAATATATTTTAGTTTACATTATTAATGATTATAGGCATTAAGCTGGAGATATATTTCTGTTATTGCAGAATGTGTCAGATTAATTTTAGTCTTTCTACCACAATTTGATTTTAGGATAAAAGAAATAAGTTTTGTTGTTTTTCCATCTTTTCCAAATAATCTCATTCGTATTTGGCATTTCAGGTTCATTCAAATGGCACCGATGTACTTCTTCTACAACCTTCCGCCCAGTGAAAGCAAAGACATACTCCAAGGCATATTGGACCCGGACACATCCAGAAAACATAAAGAGGAGAAAGAGAAAGCGGCAGCAATCGGCGGCGACACCAATAGCGGCTGCGGAGCGACACCGCAGACGTACGACAGATGTGTGATCCAATGAACTGAATAGATACTTGTGAGAATCTGGACTCCAATGCAAAAATGCACATATAATACTTATAGTCAGAGCAAACCTGAGACTGTGATATTGATGAATTATGACTTGAAAGTTGATGTGATGCAACTCCGTCGCATTCAGTGGGTTAAGTAATTGTCTGATGAGGTATTTTACGGTGGAAAAACATAACAAATGGGTTTTTAACTTCTGAAATAACATTGCTAGACTTTATAAGACATTATAAGATTATAAGACATACGATTTTTTCATGTTTACATAATAAAAATGACCTTATTTGGGTTAATCAGAAAATGCTGTTTACACAGCAGTGTCTTCTCTTCTGTATTCCATTTCATTAAAGGATGATATTAGAATATTGTCTGTGTAAATAGCAATATCCCAGCAGCTCAAAGATTTTTAGGCATTGAAGAGGAGCAGAGGTGTTGCAGATGGCTGTTTTCTGTTGCTTTTTTAAAATAAGACATCCCTTTTAAAGCTCCTCTGCACATAACCAGGAAGATGCAGACTCAAATAGATGGCCTAGATTTGATATATTAATGCAAGCTGCTGGAGAAGTCTTTTGTCTCCTTTTTCACCTGCTTTTCACCTTGGTAACTTTATATAAAGAGGACTTTTCTTTCAGATTTCCATACATATTTCTCTTCAGGTTAGTAGTACGACATTGCAGATTAGTTAAATTCACATAAGAAAGCCTGTGATTATCAAGGTAATCGGTATCATGGGAGCAAGAGACTGGCGTTATTGGCCCAAACGCACAACAAATGAATGTAGATATTTTAATGTCCAAAAAACCACATCAAAACTTGTGAAAATTAACTGTCAATCAGGTGATGTCAGATATCAGGAACGGTTATTTATTGTAGTAAAGTGTCAGTAAATGACACACTTTCATCTACTGTATGAGACTAGACTCATTATCCATTTCAGCTGTCATTAACATAATGCTTATATTTGTGATTTAATCTGCACTGTGGGCAAAGATATACTGTCATTTTCTCCTGCGTAATTTCTAAATATCTAAATCTACGATATGTGAGGGGGAAAAAAGAAACCATTACAAATATTTCTTGTTGAGTCTTAAGAGCAGTGAACCATTTCCATGACCCTGAAAGTCCTCAGTGTGTTCATAAGTGACTTGGTTTATTGTTTAAGTTCACACCGTTAGATATTCTTTGAGTTTGTCCATGATGGCAGGCATCCTGTCTGCGGGTATCAGCATCACAGTCCTGAAAGGCTTCATGGGGACGTCGTCAAATGACCACCGGCCACTCAAACAGGTGTCTGCCTCCTCCTGAACCGAGTAGTGGAACTTCATGATGGCTTGCTGTATGGAGGATTGAGGAAACGGTTACTACTACATGAATGCAAAGGTTTCATTATTTATTTATTTATTTTATTGAAAAGGTAATTTGCAACAGAGCAAATTTGGCAATTTAACTCACAAATAGCTAAATCGATAATGGGGCGTGATGAATAAACATTTCTTAAACATTTACCTCATAGAAGAACTCCTCCTCTGCATTAACAAATATGTATTCCTCTTTGGGAGCACCTCCTCTCGCTGGAATACTCTTGGTTGCCTCTTTGCAGGTCTTGCTGATCATGAGACAATAGTGGCATCTCTCACTGGGCTTATTTGTCCTCTGAGCTTCAGCTATTTCTTCCCTGGAGGACAAAATGAAGTATTCATTTACTTCCCTGAACACTAAAGGTTTCCAAAAACCAATTTAATTTTGACAGTTAAAAGCACCGATGCACTACAGATACTTATTCAGCAATTGGACTCACAATCATTACAAACTGAACACAAATTATCACCTCATGAATATTACACAGGAAAATAAAGACCATACAAAGGACCCTGACAAGGAAATGTCACATTAATTTTCCATGATGAAAACAAATGTGGAAAAACAGTTGAGTTTCTTTATTCTAAAACACCACCTTAGCACAAAGTCAAGTCCCTCAGAATTAGACTGCTTAGTAATGATAGCATCCCAAATTAAAAGTAATTTTGAAGCAGTTTTATTTCAGTACATACATGCAGCTTGAATATAAATACAGCAGAGCTCAGATGCAAGCAGTAAAAATGGATGTTGTATAATTAAAATTAATATATTTGACACAATCTAAGTATATGGTGATGCCTTTTATTTCCATTCCTATAAAAAGGTCATTCAGCTGGCTATTCGTAGTAGATTTAGCACCGACGTCAACAGAGCAGAACTTACTGGAGTTGTTTGTGTAGAGGGAGAGCGATCTGTGGCGGTACATTGATGAAGCGCTCACTCAGCAGGAAGCCCACGGGCTTGCTGGTGTCTTCGAGGATCTGCTCCAGCTGTACCGTTGAGCTGGGGGTGGAGTTCTTCTCACACTGATCCAAGATCAGCTCCTTCATCTCCTCCACAAACTGCACACCCTGTCAACAACATAAGACACTTCAAATAAAACGGGCCGCAGCTCACGGTGTTCATTATTCAGGAAGGTGCATCTCTGTCTCTACCTTTCTCTCCGTTAGGTTGAGCATCGTGATGAAACCAAATACTTCATTCGGGTCGTCGTCATCACTGTCCTCCGGTACATCAGCTTGCTGGAGCAAAGTAAAAGAACAGGCAGAGTTTAAACATCTGAAAGTTCACCTGTTAGATTTCAGATGAGCGCAGAAAAAATTAGCAGCTCACCTTAACGACACTTCCCACATGATTCTGTTGGATGATGATGTCCGTCATCTCTGATGTATTTACACGGGCCTTTAGGAAGAGCTGCATCCAAACATGACAGAGGTAACATCAGTGGGGTCATGCTTTGGCCAAACTCATTACATTTGATCAAGTACTAAACTCATATAGTGACTAAACACATAATAAGGAAAACCTCTGAAATGCAATTTGAAAATCAATTGCTACAGATCAAAAAGCATTCAGTGACAGAAACAACTGGCTGAAAAGAGATCAGAGGAGAATGGCTAGAATGGCTCCACTGAGAAATTACATATCTGAGAATAAACTACACTATGAGCTGTTTTTTTCTTTAATAAAAACAGCCTAGATCCTTAATTTGAAGCTTGAGGCTAGCCTTGTGTAAGAAAAAAAAAGTAAATAATCCAGTGAATTTCCACAGTGTGACATCAATAAAATCTAATCGAATGGTTATTTCCAGTACGATTAGGAATGGTGTCACAAATCAACTTCATTGAATGGACATCAGAGAGACTTCATTGTACTTTCAGTCACCAAATCGAAGTCGATTAGAACCAATGGAAAGTGGTACATTAACGATGCATTCATAACTAGCATCCTTTCAAGTGCATCAAACTTCTGGGAAGAACAGTAGACACAGCTCTGAATTTGCCTGATGTTCCTAATAAAGTGACCAGTCAGTACAAACCTGTTGCAGCAGTTTCTTAATGCCATTGAAGTCACCGTCTGAAATTGTGTGGGCTTCAAAGTCCACCATGACTTCCTGCATAAATAAAAAAACAACAACAACGCAGAACAACATTAACAACTGAAACCGGCATGTGTGTTTGTTATTAATGTACTTTTTCGAGCATATCCCATTACACTCAAATGAAGCAAAGTCGATTTATACAAATTATTACAATGCAAAGTTGCAAACTTAACATTACACTCATGCATCAATGTAACTTAAAAAAGTTATCCCATTGTATCTAATAAACACATTTCAAACCTGCCTGACAGTAATTACTGCTCATGTCGACAGCTGGGTAAGCTAGCTAAGCAGCTACCTAGCAAGGCCAACCAACGAATATCCAGTGCTTTTACCTCATTGATCTCTTCATCTGATGCTTCGCTGTCCTCATCTCCAGAGTCGCCATCGTCCTCCACATTCTCATCCGAGCTGTTATCACTCTCCTCGGGATTTTCACCCAAACCAACCGCTCTCTTTTTAGCAGACGAAGCCATGCTGCAGGGATAACACGCGTGTCAACGGAGTGGGCGGGGCCGAGGTGAGAGTTCAGCAACACAGCGTTGAGAATATACTACAGTGAAGCCGCCATTACGGCTCTGAATACCGACGACTTCCTATTTGCCGCAGCTAACGTCAGAGCCGGAATGTCGTCTTGTCACCCAGTACTAAAATGGAACAAACCATTTACAAAGAGGGGTTGCAATTCTTCAAACTACAACAGACATACAATATTGGTGTTATACATTTGTATTCGCATAATATATCATTAAAATCTTTACAACAATCGTCTATCTAGTCGTGTTTATCTGTACATAAACGTTATCTTTTTAGAGGCTAGTCAAATCCCCACTGTTATGTGTACCCTTCCTACAGTGTCCGGAGTCGGATATCCGCTCAGCTGTGTTAGCAACTCAAGGTACACGCATTTTGTATAATATTTTTGTCTGCTTTTGTCAAAAATTTATTATTATTATACCGAAATATACACATTGTTTTCGCTCGACATAACGGGTATGTACAGCTAAAGGGGTGGTTTCTTTAGCTGATCTGTCAGTCAGTCTAACCAATGTAAACAATAACACGAGAAGACATTAGATGTTCCACTGCACACCTCAGGGTTTGTTGGTTATTATTTGTTCCTTACATACAGTGCAGTACTTGTAACAACAGTTAATGACTCAAGCTACGACACTCGTTTATTTATCTGACGCCGAATTTTAACGCCATTTTTACAAGGGATTTAACAGTAAATTTGCAGGCGATCATGTAAAGGACACGAACATCCGGTTTTCAAAATAAAACACTGAGAGCCCCAGTGTCTCAGAGTTCACGTTTGAAAACCTATTTGAATTGGAAAAATAATGAAAATCCTCACAGCTATCTTTTAGAGACCTTATTACTGGACTTTGAGCAACTGTATAAAGTCAATTCTCTGACAGTTCTGAATAAGAATTAAAAAGTTGTGTTCAGCACATTAATATCTACTAGTGTACTGTATATCAGACATTTTGAAAGTACAGTTTTTGAGATGTTTTGAGTTAAAAATCAAAATGTTCAAGTTCAGGACATTATGATGACTACTAGCATACTATAAATGACACAATTGTACCATACAGTTTTAGATGTTTTTTTGGCAGTAGTGAATATTGGACTTTTAATGACAGAACTCACCTTTACAGAGTTACTCAAAGTCCAACCATAGGTCTCTAAAAACATAGTTGGGAGGATTTCCATTATTTTTCCTTTCAAAAAGTTTTTGAATGGAAAAATAATGGAAACCCTCTGTTTTGTGTGCAAAACGTGCACTCAGAGATACAGTGTTTTATCTTGAAAACCGGATGGCGATGCCTTTACAAATCAGCTTGGATCGCTGGCTTTTTACTGTAAAAGCCTTTGTAAGGAGCGCATTAAAATTCTGTGACAGATAGCTTGGCTGCAGTCAGTAATGTTATCAGCAGGAGGCATATGACAGTTTTAGGGTGGAGCTGAGCTTGTTGTGTATCTCACACCCACTCTCATCAGTGTTTATGTATTAAGCTGAGTGTTTGACTGCAGCATTCATACTCCATAATTGTTTGTGGTGTTGTTTACTTGCATATCCAGGTTGCCTATTCACGTGACATTATCGAGATGCACGTGCTGCTTCTGAAGGAGCCTAGAGATGGAGAGTCTGGACCTGATCCTTACATCAAGGTAGATGCAGGTTTTCCACGTTAACATGTTTTAAATGATATTTACATTACATATATTGCAGTATCACAGTATGAGCATCATATAAACATGTTGACATGTTTAGGGATATTTGAGTTGGAAAAGCACATGTATAAACAACTATAGTACTGCATTGTTTGACTCTCATCTCAATTCTCTAGGAGCTGTCGTCACATGGTCACAAAGCCACCCTTATTCCTGTGCTGTCCTTCAAGTTTGTTTCACTAAACACCTTATCAGATACGGTAAATGATATTGTTTAAAATAAATAATTTCTTTCTTCGTTATTTATGTGTTCACATTTCATGATCTTGGCTGTATTTTTTTTTACAGCTTTTCCAACCAGAGAAACATGGAGGTCTTGTATTTACCAGTCCAAGAGCAGTGGAAGCTGTGAGGATGTGTTTAGAGACGGAAGAAAGAAGAGCAGGTGAGATGATACAATACTCGGACAGATAACTGAAACTTAACAATGACTTCTACTTTGATAAAAAAGGTTTTCTGTTTCCTACTTTTGATTTAGAGTGGAACAGCTCTGTGAAAGATAAATGGAACACTAAGTCCATCTATGTGGTCGGGAAGGCAACGGCTGCATTAGGTAATTAATTCACATTTGGAAAAACACTTCTGTCCGTTCTTAAATGTCCATCTTTTTTTGCACTGTGCTTCTTTTAAACCTATGTCAATTCTAAAAGTAGAGTTAGAGAGTTGCAGGCACCTGGTGCTCACAGGACTGTGTCAAATGATGTTACTGCCCTCAGTCATTTGGAAATGGGTTGTCCACAAGTCACAGTTTGCTGCGACGCAGGTGCAGCGCAATCCTGACGTGTGTTTCACCTTTGTATGTGGTACACACGTCAGCAGTTTGATCTCTTTGTTGTCAGTTTTCCTAATTATTGTTTTGTGTGCTGATCTCACCATTACATATCTCATTAATACCTTTTTTGTGTTTTATTCACAGTACAAAATCTAGGTCTGAACCCTGTGGGTGAGGACACGGGGACGGCAGACGTGCTCTCGCGCGTGATAATTGGACGTACGCTATGATTTTGTAATTTTACATCAATGCGGCACATTTTAATTGAAGGTTTGTGAAGGATCAGAGAACTAATATGACCCTTCACTTAATTCTCCTCACACCCTCAGGAGAGGACACAAATATTCTGCCACTCTTTTTCCCCTGTGGCTCAATCAAAAGAGAAGTCTTGCCTACGGCTTTGAGGGAAAACGGTAAGATTTTTTTCCCCCCTTTTTGTTCCACAATTAAAACTCAAGGTGGTTAGAGTCCCACAGGGTTACATTAATTATAAAATAATAATTGCGGTACCTTTTAACACAGCAGGGATTGGTTTCTTTGTTTCCAGGAGTGCCCCTAGAGACATTGACTGTCTATCAAACAGCGGAACATCCGGATCTGGAGAAAAATCTGAAGAACTATTTCACGGAGCAGGTACAATTAAAAACATTTAAAATAATACTTTTTTTTAATGTCAAAAATGCTCATTTGTCTGTGCATTGACAGGGAACTCCTGCCAGCATAGCTTTCTTCAGTCCATCAGGAGTGAAATTTTGCCTAGAAGTGGTGCGGAGGTTGTCGGGTGAACGACTGAGTCAGATAAAGGTAAAGCCTCCTCATCAAAAGCGATGAATAGAGCTCCAAAACGTCTCTGAAAGTGCCTTTAAATCAAATGTCTGTGTTTCCAGTTTGGAGCCATAGGCCCAACCACACGAGATGCAATGGCAGCAGAAGGCCTGTGTGTCAGCTGCACTGCGGAAAAGCCGACAGCAGAACACCTGGCAGCAGCGGTGGCCAAAGCTCTTCAGTAACCAGCCACCACAGATCGAATCCCGTCCACTTTGTATATTATTTATCTGTCTTATTATTTGTCTGCATTATTTAATCTGCTCGTTTTATCATGTGTATTTACACTGAGAAATTATAAAAGCCAAAAACATGGAAATGAATGTATTGTCAATATTATGCCACGTCAGTTTTGTATATTTGGGAAAATAAAGTTTGCACAGTGTGATTATTGTAAAGTGGTTATTCGGTTTTATGTGTGTGTGTTGGCGGAGGTCAAGATTGCCCTGAAACACTGTCATTATTCACATGAAAGCAAAAGGTTTCACTTCTTTCTTCAGTGCATTTAAAACCAATGGAGCGCGTATCACACACTCATACAATGCACTCAGGTCGATCAGTTGCAGACAGTAAAAGGCCCTGTTTGCTCTTCACTCAAGGGTGAGAAAAGTGGGATGCCACCAGTGAGTCGCACCTTCTGGGTAGGTGTGTCAGGAGAGCCCTATAAAACACTGGCTTCTCACAAGCCGCCACATCACTTATCACGTATTTATTCACAGTAGTTATCCAATGCCACGATGCTGACATTTAACCAGTTGATAATTCCGCTTTTTTTGACGAGCATCAGCTCAGCTGGTGCAGAGAAACTCTTCCACAATCGGGACCATTCTGACGTCCGGACACTCAGTTCTCACGAGGCTGAGGTTATAACTGATGAGTACTCAGCAGAGGTAATTGCTCACCGTCTTGTAAGCTTTCTTACACCTGATATTGTGCGTTACATGACTGGATCCAGAGTGTAACTAAAACCCATGTCTTGTAATAGTTATTTCTCTCTAGATATGGTTTTATGAAGCCAGTGAACTGGGAGGAGGTCCAGTTTGAAGGTGCACACACAGACTTCAATGATGATGATTTCCCAGATGAATTTCAAGTCATGATCCAGGAGGGAACATCGGTGTCCCATTCAAGGGATTCCCCTCAAGAGGATGATCAAGATGTCCAAAAGAATCAAGAGAGCGAAGCTTTTATTTCAGCACTTGTAGAGTTCCAGAAGATATCGGGCCTGCCCGTCACAGGCGTGTTTGATGAGGCAACAAAGCTGGCGATGAACAAACCAAGATGTGGCGTCCCTGACAAGGAGGTGGACCTGAATTCCTCTGAATATAGCAGTGTCTTAGATACTGAAAGCAATCCTTATGATCCTTTTAATGAGACTGACAGCAACAGTACAGAAAATGACATAACCAGTGTTACATCTTTTGGTGCAGCAAACTCCTCAGAAGACAACACATTCAGTTTTAACGACACAGAAAGTGTCCTCACAGGCATTTTCAACGACACCAGCACAAACTACACAGACAACTTCAACTTCAACAGCACGCATGACATTGTCAAGGACAGTCAAGTGGTTGATACCGGTGCAATCGTGCATCAGAGCAGAGCAGTGCGACGCAGGAAGAGTCACCTCGCAGCTGTCGTGTCCAAAAGAAGACGCAAGAGAGACCTGAGCGAGACGGGTTACATGGCCTTTTCTAAGAAAGTGCTGAGGTGGAGGCTCATTGGAGAAGGCTACAGCAGTCAGCTGTCTGTCGACGAGCAGAGGTACATCTTCAGACTTGCCTTCAGGATGTGGAGCGAAGTGTCTCCGCTGGAGTTTGTGGAGGACACACGTTCTCCACTGGAGGATGTTGACATCAGGCTGGGCTTTGGTACAGGTACTTCTTAAGCAATACATATGAAACACATGTGGTCTGGAAGATATTATTATGTATATTTTCTACATAAATGGCACGTGCAGTTCTCTTAAAACTCACTTGCTCATGAACATACAGTGAAATAAAAATGCAGCAGCTGAATATCTCTTTCCTCACCATTCCCTTCAAATAGTGGAGGAGAATCTATACTGAAAAAAGGAAATAAATAAATAATTGTGCATCGAAATGAATTAAGTACCATCTCCAAAATAATCATGTGATTAAATTATAACCGTATATAACCGTGTATACTGCGTATAAGTAGCTTGAATATTGAGAATGAACACGTTTTTAGCTGTTATATCCACCCTTTTTAAAATTCTTTGTCCCCATGTCCCACACAGGAAGACATCTTGGGTGTAACCAGAAGTTTGATGGCACCGGTCAAGAATTTGCTCACGCGTGGTTCCTGGGTGACATACACTTTGACGATGATGAACATTTCACTGCTCCCAGTGCTGCCAGTGGGATCAGTCTTCTCAAAGTAAGAATACTACAGTAGAGCTGTAATCTTTGAAGGTGATGTTATTCTGACATATGTTCCCCCCCCCCCCATCTGTAAGGTGGCAGTTCATGAGATCGGTCACGTCTTAGGCCTCCCTCACATATACCGACCTGGATCTATAATGCAGCCCAGTTATCTGCCACATGGCTCTGGCTTTGAGATGGACTGGATGGACAGGAAAGCAATACAGCACCTCTATGGTACATGGCTACAACACCATCTAGTGGACACAGTGACATGCACGTCCAAAGAAGGATTTTTCTTTAAAAAGACACATACACTCACAAATAAATATTGATTTTCTTTACTCCAGGGGGCTGTAAAGGTCGTTTCAACACTGTGTTTGACTGGATCAGGAAGGAGAAGACACCGTACGGGGAAGTCGCCATCCGCTTCAACACGTATTTCATGAGAGACGGCTGGTACTGGCTGTATGAGAACAGAAATAACCGGACACGTTATGGTGACCCGGTCACACTTCAGATTGGTTGGCGTGGGATTCCTGTGGATGGAGTGGATGCATATGTCCATGTGTGGTCCAGAGCAAGAGATGCTGTTTATTTCTTTAAAGGTAACATGATTTAACCTGTAGATATTGCACTTAGTGGTGCAGCAAATCTATGGAAAGCAGAGGTGTCAAACTGGCAGCCCACGGCCACATGCAACCCCTCAATCGATTACATTCGGCCCACCACTTAATATCATGTTGCAATAGCCCCTTTTCCACCAACATATCCAGGAACTTTTATTTCCAGGAACTTATTTATAGGAGGTGCCGTTTCCACTTCACCTCCTGATGACGTGCATGTGTTCCACCAATCAGCGTTCTTCAGCACACAGCCCCGCCCCCTCTAGGTGGAAAAGAGGCTAATGAAAACATCAACCTCGTCTTCCTTTAAACCAGGGGTCTCAAACTCATATGACCTCATATGTGAGGTTCAAGTCTGATCAGTAGGCGGCAGTCAAGTGAAGAAAAGCCCTACTGTGTGAGGAATAACAACTATTGAGTCTGGGTGGGCGACGTTAGCTTAAAATGATATCACATTATTCGATCATGCTACAACAACATTTGCCCAAATATCTGGGACAATATTTGACATCATTTCAAGGTAAAAGGTGTTTGTTTTGACACGCAAAGACATATTATTCGTAATAAAAAAATATTAATGATGTAAATAATAAATAATTAATATGTGAATATCAAAAACAAACATTTCAGTGGCGGGCCACATGAAATCGATGGAAGGGCTGCATGTGGCCCCTGGGCCGGGAGTTTGAGACCACTGCTTTAAACACAGTGGCAAGTGGCCAAAGCTTGTTTTAATTACAGTTGTCCACATTATAATTGTCTTAATATGAACATTGCACCATTAATGTAAGTATACATCATTCCACATTCTGTGTGATATCATCATGAATATCTTAATTGCGATATCATGATGGAATATTGTGTATTTCCTTCTCTAGAAAGACCCCCTCTTAACCAGATTCGACACCCATTGGCCCCACAGGTCATTTGAGTTTGACACCCACTGATATAAAGAGATCTTGACAAAATGTTTCTCTTTGGTGCAGGTACTCAGTTCTGGCGGTACGACACTGAGAATGACAAGGTTTTCAAACAGGACTCAGAAGGGCATCGCTATCCAAGGTCGATCTCCGGTGGTTTCCCAGGCGTCGCCAGTCCCATTGACACAGCCTTTTATGACCGCAGAGACTCCCACATCTACTTCTTCAAAAACACACTAGTAAGGACGCTTTCCTTATCTTCTCTTTTGACAAATTGAAAACTGAACGGCACAAAGGGTTTAACATGGGGGGATTGTTAGATAGGTTAGATAGAAGAGCGGTGAAGTGACAGCGTGGGTCAAATCAACTGCTTATCGGGCAATGTCAAGTACGCTCCAGCTCTAAATAAAATCTATAAATAAATAAAAAGGAAACTTTTACAATTATTTTATTACTTGATTAATTGCAAATTTGCCAGGGAACATTATTTAAAGCCCCCAGTGTGTACGTTTTGGTGAGGTTTGTTGGCTCTGTCAAGTAGTACGGAGCACATGTGCAGATGTTAAACCCATCAAACTGCTGATTGACTGGGTTTAACATCTGCAACTGTCTGCTTTACTAGCGCAATGTTGCTGTTGCCTCCGTCTGTCTTGACATAAACTAAATCGACATGAGCTCTAAACACCACTTTGCCGAGGAGCACAAAGAAAGAAAGTCATGTGGAGCTGATCAGCTCAATCAGCTTTTTCCTATTTAAAAGACACTCACTACAGCTTTGAGGCAGGTCCTGTCATGTTACCTCACAATTAATGAATCTATTGGGCCATATAAAAAAAAATTTCTAAAGTTGTTTTTAATTAAATTACCACAAACGGACACACAGGAAAGCTGGGGCCTGTTATTACAGCACAGGGAGTTGGTTTCTACGGCACATAATGAAGCAGCCATGTAACTTCAGCTCAGAGGCAGAAAGATTTAACGCAGAGAAAACATCTGTATGTCAATTTTAATTTGCTTCTGACTTAAGTGTCATATCAGCAAAGTCCTCCTTGGAATATAACAATAACATTTGCAGAGCAACTGGATGCACAATAACCAAAGCTGTGACGAGACCAAAGCCCAAGCGGATTTATTGTTTCTCTGCATTGTGAGGGAATTTATTCTTGCAAAGAAACACCTCTTCTGTGATTTTTTTTCCTGATGTAATTGAATTGATTACAGTAAGAGAGGGAAAACAATTATCTGTTCAAACAGGTGTATGCATTCAATGTCGAAGCCAACAGCTTGGCAAGAGGCTTCCCCAAAAACATCAGAGACGTTTTCCCTCCCGTGGCGAGCGGAGACCATCCAGATGGCAACATCGACGCCGCCTACTTCTCCTACACCCACAATGCCATCTTTCTACTTAAGGGCACGCGTTTCTGGCAGGTGGTGGGCGGCCGCAATCGCTGGCGCCGGCCCTTTCTATCACGAAATGGCCTGCTGCCACACAAGGAGCTGGATGAGCACTGGTTTGACATCTGCAACGTTCATCCCACTGCACTCAAACTAACCCGCTGAAATCTAATAAACTCCATTGATGTGTTCCGATGAGCTCGACTGCGTGCATACGAGCATGAAAACAATCTCAAGGACCCTCCACTGATAAAGAAATCCAGAATCCAGTTTTTTAAACACACAGTTTTACTTATCAATGTTTAATGTAGCCGAAAGCTATCAATGCTGTTGTCGAGCTGCTTTCTGTAAAACTTGACGTGCGTCACTGTGAAGTGGAGAAATTCAATTAAAGCTGTGACACACTTACACACTGGGCCTATATCGTTTGAAGGAACGTGATTTAATCAAATGTTTTCATAAACTTAAATGGGTAAACGTACAGACTGATGCATGTGCTCGTTTGACATAATGTGCACCAAAAAAAAAAAAGAAAAGAAAGAAGTATCTTGTCGTGATTTATGACGTTTATCATCAAATGTATCCCAGGCAATGATTTATGATTGAGAATCATTCAGTGCCTGCGAGGAAGGATACAAACTTATTACCAGAGCCACTCGTAGTGATGCGACAATGACAGAAGCGCAGATATAAAGGGTCCCTTGACAATCCTCACTATCTGAATTCATATCTGCAGAGAACGTATGAGTCTCACTTTCCTTCAAATCACCTGCAGAAACATATATATCCATATCTGACAGCAGGCAGACAATAATATAACTTCTCGCAGTGCAATATGTTTTATGCTTTGATGTGAGCTTAATCAATTAAAAAACTAAACAAAACTTGGTCATGAAGAACAGCTACTTGGTGACACTTTTTTTTTTTTTTTTTAAATTACACACAATCAATCAAAGAAGAGCCCGTTGAAATTTAGATTGAAAAGGGAGACTCATCTCACGGCTTAATGCTGCTTCATTTTATAGTAATCATGTGAGCACGGTGCAGAGAAACAGACATTGATTCCGTAATCAATACGTGACTCGAATGCTCTTGTTAATGCAGCTCATCTGAGGAGATCTGGGCCCTGGTGGACCTCGGGTAACTAGCGTTGTGCTCCAGGCACTCCATAGGCTATATTAATAAATTGAAGAAGAAATCAATTACAAGTAAAAGGGGTGAAAATGTAAGTCACAGAGATGGATGTCACGAGGTGATGAGTTTTCCTCGCACATTTACAGAATGAGTTTCTTTCTCTGCGGAGGCAGCAACAGCATACAAATACATGTCCTTAATCTTTCTCTGCTAAGAACGTGCACTTGTTTTCTTCTGCGAATACATTTGTATCTTCGTGGCATTTCAAGGGTTTGGTAAAACATTTAAAATACTAAGTAGCAGTGGGTATCAGGATATATACACAGGCATTTCAAGAGATTATGTGTGGTGGGTCTTCAACAGAAACAAATAGCTAGAGGCATTGGGCCTAGTTTTGAGGTAGACTGATTTTTGGCATTTTATAATGCTGGAAATTGACTGATATTACTTACATATAAAAATACACAAAATACTAATTTGTGGCGAAGAAGTATGCGCGCACTAAGCACATTGAGCGCACCTTCTCTGAGGTCTCAGGTAGAGGCAGGGGGGCTTCAGCTACACGATGGAAAGGGAAAACGTGAGTATGATTGAATTTTATCTGAGCTATAAAGATATTCTGAAAAGCCTGGCATTGCAAAGAACCATTATTACCGAGAGGCATTTTCCAAGAGGCAATTATAAAATAAATGGCCAAACATGAACTGAATTGATGCATAAACAACTGGGCCTGAAAGCAGAAGAGACAGATGATAACTGGTGGTCTATAAATGTTAAAGCAATTTTATTAGAATTAGAAACTTTTTGCACACACGCACCGATAAATGATAGTGAATTTGACCTCTGTATTCAACCCATCTGCACGGTCTTTTTACCATTAAAAATGTTGGCTCCTTTGTGTGAAGATTTGGCCAACTTTCCAGAACGCGTGTTCAGTATCAAATAAGTAATCAATGTCTAATCCTAATCCTGAACATGCCGGCCACAGGTACACTTCAGATCCACATTACTTTCTGTTACACAACGTTGGTAAATCAGGATACAAACTATACACATACACAAACACCATGTCTGCTTCCTCCACACACCTGAGGATAATGAATGACCTTCCTATGCCCTTTTAAACCACCAAAACATATCGGGCCAAAAATTCAACCTAATACATCAGCATTTGGCAGCCCTATAATATCTAAAGACTGGTATCAACAAGGGCTTTAGAAATATTCATATCTGTCAAAGCCCAGTCAGGGGGTTTCCAACTACAGTGTCACAACAGTCCAGTGTATCATAAAATAGAACGGGGTTTTCACAAAATCATTGCTGTGGACTGACAGAAATAAGCCCTCATCAGGGGCTGCCCCTCTCATCTTGGGGCCTACACTGTTCCGTCTCCTCGTACAGGGATTTCTATATGAAAAATGATAAACATATTGTGATTGAGAATGAATTCTCGTGTCTTTGACTGTGATTCACCAAATATGTTTGTTGCTGAAGTTCATTACTGGGTGGTTGACATCCCAGCAAGAATTATTGATAGACTAATATGAAACGCAGTGCAGGGGATAATAATGCAGTACAGTGGAGGTTTGTGATCTATTTGTTTATCCCATTATGAAGCGCCATACATCTCCTGCACCCTGGAGTTTTGCATACAGAGAATGTGAGTCCCCAGCTGCCACGCTGCACAGCTCAATGATCTGTGCTTTTTTTTTTTTTTTCCTGCACTAACAGTGCTGCCTGCCACCGAAGACACCGCGGGCTTCTTTGGATGCGACTAGGATAAATGAGATCAGTCATGCTGATGGAGCCTGAGCTGCAGCAGCCCCAGAGAAATACCAAAAAACCTGTGTCATGCCACAACAATCCACATGGGAGGCACTTGAGAAACAGGAAAAATGAGACAAATCTCCCGCAGCACGTACATATGACTTAAAAAAAAAAAAACTCTGCCAAGAAGAGTCGATAACATTGAATTTAAATGAACCGTCAACACTCAACCTCCAGAGCTTGAGATATTCTTCCACTTCTATCTCTGCCGTTGAATTAACAACAAGTTCAAGGATGAAAAATCGCATCAGTGTGCGTTTATTTATACAGAAAACAATCCCTGCATTTCCTCTGTGATAGTACTAATGACATTATCTCTCTGTGAGTCACACTTTGTGGGAAGGATGGTGAATCATTTCTATTAACTATTGGCTTTATCCACATTTGCACAGCACTCATCAACAACAACAACAACAACAACAACAACAACAACAACAACAACAACAACAACAACAACAACAAATCTTTTGTAGTCAAGTTCAGTTTGCGCCTCTGAAGAAATGAAGCAAAGTGAAGTGGTAACCTCATCAGGAAAAGGAACAACAAAAAAAGAAAAGAACAATTCCATTACTCCAGGAGTATTGATTCGTAACAGTGGAGAGGACTCATGAGGATAGAAGAGCTTCCTGCATTCTATTTCCCCGTTATGTACCTTGGTATTTCCTAACCCTTCATTCAAAATGAAATTCAGATCTATTTATTTTCCTTGTGTCTTCTCACCAAAGGGGGATTGAACACATTTTGCAGCTGCAGTATGTGACAAATCTGCAAAACCTGACTTGGTTTCTTCGCCACTTTGACCTTGAATCCTGTCATGAATTGTCAACACAACAGCAATTACAGGACGAGGCCAGTGCCATGCACCCCGACCATGGCAACCACTGCCTCACAATGAGCTGGACTTTAACCAAGTGTTTTTTTTAATTATTATTGTTGAAATGGAGTCTAAAAAATCTAGTATTTTTTTTAGTGTTACAGCTGTCAAAGAAGACACCTGAAACCGCAATGTTCGATAGATTCTCTGCATTCTGTAACGAACAAAAATGCATAATAATGACAGGAATTAAAAGAGATGTTTTCATGCATCCATGCCAACCTTTAAGTACTTGTTGATACGTAAAAATACACATTCACCAGCACTATCTTCTATAACTGTGGTGCAGGAAAATGTAGGTAATCTCGTCTCATGCATAAGAAAAGCCAGTAGGGGGCACAATCTCATCACACACTAGGTTCAGCTACTTCTATCATATATATTATATATATACAGTATATATATGATGCATGTGTTTTTTTCCCGAGTATTCAGGGCAAACATCTTTTGCTTTCTTATTTACTCCAGTGAAGCATTCGACGTTTTAATAAGATTCTGGTTTTGAAAACAAATCACAATTTGCATTTTTATTATTAATATAATTATTTCAGAATGAGAAATTTAGGGTTTGGAACAATGCTTACGAAATGTAATTCAAGTACATCGGGGTTGTTAATGTGTTTTTGTGTACGTCTCTGTGTGTGTGTGTGTGTGTGGGTGTCAGGGTTATATTTGAGTTTTGAATATTTTTAGGTGTATTTTGAGAGCAGAAAGCAGAGTTCCTGTACTTGTTGTCAGAGGCCTACTGTGGAAATGCTGATGCGTCTGTGTCTGCTTTTGGAATGACATTTTATGGAAATGCATTTACCCAAGTACACACACACACATACACCGTCTCCTACACCCCACTATATATTCACTGTGTTTGAAAGGGAATTTGTAGCTGCTGCCAAACACTCAACACAACAGCCACACTGGGGTAGAGTGCAGATCAGCATTTATTCTGCAGTAATAAGCGTGGAATTCAGACTTTGCCCGAAAAGCGGATTTTGAGCTGAAAGTTGCTTTGCGCATTAACTCTGAGTGGAGTCGTTAACAAGGCTTGTTGTTGGCTTGTTTACAGAGCTTCAAATATCAAGCAGTCTCTCACCTCACTCAGCAAGAGACATGGAGGAAAGGCACAGCTGCACACACACACACACAGAAACACACAGAAACACACATGCACTTTCTCTACACACACACACACAGATGTTCCCCACACGTGTTTCTCCTTCTGCCTCTCTGCTTCTCTTCTTGCTCCCTGATTCCCCAGGAAAAAAAAGTTGGGATGAAAAGAGGGGGGAAAAAACACAGACTCACGCCTTCATGACTGTCTCTCAATTCAACATTCAAATCAATATTTCAAAAGCTTTATCATCAAATAGTTTCAATCCAAGAGCTTGCTCTTTAATACTGTGAGAGGTAAATAGGATTTAGAAGCCCTGCTTTCATGCCAGCCATTATACCGTGAATAAAGAAAAAGAATCTTCGCGTGGTGAAAGAAAATGTGTTATTCTGCAGAAAGGCAAGTTTTTTTTTTGTTTTTTTTTAAACAACACAACAAGCATCTTTGACTTTGCATGCCTCCTCAATTACATATGTAAGCAGGCGTCTCCATGCCAAATGAAAATGGTACAGTAATTACATGTCTTCTCTAGAGAATAGTCCATTTATCAAACAGACTAATTTGAATGAGGAATCCGAATCATGCTAGTGTAATTAAGCATTGTGTGGCCTCATGCATAATGCAGCATTTAGGTATCGACTAAATACCTGGTAAACAAATAGCGTGGGCGTGGAAGAGGATCTGTCTGTTTGTCATACCACAAGCAATCTGCCCGGTCAGTGCAGGCGGCGCCACCGCTAATTTGCCTCCATATGTGGCAAAAGGAATCTCTCCAACCCGCCGCCGCAACGTGAACCTTGACCTTTGGGGCTAAGGAGGAGTTTAAGGAGACAATAAGAAGGGGTCACCCTGGTAACATCGGCGTTGAGTGACAGCCACAGGTCACAAAGAGGAGGCTGTCCCACGCATGGCCACACAGAAGAGGACAGCTTTGGCTGCCACCTCGGTTTCAAGCCTGGGAAAGTGACAGGAAACGTGCGTGCCATGGCAAAGGGGAGAGCACCAATGAAAAGAAGCCTGGACATCCTGAAAGTCCTGAGTACCAGTGGCAAATAAGAAGAGTCTGTGCTTAATAATTGGTCAATATTAACTGCTTGTTTATTTCAATGGTATTGAGCTGTGTGGACAATTTTTTTTACTACTATTCCTTATCCAGATTGTCATTTTTTCCTCAAAGACACACACATATATACTGTATATACACACTATCTTTCAAGCACCTTCTCTGTTTTTTTTTAGTTTTTTTTTAAAGCTACAGGTAATAAGACGTATGCTGTTTAAAGCTGTTAAAACTAAATAAAAGGAACTCAACAAAAACTGTAAATGTGATTAAATATACACCATAGATCACAGGGTCAAGGCAGGAGTAACTCAGTTCTGGAAGTGACGATGAAAACCTGGCACTGGATCCCAAATTTGATGGGAAGCCATCGGGAAGCATATAGCGAATCCCACATATTATTGCCGGCAAATGAAATCAATACTATCTCCTGAGCTAAATAACACTTGCACTAAATGAGAAAATGTGTTTCTGGTTTTGGTAATTTAGGTGAAGCAAGCCTTTAATTAGCCCGATAGAAGACACGGACGACTGCTGCCACTATAAGCCTTTTAGATTAATTTCTTCCACTCGCTGTGGAGTGGAGTCTTTTAATTTACCTTCACATGTCTGTGTGTGAGCGCTCTAAATCACTCGCGGGTGTTAATGTGAGCTCTGTGTGTGTGTGTGTCGGGCGGCCCTGTGATGGACTGGTGACCTGTCCAGGGTGCACCCCTGGCCTTTTTCGCCCTATGTCAGCTGGGATTGGCACCAGCAGCCCCGCACGTGGAGGATAAAGCAGTAGACAATGCATGGATGGATGTTGTGTTTTGCAGTGATCATACAGAATGTGGTGCGTGTGTGTGTGTGTGTGCTGCTGTTACCACCTGTCAACAAAACCGTCTGCATGCGAGCGGTGCTTTTATTCTCCTCTGAGCCACAGAAAAAACACACCTGCTTAAAGCGACTACTCAAACATTCAGGAGCACAAGAAAGAACAAGGAATTTGTCAAGTGGCCGAGCAATGGGGTTTTCGGGGTTTTTTTCCTCCTCCCTCCGTCCCCCCACTCTCTCTCTGTCCCCTCCCTCTCACTCTCTCCTACCATTCTCCTCCAGCCTGCTCTCCTCTCCTCTCCCTTTTTTTTTTTTTTTTACCAGAGGAACAGATGGAGTTGAACCCGAGGGGAGGGGATGAGGAGATGTGATGGTCAGATCGGTGTCACACATTTTTTTGTCACATGACAGTCTGTGTGCATGTGTGTCCAGGTTTCACATATGGCCTAAATTTAGATCCATTCCAAATGTAAGCAAATGGCATATTTTAACAACATCACATTTGCTGTCGTCCCCAGATTTACAGAAACATTTTCTCTGGAATATTAACTGAATTGAAACTTTCAGCTTTTTTTCTTTTCTCCTTCAATCCACCCTCATTGATGTACAATGCCGCAGCCCGCAGGCTCAAAAGCCAATATGTGAAATTCCACAAAACCTCCATTTTAGCCCTCCATTTCATCAGTGTCTACAACAAATTTGAAGATTTTCCTCTCACTGACAGCATCTGTGAGCTGTTGTGTCCATGTGTTCCCGCACTAATTCTCAGCTCCTGAAGCCATAAAGACTTCAGCGGCGTTTCTTGATCAAGACTACAAGCGTTTTCTTGCAAATGAGGGTTGTATTTTTATCATCATAACAATAACATCATATTTGTCAAGCTGTGACATCTGTGAACACAGTGACCCTGGCAAACAAAGGCGAGACACAAAAGCACGTTGGCTACAAACCCTGAAGTTAATCAAATGTACGCGGAGGAGAAAATGAGGACGAACAGCTAAACTAATTAAACTGTCTGTTTTCTGTACAACGTTTCCAGTGGGCTCTGCTTTGGTTTTTTACCTCAAATCAAAGTGCTTTGTATAAACTACCTAAGTGTTACTGCTCTCCTAGGGAAAACAACAAGATTAGTCATTTCAGAAAATTGCTGAAAACACAATTTGTTATATTTGTTATAATTTAAGTCCTGTTGTGGCAGCAATTATGACTGTGTCAAAAACGAACAGAGGAGGAAGTCAAGCAACACCACAGATGTTAGTCAGACTTTGCCACAGGACAAGAGTGTGCTTTCTGTTTCTTGCAAATTACCTCTGAAGTGGTCCCTACTGTAACCATGACAACAAGGATCCCGTAACTTTTGCCATATTTGAGTTACTGTGCAGAGGTGTGGGGGAAACAAAAGCAATACTCAAACAATATATATATAACGCAGAAAAGGGCAAGAAGATTAATACATAACGCAGGATATAGAGACCACACAAATGAAGTGAAGCTCTAAAATGTCCAGTTTAGACAAGGGAGGATAAAATCTAAGAGGGAAATTAAATTAAAAAGGCAGTGTTGCCAGGACAACTTTAAAAAGTATGTGTATTTCAATCTCAGGGGTGAAATTATGGAACAGTCTAACAACACATGAATTAAAGCAAGAGTAAAAACATAAATCAAGTATAAGGATGAAGAACAGCAGTTTAATCCAGGACGGAAATATTCTTAACGAGGTGTTAATTCAACATGTTTTTATAATCCTGACTCGGCCTTAATCAAACTGAGCCTGAGCAAATGACCCACTGTCTTCCATCGTGAATGAGATTTATCTTTCCAGCTGTAATTCATCATAGTTTTTGGAAACGATTGACAATGAATGAGTCAGATGACATGGGAAAAACCTGTCCGATCGTACAACATGCTCCTTTGACTCAGTGTTACCGTGTCCCCGCAACGCTGATGATGAGTGAACATTGTGAGTACAGCCAACAAGAATTATGCACAAAAATAACAACAAAACCAGCTCTACAGCCTCACGGTATAGTGTGACGAAAAACAAAAAAAAAGCTGTCGCGTTGTCCTCACTTGGTCTCGTCAGAGTGTCAGTTTCCTCTGATGTGCCCCGGCTCATCACCCCTGACAAGGCCCCACACCGGCCCTCACGGGTAAGAGAGCACCCTTTCACACTCACCCTGGACACAGACTATCACCACCACACCCACAGACTACGCTCTGAGGGAGCCTCACAAAATGTTCGCACATTTGCTCAGCAATAAAAATATCATGTAACACGTTTTCATCCTGTGATAGGTGAAAAAAAAATCCATGCTCCGGTGTAAAGCGCCCACTTCTTTGTTTTTGCGAGAAATCATTCCCTGCAAATCTCCCTTCCTTCCTTCCTTATATACATGTATGTATTTTCATTAAACACACTGTACACATTACAGTATACCCTGTGCTCATGAAAGATGCATTTCCATTCAACACAAACAGCGGGGTAGTTGTTTTTTCAGCACCGTAGCTGAGAGCTATTTGAAAATAGATCTCAGACTTGTTCTTCTCCAAACAGCTGCCATTATTCATGAATGTCAGCGCAGGAATGCATTTCATACGTCAGTGTCAGAGAGATTATATTATGTTACAAACTCTGGCTGGTGTTGGGAACATTTTTTTTTTAATACAGCAAACAGTGCATCAGTAAAATAAATATTGCATGCACTTCACCTTGAAGGATGTGGTATGGATTCCAAACCTATGCTCCAGGAAGTGTGTGTGTGTGTACGTCAGCTATACGAGAGAATTATTTCTGTGGAGGAGCAGCTCTTTCCTCTTTTTTTTTGGAGCACTCAATAAGCAGGGATCTTTGCTGCGAGCCGGAGTCTGAGCTTTGGCTCCCACTCATGTAGGTCACACCTTATTATGGCGAATGTAAAAGTTCTTGCCACAACTCTGTGTTTAGAAAATGAGAAGGAGGTCCCCGATGTGCATGTGTGTCACAGATTTAAACGCCACTCGTTTCACCTCCTTTCTGGAGTGTTTTTTTTTTTTTGTTTGTTTGTTTGATCTAAATGAGAATTCGGGGGGGAAAGTGGAACAGCCCCCGAGAAGGAGAGGTGAGAAATCCAGAGTGACGTTGCCACCTCACAGCCCTGAAATTGTGCGGGGAGAAGTTGTGCCAGTCTCTTTGTTTGGAGATTAATGTTGCGTCAGTCACATTCTTTGTATCAGGGACACTCGCCAAAACTGCACGGTGGAATCGAGCTACATCAAAATCACCCATTCTGATGTAGAGGAAAAATAGGAGCACAGTGTTTGGTGAGAATCAGAAATTTATCTGACAGGCATGGGCTCCCGCTGTTATGAGCTATTGATATTCTGCCAGTCATAGCTTGCCATTTGTGGCATCATCAACCGCTGTCTTTTAACTTTATGTGTGTGTGTGTGTGTGTGTGTGTGTGTGTGTGTGTGTGTGTGTGTGTGTGTGTGTGTGTGTGTGTGTGTGTGTGTGTGTGTGTGTGTGTGTGTGTGTGTGTGTGTGTGTGTGTGTGTGTGTGTAGGAGGAACATTAGAGGGTTGTGTTGCATGGCTGTACACATGCGGGTCTGAATTAGGAGGCCCCTCTTTCACTTTTTTTCTTTCTGCAGGCTTTGTTTAGGGGGCATGACACATTTCTGAGGGGCTTTGGATTCCCTGGCCTGATAATTCCTTCAATTATTCAATGGCTGGCTGACAGATGAAGTGGGGCCATAAATAAAGCAAATCTGTGGGCATATGAGCTCTGACAATACAAACACACTATTAGCTCTCATTTGCTCGACTCGTCCTTGAAGGTACACCACACTCTCTCTGCACACTATCCTGGAAACGGAGAGGTGGGTTAGTGGGCAGAGCTCTTCGATTCACTACCTGCACATTCAAGCGCAAACAACAACGTCATGGAGGTAGGAGGGGTCAGAAAGCCGCGCTGAATACCTGCCAAACTCTTGTAGGAGTCGACTTATCTCTGCTTGTCAGGTCAGCTCTGCCGTGTAGGTTTTTGCGAATTCAAGTGCACGCCTCTTCCAGATGCTGCTTCTATCATGACTTGATGGTGCTAACGTGCATCAGATTAGAGCTCTTTTCTTGCGGAGAGGCACCACTTCAGCGACAGAGTCATGACCCCACAATAAAAAGCCGATTTTCACAGACAACCCCCCCGCCTCACCCGCCAGTCCTGCACTGACTTAGTGCAGTCAAGTGTGGGACAAAAGCCAAAGCTTGGGTGCTTTGCTCCGCCCTAATGAAGTTGTAGGTCTTGTTTCTGACTGCGCTCTGTTGGAGAAACAAAGCTAATCATAGAGAGAGCAGCTCCAGACTGTTACAACAGAGGGACCAGGTGCTCGCTGTTTTTTCCTCCTCCTCCTCCTTTTTTTTTTTTGCAAAGCACCTGCCTTTAACCATCTGCACCTGCTGTCTGTAATAAGACAAGGGTGCAGCGCTCTCAGCACTCCCTGAGAGTATGATGGGATGGCACTCAGTGTACAGTCAACTCTTATCTCCTCCTGAGTCTCTATAAATCCTTCAAAAAGAGAGGGGGAAAAAACCGAGACATATCTCTGAACCTGTTTGTTGCCCTGAACAAGGAAATGTGTCACAGCAGAGGTATAGTGTGCCTCGTGTGCTCACCAAGATTAAACCACAACAGCGCGCAGACATTAAGTGTCAGACAGCTTTAGATTGGTGTTGCATATATTCAGGAGACCTTTTAGCTCCTGTGGCGTCCCATTGTTGCACAAGTTTAATCTCCTCAGCAACAGACTCCTGATGTATTTGGTTCACAGGAAGGTCAAGGACAAGCCAAATGCCCCACCCTCTTCCTGCAACAAAGCCTGCGAGGAGGAAAATAAACTGTCAATAACTTCTCGCTGCCACACCTACTCCTTGGGGCATGAAGTCACGTCTGCTCATTTTGCACAACCACTGCGATTGTGTGGACTGCTGAAAACATCTCCGACTACAGCATGAAAAATATAATTGTAACTTTTCTACAAGCCTAAAGTTGTATATTGTGTTGAGTGGCGTTCTTATGTTTGTCAAAAATCTGTGATTTCATTGAGGCGGCTGGCCGTTCCATTTTGGTGGCTTCTTAATGATCCAACGACTGCTGTAACTTCCAAGGGAAACCCTCTGTTTTTCGAGTTAACCTCTATGTTGTCTTTAATATTTTCATTTTGTTGTAACGTGTGTATTTATCACTGACGGATCACAACGACTCACTGCCATTTGCTGCATGTTCCCCCAACAAATCTCTCCCGGAACTTTGCACGTCTGGTCGCCTTTTCCTCGATGGAGCTCCCCCCACAGTACATATTTTTTTTGGACACACCGTAAACATTCATCCATTATCTACGGCTTTAAGCTCACTGTTGTAAAAACTCACTGCTGACTCTCTTTCATACCTTCCCCTCCCCTGGCCATGTGCCTTTGTTTTCAACCATGGACACATGTCCATGCTGGTTGGCATTTGTTGTGCATGCTTCTACGTTTTTCCAATACTCGCCATTTGAAGAAAAAGCAGTTTTGATGTTTATCCGTGTTTGGCCCCTGGTTTTCTCTACTTCATTTTTGCCATGCTATTGCTGCCTTCATCTTAAAGCCAGTACCTGGTAAGGGTGTGTGTGTGTAGTTCTGTTTCTCACAAGACCCAAGAATTTGCGAGCCCTCCTGACTCAGAGGAATGCGGGCCGACAGACAGTGGGGAGGGAGTGGAGGCAGCCCCCAATCTCCCTGCAAGAAGCCATTCAACACACAATGACTACAAAGCTGAAGAGTAAGGGCAAAAACCCTGCATATTTCCCGCTGTAAAGTGCAAATGCACGGGGGAACCAAAAACTACACGACGAGACAATCATTCCCATGATCCCATGCTGTTTCCTGACATCGTCGAACAAGGTCTTTTGTTATCGTTTTGACTGAGGGACCCATAGCAGCCAATTAAATACCGTGCATTTAAATGAATCTTTTCTAGGGAATTATTTGGATTTTTGTTTTGGACGTAGCGCTGGCCTTTAAAATCCAAAATCCTCCACCCATAAATACAAATCCAAATGTACTGCAAATTAATAATGGAGTGTCTTCTTGTGGAGACAGGATACAATTGAAGATGAAACGCTGTGCCACCCTGCACTTCAGTCACTCACTCTGCCGCCATCTCTTTGATGTGGGAGGTAGAAAATCTGTGCACCTGTGGGGAGCATGGGAGCATGATGGTGGTAGAGGAGAGGAGAGGAAGGAGGGGGGGGGGGGTGTGTTTGTGAGCGACCGCCAACTTACTTGACTGTCTGTCCACCTTATCCTGCTGCTGTCGCTGCCAGCGTTGCTGTGCCAGACTCTGCTCTTCCAGATAAACAAATGCTAGACAAATTTCTCTTTGTTAAACCTGTGTCGACTGCTGCATAATAATGAAGCCCGGTGCTGCCAGAGCATGTGTCCAGCCAGTAATAATCCTCCTGTCTGAGAGGACAATGAGAAAAGAATGTAATGTATTCAAAACAGACAGAGCCCTCTGCTGCTCCGCTGTACATTCTTCCTTCCTGGACTGTCTTAGCTTTGGCATTAACGCACCTCTTCACACAAAGTAGTGCAGTCACTTCACACTGTATTCATAGCAGATCTGGGACACGGCCCAGGGCATCATTCTAACTATTCTTTTTTTAATTATTATTTTGGCCATGACTCTTCATTCAACTGGGTCTGATATCACAACGCTGTGTCTCCTCTGCCCTGCTCCTTTCACAGAGAGACTGTTGACATAAATATGCAGGAAATTGAGGACAAAGCTCAAAACTGCATGATGAAACGTGACATTGACGCAGTCTAATGACAAAGATCGGTTCGGTCGCTCTTAATAACCAGCACAAACAAGAACAGCTCACTGAAACAATATACGTATAAAAAAATTCCTCATCTTTAAATCCTCAAAAACATCTCAACGGCTATTCTCTGTGGACTTCACCTAATTATGCGTGGAAGATGTCTGAAGGCTGTAGGGGGAGGAGGTGAGAACACAGGCTAGTGGTGGGCTTAATGTGGCTTTAGTGCGCCGCTGAAGGCAGCCAAAGACTTCTTTGGTACCTGGTACATCTGGAACTCTCCAGTCAAGATTAAAGTTACAGTACATTCGGCGTATCACGCATCATTACGGCTGGAGAATTGGCCAGATCACAAGGTTGCTGTGATAATGAGGAGAGGACGACAAGGTAAACTGTGGCAGCGAGACTGCGGATTCAAACGTGATGCATATTTATCTCTGGGGTCTGGTAAAAGGGGCCGCATCTCATTTTCTGGAGGGCAACTGCTTCCAAAGGTCACGTCCAATTAAAAGAAAAAAAAAAAAAAAAAAAAAAAACATCTTGTTGGATTTCCTCAAAAACTATACGAGACAAGTGATTCCATCATTTGAAATTGAAACATCCCCCCCAACCAGCCACCCTACACATGCTGTATATATATGTAATATCATCTTTGTTGAATACGTGTGTAAAGGGAGTGTGAAGAGAGCGAACACATGGTGCACTGAGTAAATGCGTGTCTCTTCCTGTTGCGTAGCAGCCGTGAACACATGTAACATCGCATTACTGCAGAAACTAATGTGATCTGGACTAATGGATTTTAATTGTGTTTGCTCACTGACTGCACCTTTAATCCTCTCAGCTTATACACTATACACACAATTGTTTTACAGTGTGCTCCAAACTTTACATTGTTTTATGATGGTGGTGGAGGAGGTAGCCACACGCTTCACTTAAAGCTTGCGTCGATCGATGTCTTTATATCCAACGATGGATCGTGTGACTTGTGTAACCATGAAAGGCCTCGTTCATGGGGAGGACCTCGCAGACGTTTATCACCAGGTGAACATGACACCAGATGAATGCTGCATTGTCTTGGCTCTGCTGGATTTTTCCAAGAGGCTCTCGGGTTTTCACTTTAAAGCCGACAAACATGGTCAGTGTTTTGTGCACAGCTCATTTCTGGTGCCCAAGAAAAATCTAGTGTGAAATGTGAAATATTAAAAGTAAAATTATTAATTGCCATGGAATATAAAAACTTAGTGGAGCCTTAAACAAGACATCTATCATCTGATCAGCAGGTGCTTCTTTTTGTGCCAAGATACTAAAGTATGTATATGTGTGTATATATACACACATATATAATCGGTGTATACCTGCTGCTGCTGCTCCCTCCAAATGACAGACACTCTGATTTAGTTTTTATTGCTGACTCTAACTCCGGTAATGAAGTTGGGATTGTTATGTTTCTCTCATTACCTTTTCATTAAAGATATGACTAGAAAATGGGGTTGCCATGGCGATGGCTCCATTAAGTCTCAAAGCTGTATGAAGAACTGCATTGTTTACTCTTTTGCCAAGACTGCTGTCTTCAGTAAAATGGGAAGACTCTTTTTTTTTCTTCCCTTCATGCGCCTTCATCTTTTTTTCCACCCGTCCTCTCTTTTATGGTTTTAAACAATGACCTGATGCAAAAGTAAAATTCTTAAATGACCCTATTTGTAAACGCTGAGAGGTTTCATTAGCGTGCTTGTTGCTCCCCAAAATGATAGCAGACACAACCCGTGCAGGGTGATTCACGGGCTGTAAGCAGTAATTTACAGAGAAGAGATTAAAGGAAATGGTATGGAGTCATTTTGTCTAAATGACAGTTGGGCTTAATGTCGACAAAAGCAACTGTCATTTTGTCTGAGCATTACCTGGCGAAGGCGCGGAATTATTTCATTGGAGGCGATGAATATAAATATGAAGTAAAAGCACCTCACACTTGTGTCAACATGTGGAAATGATTCAGACCTCGTATCCTATAGGGTTAACCGACAGAAGACCGAGACAATATCTGGACCTTCAGCCTCGCATAAATCTAAATCTATGGAAAAAAATTATTTAAACTGTTATATTACAGTACAGTAACAGTGTAGTAGTGAGGGAATACTATACTATAATCTTATTTCAAATGCAATTCCCAGTGTGTAAATGACAGGTAAAGGTGCAGTGAATATATGTATAATGTTACAGTAGAGTACAGTACAGAGAGTTAGGCCACCATCACTGCGATACTTCACATTATTTACTACAGTTATTATTTATTACCATGCTATTACTTGGCGATTACCGTAGAAATAAGATGATATTACCATAATATTGCACCCCAGCGACAACATTATCATACTATTACCATTTAGTGTATGTGCTGTAATGTTAAGTCTCACCTTGAAACAAAGAAAAGCAATATTTGTATATGCTATAAAATCATTTCTATGTATTATACGTTACGCAAAGGATGTTACGCAAGGATCTAATATGCAAAACACTTCCCTCCCGACAATCTCTCCTTCAAGCCATGGTTATCCAAAAGGAAGCGTCACTATCACATCGGTGCCCAGAAGCAAAGGTGAATAAAAGAGGCTAAACACAGAGATTGCGACCTTTTTCTCCTCATTCATCAGCAGCATTTTCCAAACCATTAGCCCTGTCATTGCTTCCTGTACTTTTCATGTCTGTTGGCTTGCTTCAGCCTCAGCGCTGTGATTAGTTCAAGCAGGATGCCGCTCATCGATTTTGCTCCACTGGGCGTTAGTTAACCCCTTTGCCAGCTTTTAATTGCTTCTCTTGACTGTTAAAGCAGCAACAGATCCTGCAGGAAAGCGCGGGGTGGTGGGTGGGGTGGGGGGGGGGGATAAAACAACCTTGGAGTGGATGATGTCTGAATGCGGATTTGTTCGCCGGATCTTAAACATACAGGCTGTCATCTTTCCGAATATTCACATGCATCGGATTCTATCTCAAAATAAATGAGTATCTAGGAATGAGGTGTTTAATTGAATGTGTTACCTGCTGGCAACAATTACCAGAACAGATGAGATGATACACACATGAATGAAGGGACATTGTCTCCATCTCTTTCTCTCTCTAGTATTTTCTCATGGCACTGGCTTGACTGACAGAGACATGATAGCCGCAGTAATCAAAAGGAGTTGCATGTACACAAAGAAATGAGCTTGGAACGGGGTGTTTTTTGAGATCAATAAATCACAAATCTAAAAAAAAAAAATGAAGAAGCATCCTGCCCTGAATCTCATTTGAATTGAATTACCTTGAGATCTGTTGTTATGTGATTCATGTCTCTCCTGTCACACAGAGCAAATTAGATAGACATCAGAAGTTTACCAAAGAAATCTACTCTGAGAGAGAGTGATTATAGCTGTTCATCAACAACATTCTAGGTACATAGTACATACTAACACTAAAGTAATAGTAGGGTAATCATTTTCTAAAATGGGAGTATAATAATAGTAATACCGTCTTATTTATATGGTAATCACCAAATCATAGCTTGGTAATAACGATGGGGAAAGTGTGGGATTATTTTTGTGTTTTGCATAAGTTTATATGTATATATATATATGTATTTTTTTTATGTATTTATGTACATATTGGCCAGGTCATGTTTGTAAATGAGAATTGGTTCACAAACATTTTATCTGGTAAAGGTAAAAAAAAAAAAAAAAATCACCTTCATTATAATAGTATTTATAATTCTGGTTCACAAAGATTATATATTTATATCTACACACACACACATATATACACAAATAAATATATGATAGTAGCTGGTAGTATTTTCATTACCAAGCTATAACATAAAAATTACTATGGCAGTATGTCTTTTTATAAAAACATAAAATATGTCCTACCAACTATGCTATTAACATGTTGTTCTTTTTGTCATTTTTAACACATATTATTATAATATACCAATATAAAAACTACATCCCCCCATTATTTGTCCAAACATATGCACCAGCTTTAAATAGTCCAAACACAAGGAAAAAAAGATGTCAACACTGCACTTGTGAACAATCTTATATCCAAACACTTTTCTTAAGCCAGAGCATAAATCCAATGGAAATTAGACACAGCGAAACACCAGGCGCCTTGGGTGTCTAGAAAAGCGCTCTAGAAATGTAATGAAAAATAATAAAAATAATAATAAAAGGTATAATTAAACATGATACAGATGTTTTGATATTGTGTCTGAAAGTCAAACTGCAGCTAGAGTCCACCAGTGGAAGTGGCAGAGAAGTGCCTGCTGCACGAGCAGTTGATAGATTGGTGGTTGGTGGATTGAATTTAGCAATTTGTGGCAAAAACAATTATTTGAAACGAGCCGATGTTTGCTCAGGAACAACACCTCCTTCCTCTCTGAAGAGACAACCTTTCTAAATGAGACTAATACATTTTTATCATTTTATCAATGTTGACAGAAGACCTAGAATGTGGTTACAAGGGCCTCATAAAGGCAGCCAAGCAAAACTTCAATACTTCTAAATGTCCCCTTGGTTTTGTACTGCCTATCATTATTTGAATGTGTTCTGGAGGTCTTTAATTTGCATCCTAATGTTGTGCCCTTGTTCAGTTTAATTTACAATGCAGATGCAGAAGCGCTGAGTGTGATGGGGGTTCATCCCAAGATGGAGGGGGAGTATGGGGGGGGGGGACATTTTTACTCTTATGTTCCTCTATGAACTGAGCTGATAAAACATTCATATTAAACAAAAAGCCATTTGGCATCGGCGAGTGCATTATTAAAGAATGTATGTGTACACATAAAATAATCATTTTAAACACAGCTCAAAGACATGGAAGATTTTTAAATGCATCCGCTGCATGAGAGGGAGCTGCTCCCCTTGTTCCATGATTTGTTCATGTGCCATTTGCTTCATGTCAAAATGTTTACTTAGCAGTAATTTATGTACTCACAGTCAGCATTAGCACAGAGAGGACAAACAGTGCGCGGCACAATCAGGTGGCAGAGTGGTTCCTCAGAGCTGGCACTGTGTAGAAATGACAACGGTGTCACAAGAAACAGATTGGATTAGGTGCTGTTTGTTCGTTTTTTGTTTGTTATTTTCTCAGGGAGGGGCGTTAAAAAGTAGGTTGCAATGCTGGGGCTATGCATGCCCTGCCCAAGGGCTGTGATGACAGTCAGTGTCGTATAAATATTTAATTACTGTACCAGTACTACATTCACGTATCTGTACTTTCTAGCACGACTTTTACTTTTACTCCACTACATTTTATAATGTAAATAAATCGCTCCGATACATTTCCCCGAACTAACTTTGTTTCTACCAAATAAAAATGTATTTATATAGCACTTTTCAAGTCTCGATGACCACTCAACGCTGCTTTACACAACACATTCATACATCACACGTCTTTCATACCCATTCACACACTGCTGTGAGGCGCAAGTACTTAATTTACTTAAAAGTAAATTAACACAACATTTCGGCTGCTTTTTTCCATTCCCGTATTAAAACATATATACAGAGGAAATAAGAATGTGCACTACAGTGTCTTATATCCTTTTTTCAGCACAACCTATAGGCAATCTGATGACACGATTTTTGTTTCCATTTTCACATTTGACTCAACAACACATAAGACGAAAAAAAATGCATTTTGAAAAGCCTGAAGATGTGACCTATAAACAAGGAGTTGTGTATTATTCCCACTGCAATTTACCAAGGGTGTCACGTGAGCACTAAGGGTTAACCCTGTAAGACCCACGGTTGTAAAATTACAACGTTACCTTTAGCCATTCCAAAAAACAATCCGTTATATTTTATCTGTTTTTTTACCACATGTACATAGTCATTGGCTCTTATTGTTCAGTGTAACAATGATAGTGGATGTTACATTTGTTTATAAGTCCCACTTTATGGCCATGAACGCACACAACTTCTCAAGATTTCCTCCGAACAAAATCTCTTTGTCATTGGACTGGATTCATTAGATTAAAGTAAGTAAAATGTCTTTTATATTTTTTTTGGTTGTTATTACAATGTGTGGAGCATGTACATATTTAGTTATTGTGGAATAGATGCATCAAAGTTCATTTAGAGCTTGTTACATATTTGTTGTAATTTTACAACACTGGGTCTTGGTGGTAGCCAAAATAGCAGGCTTGTTTCAGTGGACACAGACAGGTTGTATTCCCTCCACAACACACTGCCTGAAACAGAGGATTTTCTTTATACATGAACAGTATACATTACATACATTATACCCTTGTGTTGTGTTCTGGTCAAATTTGACTGATTTAAATGTTTTATGTCTAAAAAAAAATAGATAGTTAATTTGATCAGACTGAGCTAAAATCCCATGTCTTTGTCCACAAAGAGGATATCGACAGACAATTCAGTTCTGGGAAAGGTGTAAATGTTCCCGAATCTGGGATGTGGAAGTAAGTGGGGGTTCGTATGTTTTTCTTTTAGTATGATAAGCATTTCTACCCAGAGGACTTGGTCCACCACCCTATACTTTTGATACTTAAGTACAGTAAATGTCATACTTTCAAACTTTTAATCAAATCATATTGTAAAAGGTGACTTCAACTTTGAATAAAGTCATTTTCTGGTAAGATATTTTTACTCAAGTATCCCTTTCAGGTACTTTATACAAAACTGCAAAAAGTCAAACTGACATGCACAAACACACTTCTTTTCTCTCCCTTCCTCATGCTATCATCAAGTCAGAGGAGAAACTCATTATTCTTGAAAGTCAATTGCCTTGTCAATGTTCTTCCTGACACAACACAACACAATAAAGGAGGACGGACAAAGTCCATTTGAAGAGATTGTAATCTCCTAATAGCATTAGTAGGTAATCGTGAGAGCGGTTATCTTAAAATTGCACACATAAATATGATTTATATTTTTTCTTACTTTTCAGCTCCAATAAAAAACAAAACAAAACAAAAAACACACTCCTTTAATATGAACCTGTGCTGCATGTGTCATTAAAAAGCAGCAAGTAATTATCCACTTCAGATTTATATTTGATGCTGTATTTTAATTGACAGGAAGGCATGCCATGACCGGGCTGAGCAGCACGTGACCCACCACAGGGACTGTATCTGATTTCATTATTAGCCCCAGTTTGACAGGCTTAGCCCTCATATGTACCATGAACACCTTTACCCTTGGGTAGCTCGAGTTAATTACTTCAGCCCATAATGCCCGAGATACCACCTAATAAGCATGGAGTGTTACAAATTATGATGCTCGGATTAGCTGCTGCTTACTCCCAGAATGAAAGCTTGAATCGCTGCAGTGTTTAGAGCGGCTGAATGGGCTTTCACAAAACGCAGCCAGTGAGCAGCGGGTCAGGCCTTTTTTTTTTTTTTTGCAGTTGTCAGGTGAGTGTGGCTGGGATTGATTAAAGAGCGAGTTCACCCAAACAAATCAATGAATCTGTTGTAGTCATGCAGTGGTATCTGGCTGCAGATACCTGGAGTTTTAATAGCGTAGGTTTGGAGATACAGTTTGTCCCTGAATGTTCTGCCTTAAAAGTCTCATATTATACCCTATTTCTCCAAGTTAACCTAGTTCCCTGGTGTCCTCATGAACATGTCTGTGACATGCTTTGGTCAAAATACCATAAGCACCACAGCAGTTCAATCACCCTGCCAAAACAGCCCTGTTGGGACAGGAAATGACATCAGACACAGAGGCTACTGGGAAAAGTGATCATTTGCAGGCTCTAGCAGGCACATTGCCGTCATGTATAACATGTATCCACTGGACAGGTAAATCCTCTGAGGCTGGAAGTTTGTGTAGGACTCTGTGCTGCACTATGGAGCCAATGACGTCCCAATGACTGCAGAAGTCAACATCACGTGTGAAATATAAGGATTTAAATGATTAAAAAGTTGATTTTGCATAAAATGTCCCCTTTAATGTAAAACTGATGTAGATTCTGTTATCATTTGGGGCGTAACATGTGGCCTGCCTCTTAATATCATGTTATAATGAAAACATGGCCCACTACCTCTTCTTCCATCTAAACACAGCATGTGTGGCTGAGGCACCAGCTGCCAGCGAGGTGATTGAATATAGACAGATAGTAATAAGGCAGTTGACATTGAACATTAAACTAAATATATAATATATATAAGCTTGTTTGTTGGTGCATTATGTTATAAATCTAAAGCATCGGAAACCTAAGACCTGATGAAGAAATCACAATGAAATTCTGACTAACTTTCAGGAACTTTGCACTGCTGAGTCGCGCTATTGAGCTTCTCAGATCTATATGTTATCAGCACTAATGCAAATCTCTTCACCTTTATCTGAATCTATGGCAAAAGACCTGACCCCATTGTAAGAAGTCCATCTGCAATGCATTATTAAAGACACAACTAGGGTTTTGTTAATTGTGTTATTTTGGAATGAACTCTGTAAATTGTTATGATTTTGCACTTAAATTAACCTTGTGTTATGACAGGCAGTAAAGAGGAACCTAAATGCAGCACTTATGCAGGGTAAACTTCCAAGGAAACGACAACAATTCCAACACAAAATACTAAACTGAAAGTTTTTAACACTGGTGAACAGTCAAAAAAAGCAACACAATCCAAAACCACTCAGCAATAAAAGAGAATGTTTGGCTGCTTACCAGAAATAGACAAGAGGATCTGTCAGGTACAAGGGAAGGTGAGTTAATGAGACACAGGTGAAAACAATTAGGAGCAAGTGTGGGGAATGAGGAAACAGTGTCAGACAGGAAGTGAAGGAAACTACAAAGTAAAACAGGAAGCAAAATAAGACAAGCTATAGAGGGAGAAAAAAACTAAGAGATAAATAATTATAATAGTAATGGCAACACCAAGTTATGGAGACCCAGTCATGAAACTATAATTTGTGGCCATGAAATACTAATTAATAATATAACTAGGGCTGAAGCTGCATGATGGACAATTTTTATTGTAGGTTGGGAATGAGTTACAAAGATATTATCAAAAGCCTGACATTGCAAGGAATCATTATCAACTGTGAATACCGTCGCACCTTTACTTTAGTGTAGGGTGCGCTCCATTTGTTGTGGCCACGAAATATGAATTAGTGTGTCAAAAATTAATATTTTTTGTGTCACGTCTTAGTAGAATTTGAATGAGGAAAAACATGAAAAACAATGAGCATTCCATGTCCCCACTTGATTATAAAGGCTTTTTTTAATCAGTGACAATACGTGCATTTTCTAGAGGCAGTTAGAAGAGTCTGTGCTCCCGTGAAAAAGACGAATGCAGAAGAGAAATACAGCTAATGTTATTAGAGTAACAGCTACAATAGGTTGTGGCTCACAAAACATAAGTTAACGAGACAGTGACGAGATGATCAAACAGCCCTCATGAATTGTACATGCTGACAATATTAGCTGTCAGCCAAACACGGTGCTTAGTGGCAGCTATTAGACAAATCCATGGGTGTAAGAGGTTGCAATCAGCAACACATTCAGCGCTATGGATGAGGGAAAAAAACAGCAGCAGTTTTAGTTTTAAATGATTTAATTTACCCACTTGTGCCAAGCAAATGCAATCACACTCAAGATGTTCACTCTGAGAAAAAGATGCAGTGCAGACAGAGGTCAAACCCAACTAATAGGCTTGGATATGAGAATGTAGCCAAGCTTTCATTTCCTGCAGGCTCTGTGGATGCAGCACAAGTTCTTCATGTTTAATGGGTTGACATTTTAAATGTTAGCAAAGATAATTCTCTGTGCTGCTCAAGGATTAACAGCAGCTACGGGCAACTTTTAAGGTGGAATTTTTATTTCTTGCATCCCTCTAAGAGCATTGGTTCTCTCTGTGAATCCGTCAGTGCACATTAAGTTGTCAACATGATCATTCAGACTGTTCCGTTTGCTTTTACTGGCTCTCTTAAACACTTCAGTGTTGAGTTGAACTTCAAATTTTTCGAAGAACGAATATATTTCAACCTCACTATCAAAACTTCAAATATTCCGTTTCCTGACAGGGAGAAAATGAATGATAGAGCGTTGATTAAACAATTATTACACCAATGCTATGGTTGTCAGACAGCAGCGAGTGAGGTGTGAAGGAGGTTGATCAGAGGTCTTCAACAAGTTTTATAAATGTCTTTAAATACACATTAACATGAATCCAACATAATGTCAAGAACAGATAAATGGAGGCAGAAGACATTATCTTTCATCCACAGGTGGCTTGAGGATTCACTGTGATATGTATGTTTAAGGTACAAACATGAATCTGTCAATTATTTTAATAGCTCAGTATTGCATGCAAGATAACCAGTATGTTTATGCACGGCAGTGGCATTGTTAAGGCATTGTTATCCATGCCTTAAAGGGAGAGTTTTTAAATTTAGTAAGTAAGTAAATAAGTCAATGTTATTGATACAGCACCTTTCACAGATCACAAAGTGCTTCACAGGGCGGTGTAAAGTACATAAAATACTGAAACAGAGTAAAATAATATAACAATAAGAACCCTAGTCTAATTAAAAAGAAAAGTTTTGAACTGCTTTTCAAAAGCGACAACAGTGTCTAGGCAGCGATGGGAAAATGGGAGAATGATCACCTCACGTCTTATAATGGGTCTCTGGGACCACGAGTAACATCTGACCTGCTGACCTCAGTCAAGATGCGAAGCTGTAGCAGGTTCTAAGATCCACTGGTAACCAGGGAAGTGAGGCTAAAATAGGCATGATATGCGCCCTATTTTGAGCTCCAGTTAAAAGCCTTATAGCAGAGTTCTGGACGATCTGAATCCGGTCAAGTTGTCTTCTTATATAAACAGGTAAAAAGATTAGCAGCAACATTTATTGGTGAAGTTGAATGTCTCAGCTAAATACCCCTCACATTAGCCTTCTTTTCTAAGTATGTCGGAGAACCTACATTACGTAGCCTTCAGTTAGCATCAAAACTCAAAAGATGTTTAGTTTGTCCACTTTGGGCGACTGTAAAAACATGTTGGTACAAAATGGCGGCCTATGTAGAATTGACCTGGCTCCTGATATTAATATAAAATCCTGGGTTCATGAAAAACTTAATAGAATCAGGTGATTGTACACTTTTCTAATGATCTAATAGCACCTACACGAAAATGTCGTGACACACAAACTACTGACAGGCAAAGCAGTTGTTTTCAGTGTAACTGAATCATTAAAATCAGTTAATTAAAAAGATTAGTTCAGTACTTCCTGCATGACCGGAGCACAGACTCCGTCTGACACAGTCGCTGAATTAAAATACGGCTGAACATGTTGTGATTTGGCTCCAATCACCGGGTTTCTGCAGTGCTGCCTCTAAATACACCAGACTCCTCTGTTAAATATTGAGATTTTAGAGATTAACGCATGTTTTCAGGATTTTTACACATTTTTATTTGTAATAAATACAAATTTATTATACAACATTTTTTTACACAGTCGTCTGGACTCTTCCAGTCCAGACGACATTAGTATCACCAGAGCAGGTACTAAAATAGAATGGAAAAACAAAGTAACCCAAGTCGAGTCGAGCCATGTCAAGCTGTGCTACAACTGTATTACTGGAAAAGTGCCCTTGACTAGAAAGGATGTCATTCTTTCCCATTTGCAGAGTAAGCATCCTCTCCAAAATGCAATGGCGAAGCAAGATGGTGGCCTCTATACAGCCCTATTTGAAAGTACATACAACAGCCTATTCTGGACTGGGAATACTAAACAATTTTTTATTTTAATAATCCCATATTATGCAAAATCAACTTTTTAATCATTTAAATCCTTATATTTGCGACTCTGGAGGTCCTATCAGTCAGCAAAATGTGAAAAAAAGTGGTCCTCCTCAGTCTCAGTACAGGAGATAAAACCGATGTTGACTTCCGCGCTCACTGGGATGTCACAATGCGCTACATTCCTGGAATTGTTCTGGCAAATGCTGGCGAGGGCAACGGTATCTGAAAACCGGAATTCCGTGAAAAGTTATATTTTGGGCTCCACAGTGCAGCACAGAGTTCTACACAACCTTCCAGCCTCAGAGGATTTATCTGTCCAGTGTCCAGATACATGTTATATATGACGGCAATGTGCCTGCTAGAGCCTGCAAATGATCACTTTTCCAAATGCTTACTGCTGTTAGCTCCCAGTAGCCTCTGTGGCTGATGTCATTTCCTGTCCCTTAAGTGTTGTGATACTTTTTTTTAAGGTGGACCTAAAGATATACTACTAAACAGAGCGTTCTGAACAGGGCTGTTTTGGCAGGGTGATTGAACTGCTGTGGTGCTTCATTCTTATGGTATTTTGACCAAAGCATGCCACAGACATGTTCATTAGGACACCAGGGAACTAGTTTAACTTGGAGAAACAGGGTATAATATGACCCCTTTAAAGCGATGGCTAGTGCTGTATATTCAATTTCTGCAGGTAAAGCATTCTAAATATGTGTGACATATCTCATGAGAGAAGAAAATGAGAACCTGTAAACTGCAGCTTATTTAAAAGCTATAGAAAACATTATATAACGGCTTTCACACAGTGGTGACTACTACTCCTCATAACCAGTAGTATTAGAGTGCCAACTTTTCCAAGACAATTACTACTATGTCACAATATGTGGAGCTGCCAGCAGCCTCCCCCCTCCCCCACACGCATGCACACTGCTCAAAGAGCTATGAGTAAACTAGGATGTATAGTGCTTTGTGCTAATGGTGTGTCTTAAAGTGTTCCAGTTCGCGCCCTCTTGCACTCGCTGAGGTTAAGTTCACATTGTCTTACTGTCTACATGTGCAAAAACAATTACACGGCACAGAGACGTGCAGGGGAGGCCGACCATTTCATGGTGATTAGGTGTATCGAAGGTGGCGCGTTTGTAACTACATATGTGGGTGGGGAAGTGGGGGTAAAAACTTGAGACAATGCTCCACTTTATGAGCGCGCACACAGTGCACAGAAGCCCTCCCACACAGTCTTTGTTAAGCCTTCTCTCTCTTGAGCTGGCACTTCAGCCTTCCTGAGCTCGTTGACTCCCACTGGATGCTCTCCACCGTGTTTCCTGGGTGAGATATATATACGGGGGGCTCTCTAATACTGTGACATCCGTATCAATTTCTTTTCACATTATGCCCCCCGCCCCCCTTCCTCTCAGCAAAATACAATTTAATCCTATTTCAATATAAACTCATCCAGTTTCACAGATTAAGAGTTGTGCAAAATTTAGTGTTAAACTTTCCAAGGATGTGATGATTTACTCTGTATTTAATGTGTGTACGACGTATATAAATTATAATAACTCAAACTGTCCTCTTTTTTAATGTGCCCTGGTTATGATGTTTAGAGGTTTAGATTCTCTGTAGGAGACCTTGTTATACCAAGGGTAGGTTTCTATAACAACCATACATCATAATGAAGCAGAGACTCTGCATTATGAAATGGCACGGTGTGCTGTATAGGACGGAATGTGGAATTTATTTAACACACGAGTTTGGTTTAAGGTTTGATGAATCCATTGACCGACAAACGGTAATTATATGAAGATGATTGGCACTTTTATTTCTACATCATACTTTATATTTTAAATGTATCCATATTGTATACAGCAATAGAGGCATCTAGTGGCTTTTTGTTCCACGATATACATTTTACAAATCCCCACAAATGCCAGCAGACATTATGTGTGGTGCAGTTTTTAAGGGTTTGTTTGCTCAATGGGAAATGAGGAATGCAGCCATTCGCTCAGAAAGTACAACACAAATAGATGCACTGGGTGGGAGGACTGACAAACAGGGTTCGGTCCGTCTCGTGAAAACGAACACCGGTGGTTTTAATTTACTGACTGCATTAGTCAGCTCCTCTTCAACCGAGCTTTGGTGTTGTTTCGTTGGCAGCTGCAAAAGTTATTAATGGAGCAATAACAGGAGGCAAGTCTGGGCACAGAATATTCTATTCTCACTCAGATTGTGTAATGATTTTCCAAGAAAAGGGAGGGCTGCCTCCTATTTCTCATGGCAGTTTTTTTTTTTTTTTTTTTAATGGAGTTGCGAGGGGAGGAGGTGACAGAAAATCCTGCTCCTTGGGTTGATTGACTGCAGCTATATCTTTCACCAGTGAGAGTCTATGCAGATGAAAAAATGCTGTATTTTCATAGCAGATAGGAACCAACAGGGATGGGTCAGGTGACTGTGAAATGCTGTCACTTATGCATTCATCGTCTACTGCTTTATCCTCCACATGAGGGTTGCAAGGCTGCTGGTGCCAATCCCAGCTGACTTAGGGCGAAAAAGCAGGACACAACCGGGACTGGTCGCCAATACCCGCAGAAAAACCACGCACACACAAGAGAAAACATGCAAAGTTTAAGTTTAATTACTTGCCTATTCTTATAACCAGAGCTGGTGTATAGTATGGTCAGCCATAACATATAGGATAAGACACATTCTAGGCTCCTTTCAAGGTTCCCCTTTTAGATATCAAGGCGCCAGGCATCTGGACCTGACTCCAGAGGTTACATCATTGGTCGTCACCTGATAATCGAAAATCTCTATGACAGAAATGAACCAGCAACATTCTTTCTTTACAGTAATAATACGTAACAATATGTATAATCCATTGGATTGTGAGATCCATCCATCCATCTATCCTCTCCCGCTTTATCCTCCACATGAGAGTCACAGGGGTGTTGGTGCCACACCCACCATAAGGTACACCACGGACAGGTTACCAGTCCATCACAGGGCCACATAGAGACAAACAACCATCCACTCTCACACCCACATCTACAGGAGTGTCCAATTTGCCTAATCCCCAAATCTGCATGTTTTTGGAATGCAACAGGAAAACCAGAGAAGCCGGGGGAAAACCCACGCACACACGGCGTAGAACATGCAAACTCCATGCAGAAAGGCCCTTGTTACCGTATCCTTTGGTTCCCAGACATTCTGGCCACATTATTTTAGGGGCAGAAAAGTTTCAGCCACATTTGAAGTAGTATGACTTCTTTTTACTTGACTTCTTTTGGCAAATCGTTAAACAATTCTGAAGAACCAAATGACTGACATGCTGTTTATTTATAGAAAAGCACTTGGCTAGACTGCCTGATTGCTTAATAGCAACTATTACATGTTTGTCTGGATGAATCTGGATTTTATTCATGTATTTGTATTTTGTAACCTACTACAAAATCCCCTTAAGAAGTACACTCTAAAAGTGCTAAGTCGAACCATATAAGGTTCTTCGGCTTGTCCTCATAGGAGAACCCTTTTGGAGGGTTCCACCAAGAACCCTTTATTCAGGAAAGGGGTTTTAAAGGGTTCTCTGGATCAAATGGTTCTTACTAGAACCATTAGTGTTACCAAGAACCTTTGAAAAACCCTTTCTGCGGGAAAGGGTTTTTCAGAAGCAAATAGTTCCAGGTAGAACCTCAGCCCTTGTAGAAGAACCCTTTTGGAACTCTTATTTCTAAGAGTGGAATCGGTCACTATCTCAAGAGCATTCACCTGCCTCGTGTGTATATATATCCAAACTGCAACTTTAAACACAGCTATAAAAAGCATTGAAACGTGTAAACCAGTCTCTGAGAAAAAATCACCTTTGCTGTAACGCACATTAAATGTTGCATAAAGCGGAGCATGTTGACAAAGCATAAATGATGTAAAGGGCACCTTAATTAGCCTCCACATCAGCATAAAATAAACACACATAAAGATGAACATTTCCAAATATTTCTGCTTTAATGCAACCGAGTATAAATCAATACATATATAAGCCGGTCTTCACTACTTTTTTTTTTTGCCACAGGCCGCTGTATTGATTCTATGCATGAGCCTGCAGAGTTATCACAAGACAAATTGCACGGACTTGAATTTGACAATGCTTTTATGAGGAGCGCTTCATTGATTTCTGGATGGTGGCTCTGTTTGATTCCCTTACATGGAAAGAGGGATGGTTGCTTTATGGAGACACACACACACACACACACAAAGTGAAGCTTATTCTGATTGCCTTATTGCCTTATTGTGTTCCAGTGGCAGTTTATGCAGCGCCGTGTCAGGGAGTTAAAGTTAGTGACTGTTCCTCGGATGTACTCGCCGTTTCCCCTCGACCGTGTCTGAGACCTGTGGGGAATAGCACCGGGTTGCAACTTTTCCAGGGGATATGACGTGTCAGCGAAATGTGTCCCGCAGCGTGAGGCTTGACACTGCAGTGACAGCGCAGCAATATTTCCCCCTCTTGTTTCAGAACAAATTACCAGCAGCATGACATCAGAGGGCTCGTCGTGCACCGAGACCCTCACACACACACACACACACACACACACACACACACACACACACACACACACACACACACACACACACACACACACACACACACACACCATGAACTTCCAGTAGTCGGCTCTCCAGGTGGAAGAAGAGTCTCGCTGTGAGATAGGCTCCTGTGTGAATTTCACTGTTTTCTTTTTCTTAGATATTTCCCCCAAAAAATATTAGAAACCTGACTCTGAACTCACTTTCATTACTTAAAGGTGAAGTAAGTAGTTTATAGTGCCATCTAGAGGAGAGGCTGAAATTTACAACAAAGAACTGCTCCTCTGCTCACCCCCTCCCTTCCCTGAGCGCTACGGTATCCGCAGCTGGTCAAATGTCGTCCTCGTTGTCTTTCTCCGTGTCAACAGATGAGGTTCGTGAGGCGAGGGAGAGGGCGAGCTACCGCGGCCGTAGCAGACGAAGCGGAGAGAGTGGAGGCGGGACTTCCACTACAAGTAAAGAGACGCTTGATTTGTTCTCTCGCGTTTGTCCTTACAGGCTCCGGTAGAAACATGGCATCTCGCTGCTAACAGTGGCAATGCAATGTTATTTTACATGACTTTTTGAAACACTACGAAAATGTAACAAAAACTATTATACAGCGACTAGACAATGCAGGAGCACATAATATGTATAAAAAAGTGGATTTTGGGTTATATAAACCCATAAATACTACACATTGTCCCTTTAAAAGTAGTAAATTATATTGTTGTGGCCCTTAAAAGGCCACAAAATGCAATTATCTACAGAGTTGACACATTTGATGAGAGCTCCAATATGGCACACATGCATTTCTTTGATTTACTCATTTACTTTCATTTATAATGTGACTAATGGATGGCCTCTTGTCACTACATTAGAAATGACTTCCAGGAAATCACAGGCTTTTACAATAAATAAAACCATTATCATTAAACAAGTTTTAACTGAGCTTCTACAGTGATTTCTAAGTGTGGTTTTTACAGTAAAATACAGCTAAATTACAGTTATGATACCATATGAGTACTGTGAAGTAATAGTAAAATATATATAAAAAAGCATGTATACAGTAAAACACTGCAAAATCACAGCGGTGATGAAATAAATGTAAAGTTACAGTGCACAGCTACAATGTACTTCTCTGAAAAAAAGTGAGTTTTGTCTCGGCACCATTTTTCTTTTCCACAGGGTTTTTGTTGATTTTTTTTTTTTCTTGGCTGTGTGGAATAAAGCAGCATTCTGAGGAGGAGTACTGTCATGCATCACACACCAGGAGGAGCAGGGAAACAAACAGGGCCAGATTCATCAAACAGACTGAGTTGCACAGCAGGATCGGGGAACGTTAGGTGTTAATCAAAGTTGAACGGCGAAACTTGTTTTATTCCAAAGGGAGAAAGAAGGGGAAGAACACTACACATCACATATTGTAATCTGTCCTGCTCAGAGAAAAGGGGGAACATAAAACCTTGGCTGACATATGATTGCATGTACGCAGGGGATAATGTAACCTAAATGTGTAAAGACGTGGGAAATGGATAGTCGCAAAACCAAAGTGACAAAGTTTTCTAATGTGACCCCATATTTTAAGAATTCAAACAAGCATCGTTTACTCAGTCAGTTTTGCATATTTTGCATTAAAAAAATATGCCGTGCCACCCAGTCACTCTGGCTTATTTGTTTTTAAGTCCTGCAGACTTTGATGTGGCCTGTAATCTTGCCCCGTCTATTAGGATATTCGGAACAAAGCAGAGCGTAAATTAGTAGAGAAGCCGACATCCAAGTCGCTTTTTTTGATAAAGTCTGCAGCTCCTAATTGGATGAATGGATTTATTTTTGGTTTTTTTGCAACAAGCATGGCGAGTCTTCCATTTAATCTCCATGGGCTCCTCATCCTGCCTCCCCACCCACTCACCAGATTGATTGTATCCAATACCAGACAATGGCATCAATGAATTCAAGTAGTTTTTCCCGCTTCTCTCTGGGGCAGACAAGAAAGAGGATCATTTGCATGCAGGTGACATGTTCAAATGGGGCAAGGCGAGATGAATCAAAATGCAAGTCAACAGTTTCCTAATGCATTGACCTAATTATGCACCCATCTTCCTGCCTTCCTTTTTCCCCCCACATGGGCTTCTCATATTCCATTTAAACATTATTCAGTGCTGGCTGTGATGAAAAGGTCTGTGCTGATTCACTGGCTCGAAGTTTCCCTGACTTAAATTGAATTTACTAGAAGCATCAGTGTGTGTATGTATGTATATAGATAGATAGATAGATAGATAGATAGATAGATAGATAGATAGATAGATAGATAGATAGATAGATAGATAGATAGATAGATAGATAGATAGATAGATAGATAGATAGATAGATAGATAGATAGATAGATAGATAGATAGATAGATAGATAGATAGATAGATAGATAGATAGATAAAAAAAAGGTAAAGTAAAGGTGCGGTAAAATGCGACAGTTGTTGCAACATAGTACACTGCTGAGAGTCTTTTATTGTACTTCCTATCCAGGATGCTTGTAAGGTTGGACAGATCGTCTTACATCCTCATCCCGACCACTGTGACCACAACATGAAAAACCTGGCTGTTCAGGAGGAGACTACACTCATGGAGAACAAAACAAGCAACAAAGAGCACACACAGAGTCATGATGGTGGAGCGTTGATCCCTGAGGAACTTTAAATCATGTTGATCACCACACAGATGCTAAGCTATGTGAAATACTGGGTCTAGTGACTAAAAGGCAGGTGGTGGATCTTGGATTTATTCAGGGTACTTTTGCAGAGTATGGATAAAAAATGTCGCAGCTATTTTCCTGAACCTGTGATACATGAAGACACATTTAAGTAGAACAAGAAGAATCTTTGTTATTCCTCGACTACAGAGATTTGTGCTGCATTTTAGATGGAAAACGTGTATAATATTGTGAAATTATTCTGCAAGCAGGTGCATTTGTTTTAGTATGTGACAGTCTTATCACACCGGTAGAAAGGGTGATGGAGACAAGAGACTAAATGAGAAGGGAAAAGCAGCAAAGGAATAAACCTAGCAGTGATTGTTGCCACCCTCCTCCACTGTCTGGGCTGAAGCTAAAATGAGAATGACCTAATCATACAACCAGACAAATCATCATAAATGACATGATATTAACTCTGCCAGACAGCTGTTTTGTTTTTTTTCTCTGTAAGTTCTGCATTTTTGCTTGAGTTTGTGCTTTTTTTTGTGCCCTTGTTATCTGGCCCTTCAGACTCTGAGGCAGAGGAGCAGAAAGATGGCAGTAAATCATTCTGTACGACGCCACAGGCAAGGGCTCTTTTTTTTTGCATTTTCCCCCTTCTGCTCATTGTACCTTCATACCAGACTCTGTGTCTCAGCAGGACACCACTCCCTTCTGCTCTGGCCCAGACCCACCATACACCAGGGGCTGAGGTTAGTGAACAACCACTCACTTCAGATTCCGTCAGCACCACCCGCAAGCATCCAGGCCACTTCACTACAGAAACAAAGATGGTCGCCTCACAGTCACTGAAGGATGCAGAGGTTTGTTTCTGTCCTTTCATCCAAAGTAAACTCACACGGTTGGAAAACATGTATCACAGCCTATTAGAAGTTGTTTCTGTTTTGAAATGTTCGTATGACCAATGTGTCACTGAAACAGCTACATTATACACTACTGTTCAAAAGTTTGGGGTCTCTTAGAAAGGTCATTATTTTTAAAGGAAAAACACTTTTTTTTCAATAATTATAACTAATTAATCAGAAATACACATTGTTAATGTGGTTAACGACTATTCTAGCTGCAAATGTCTAGTTTTAGTGGAATATGTACATATATATATATATAGGTGTATAGAGGCCCATTTCCAGTGTTCTAATGGTGCATTGTGTTTGCAAATTGCGATAGAAGGCTATTGGCTGATTAGAAAACCCTTGAAAACCCTTGTGCAGTTATGTTAGCACAACTGAAAACAGTTTTGCTGGTTCTTTGAAAACCAAAATGATTATGTTGAATAAAAATCATTATTTCTAATCTTGTCAATGTCTTGACTATATTTTCTATTCATTTTACAACTCTTTTGATGAATAAAAGTGTGACATTTCACAGAAAACACAAAAAAAAATTGTATAGGTGACCCCAAACTTTTGAACGGTAGTGTACATAAATACTGAATTGGATTATTTTGAGTGGAATTGTGATACGATTCACGATATGAGAGGGAATGGTCATTTTTAAAAACGTATTCACATATTCACTTGAATAAATTACATATTTAAAACGATTGCTGTGTGATATTGGTGCAGATCGGTGAATTACACAGATGTTTTCTTCAGTCTGTAGCACACGATGTGTATAGGTCAGGGTTATATAATATTCCATCTATAATGGTCATTTGACACATTTTACCTTTTAGAAATATTGCGCTTCCTGTGATTTGAAAATTAGAATTTTGATGAACGTACTACATTACATGACAAAGATTAGAATTGTTTTAAGGGTTTATCAAAGACATAAGAGTTCAATTAAATCAGGGGTGTGAAACATACCGCCCGCAGGCCAGAACTGGCCCGCCAAAGAGTCCAATTTGGCCCGCAGGATGAATTTTCCAAAAATTTCACATCACTTCACACCCTTACCATAATCATAATGTGAAATCCTATATTTTTCAGATCCAGATATCTACACACAAATGAAATGGCAAACTTAGTCATAATATTGTTGAAATTGCACTTATTTTAGGTTGTTCATAATATGTTTTGTAAAAAGAAATGTTTCATTAAATGTAAAACAAAGGGAAAAATATAGATATTATGCTATTATTTTACTGGTCCAGCCCACTTGAGATCAAATTGCGTTATATGTGGCCCCTGAACCCCTGAGTTCAACACCCCTGTATTAAATGATGTAGTGTGTAACTTAGAAGTAATAAAACATACACATACATAAATTTAGACCATGTAATAGACAGTTCACACAATATTTTCTGTGTTCCATGGTACAATGGTGTTTAAACCTTGTCGCCTAGCAACTTTTACGCTCGGCATACAGGTAGTGATTATTTTATGTCAACAATAATGAATAATGTTGAATTTTTTCTGCTCAGAGACCAAACAGAGGCAAAATGATGACATCATCAACAACAGCAACCTTACGCACCTTACCTTAAGTTACGCACTGCAGCTTTAAGAGTGACACAAAATGGCCCCTGCGTTTGGTAAAAATCTAAGTTGGACTTGTTTGCACAACAAAGCCATATATTGTATCATGCATAGCAATCGGGCTTATTGGCAATACCCAAAAATAGCTCAGTCCTGTTTTATGGTCTCATTTGAGCAGAAATGGCCCGGTGAGCCTTTGAGGTAAAATGTTGTGCTTTGAAAAAGGGATGAGTTTCAATTACAGCCCAGTGTTTTTAAAATGAGAAGACGCACATCAAATCGAAGACGCGTGGATGTTTATGAGTTTAGAGTGCTATGATAGAGAAGCCCCTTTCATTTTTTTTCTGCAATATTGCCACAATACCTAATTTGTTCCTCAGGCAAGAAATTGGATTTGTTTGTTTTTTTTATCTTTAGTTTTGACATGTTGTTGTTCATGAGGAGAGCAAAAGAAATATCCCATTAACAGGCTCTCTCCTATCTCCCTACATAAATCACTGACATGGAAATGAAACTGTTGTGTCAGAAAAGGGAGATGGATGGAGGAATACAAATGCAAAAAAACGTACATACACACATTCATCCCTTCCCTTCGTCCTCCCTGGTTCACATAAAGACACAACAGCAATTGGAACAACTTCTGATGACGATTAAGAATGCAACAAAAGTCTGAAGTGATTTAACCAGGGGGGGGTTATCTGAGAAGACTCATGTACATAATTACATCTGAGTTGAATTCTTTTCACACGATGGCAGCTTCTGTTAATCAATGTGGGCCAAATTGTCTATTTTTAAAGTGTGACAAAGTAAATAGATTTGTGATAACGGTGACAACAGCTCTGTTTGTCTTTCTTTTCTATTTGACTGACAAAATTACCTACAACACAAAGATAGTGGGGGGGGGGGGGCAAATTTTTAATGTTTTCTTTTCATTATTTCCTCCGTGTTTCTCTCTCCATTGTTATGGATTACTGTATAACTGTGTTGTGACTTCATTGCAAATAAATCTTTTCCCATCCATTTCACATGGCGGACGATACTTCCCATATGCCTCAGCTTAGTTGCTATGGAGAGGAGGCCGTTCACATCAGAGATGGAGCTAATTATGAAAATGTTGAATTTCTTGGAACTGTTGGATGTGATTAAGATGCTGCAGGAGCTATTACTAAAAGGTAAAAAATAAACTTTGTTGGAGCTAGAGTTAACTACAAAACAAATACTTCTGTTTCTCAAAGCACAATAATACTCTAGGCATCCTCAAACTGAACAAATGAAATATCATCATACACCTGAAATATAACTTTACAAAACTCCTGCTGATGTTTAAGTTGCAACCTTATTTGAAGACAGGTCACATCCAGAGGTAAGTTTAGAGTGAGCTCAGGCTATTCAGAAAATAAAAGATTTGTTGACCTGTATCACCTTGATTTGTGTGCACTCATTCATTTAATCTATTATGATATATTTGCTTGTTCTCACAGTTTTTTTTCATACTTTCCTTTGTAAATCTGAATTAGATTTGAGGACGTGATTTGTTGTGCATGAACAATGACGATAAAGTTTTTGAAAAAAAAAGCTTTTGGTTTTGTTTGCTTTTTCCGGTTGCCAATCTGTGCCAAAGGCTGAGTGTTTCAAAGTGAGGGACACAAGTTACAGTATCCACGGATTATATTGCACAATGTGGACATCATTTCCTATTTATGTCAATATAGAAACAAAATCAGCTGTATTTATCACTGCAATTGGGTAAGTTTTAAGGTGATTGGGATTGATTTATCTAATCATTTTCAATTGCTATGCACATATATATGTATTTATGTATGTAAACACAAATATACATATATACAGTATATATACATATATACATTTATACATATACATATATACGTATACATATACATATATACTATATATACACACATATATATATTATTATATAGTATTTATGTATGTATACACACATATATACAGTATATATACATATACATGTATATATGTATACATATACATATATACATATACATATACATATACATATATACGTATACATATACATATATACTTATACATATACATATACATATATACCTATACATATACATATATACTATATATACACACATATATACATATACATATACATATATATATATATATTCCTGTATATTTCTAAAGCTTATAACACATATACCTTTTACCTCTCTGCCTGTTTGCTCAAGATAAATTCACATATTGACCTGATGGCTTTACAGAAAAGCTCAAATCATGGCTTATTGTTCCACACACCTCCCCAAGGAGCAGCTGACATTTAACTCTCTTAACTGTATCACATCGTCCTCGCGGAGCGTCTCCGTCTGTCACTGCACAGCTCTCTGTTTTTTTTTGGGGGGGGGGGGGGGTGTTTGACCTGTAGCACATATTTATCTTCAAATATGACACAATCGGAGAGGCGCTCCTGATGAACTCTAGGAGATCGCAGCTGCGAAAACAGCCCACTGACGACGCCTACAGAGCCCACGAGGCACTCGGATTCTTTCAAGACGCAGGAAATATGACTCTGCTGAGACCCGATGCTTATGTGCCCCTGCAGCAAAGCAAAGCTGGATACAAACAAAGCACTTAATTGAGATAAGTAGTTGCATTTACCTAGTCTTAGCGGCTTTTGGTCGTATACCAGTAATTATAATATCACTTCAGAACATGCAGGTACACTCCAAATAAATTCTGTTAACAGCAGTGATTGGCTGGAACACAAGCGCCGTTGATCCCTCTCGCAGCTTAAAAATAGTGCATGTAATTTGTTTATTTTTTGAGAGCAAAAATTCATTTTTTTTAGTCAGAACAGGACAAAAAGTATAAAAGTAACATGTACAAGAAGGAAATAATATCCTACAAAGCAACTAAGGTAAATAGCTCGAGCAGGTAGAAAGCTCACAAACACACACACACTCACACACATCGTGGATTTCACCAGCGCACGCTGCGGATTAAGTAAGTTTCCCTTTGAGAAATTAACTACTGCACAAAGTGGAGATAAAAGAGGAGACAGAATAACGAGGCCTGCTTGCCTATTCAGAGGGTTTAGCCCTGTATTAAAAATCATAGTGTTAAGCTTCCTGACAGATGCTAATGAAGTGATGTTTACATTTTTGATTCGCTGCCTAAACAAAGATAAGACATGCTCTCGCAAAACAAGCCCTGCAATCCAAACACGTCCATTGAGCTTGTCACCAAAGACATGACAGCTTTTTCTTTTTTTTTTCCTCTACTAACAACAATGAGTGACTCATTTCCATATTAATGAGAGGAAAGAAAAGCAAGTGGATGAGGGGCAGGGGCGGCGGGAGAAGGAGTCGTGCGGGGAGGAGGGGGGTGATGTTGCTTCTGGTTGTCTTGTCACCTATTGACAGAGTCTTCAAATGGGTTGTTAATGACCGGCTTAAAACACAGGGAGGAGCGATCATATCAACATGTTGCCTATATGCATATCATGCCGTCGCCATGACTCCCACGTCGTAGCTCCTGTGTAAATGTTTGGAATTGTTGCACAAAAGAGATAATGCTCAGATTCACACACACGGACACAGGTGCATGCATGTTAAAACCTACATAAACACAAACATTCTCCAATGAGGAGCAGCCTGATCCCACAGGCAGGCTCCAGTGCATCTAACAAGTAAAAACTAAATTAGCAGCACATGAGGCTAAACCTCTGGACCAGGGAGGGTGTAAGGGTTAAAACAATGGGATAAATCCCACAGTATTTACTCTTCATAACCGTAACAGCAAAGTGGTATTACCCTACAGTGCAACATACATTCTCTTGATGCAGAAATCATAGACTGGAAATTTCAGACTTAAATGGCTCCCCGTCCGTCTCACTTTATTTACCAGTCACATGAACACACACTTGCAGTGCCGTGTACTCTGCAGCACTGAAGAGTTAAGGTCAAAAACCTGAATGTGTTTAGTTGGCATTTACTTATGCGTCAAATGACTTTGCAACGTGTGCAGGGTTTGATCAACGCCTTCTTAACTGTGTCAGGAACAAAGCTGTAGCCCACGTTCATCCTCTGGCCGTTAGCAACACAACTGCTCCTGAATGTTTGTTTGTGAACCCAATTTTTTTGATCAAATGAAAGATCAATTGAAGGAAGGACTGAAGTGTCACTGAACTCAATAGTGTTTTTTTTTTACCTGTGGTGTTGGACAGATTTGCTCTGCACAGGAAGAGTCTATCATACTACACCTGTTGTTTGTTTATTCAATTATTCATTTTCATTGTGAATTTAATTGTTAATTTCGAGTGGTAGAAGGGCAGAATTGCTTGCCGTGATGCAATCTCACATTCTCCGAATCTCACGCTCAACTCTCGCTCAGGCTCCGTTTGTAGTTTGCTTTGCAACGCATTGCAGCACAAGCGATCGTTTGATAATGACGGTCTAATGTCCGTTTCACTAAAGAGACACGCACATGCAGCTGCTGAGCAGAAGAGCCAATAGGAGCAGCCTCTCTCTCTCTAGCTGAACTGCCAAGGCAGGAAACAAAGACTCTCAGAACGACTTACAGTACGGTGAAAGGTTATGATGAAATTATAGATCAATGATAAAAAAATATGTTGCCTAACTTGTAATTCCCTGACAAACGCATGACCCACTGACTCACAAACACAATCAGACTTGACATCAAAATCCCAGCGTCTCCTCTGCTGTAGCTGTAGGAGAATATTTATCTCCACATTCTGTGCGTGTTTTGTGAACCTCTTAAGCATTTTACGCTCACACTTGACTCTGAGAGGCATCTCCAAGACTTAATCTTCCAGTTCATAGTGCATGTCATTATCCTCCTAAATTACAAACATCATTAGGAGAATTGATTCAACTTAGTCTCCTGGGGGGCTTCAGTCTGCTGCTGCAACTTGGTGGGAGCTCATTTTGAGTTTGGTGTCAATCCCATTTCACAAGTTCAAGCGTACCAATGGGGGTCTGCGCTGATCGCCCCCTCTTTATCCCCTGCACGGTGTGGCCCTGCCTCCTCATTAGCAAAGGAGAGTAGACGTGTGTGTGTGTGTGGTTTAGGCATGCTGGGTATGTTTCACCCTCTGAGTAGGGGAGATGAAGTCATTGTAACACACATTGTGTGTGTGTGCGGGGGGGGGGGCAGCGTGACAAGTTTCTTCCACTAATGCCCTTAAAGTTGCTTTCCATTTAAAAATAAAAACGTTATTAGTCATTACAAGAAAAGGATGTGAGCTGGCTCGATCAAAAATTTGGGTGAGCATGATACTGGGAATGTCTTATCTTTGTGATTCTGCAGTGGGGGAGAGGGCAAAAGCAAGTGAGGAATCAGAGGGGGGAATGTCAAACAGAAAAATGCAAAGGCTTCTCTGCATGAGCAAAACATCAAAATTTAAAGCAATTCGCCGCTTGAATTCAAATGCAACAATCTCGTTGTACTTCAGTGCAGACACTAATTCCAGCAGCATATAACAAACATGGAGGGGGGGGGTGGGTCAGGTGTGTGTGTGTGTTCAATTATTCATCCGGAGACTGATAGATGCGTGTCTTCAGAGACCACAGTGTGGATTGTTTGTATGGAGAATTTGGAGAGCATGGAGATCAGGGTCGGAGTTCACAATGAGGAGGTTTGATGCGGCGTTGCACTGAACCTGTTCTTCTAATATGATTGCCACAAATCCCACCTCTCCATCTCCACTGAAAGGTTCAATGTTGATGCAACAGTGGAACGTAGACATTTAGCAGTGGCCTTGCATGTTTAAAAAACACAGCGAGGGAAAGAAAGGGCTGATTTCTTCGTAAAGTTAGAATGAGGAGGAAAGAAAAAAAAAAAGAAGAGGAACTGCTGTAAAAAATATATATATATTAAAAAAAAGAAAAAGGCGATGAAGAGAATAAAGTATGACTTGCTTTGATTTAACTCCAGATCTTACTTGAGAAACAGAGAATATTCTCAGAGAGCATATGAGCAGTGGGAGTGGAGGAGATCTTTGGACCACACTCTGATTTTACAACAAGAGGAGGGTGCATTTAATGTTAATCTAAATGTTGCCCTCATATAAAAGCTGCCTTACTCACTATACATTGTCAACAATACACAATCAGCCTTACACATCAATAAAACACCAAGAGCACCGCTTCACCGTCTTCATTCTCCTGCATACTTCTTCTCCCACTGAGGTGTTTGACTGTCTTTTTGTTCTATAAGCAGGACATCCCCCACATCGAGGCAGTGTTCTAATGGGAGGTGGAAAATAGTTGATGGACAGATCAATAAACCTGCATGTGGAGGCCAGTTGGAAGGTATAACTATAGAGTGGAAGGAAGGTATATAGATAATTGCACACACCGAGCGCCCTGACTGCCACATCGCACAATCTGTCGCCATTTACAATACTTCACAGTGTGACCACGCAGAATGCAGAAAAGAGACTGAAAATGCACAGAAAGGTTGCTCTGGTTGCTTGAATCTGCAGCAGAGCCGCTGTTCAGAACCCTACACTGATTCAACACCTTGTTCTTTGTGCATGGATGTGCTCTAAAAAAGCCATTTCTGGGACTTTGTGATCAACATGGTACCACCATGTACTGAAAGAATAAAGAACATATCTTCCGGGGAACAATGTGTTACATTCTCTGAATAATCCACAAACCAAACTGTCAACATCTCTCTATTTTTTTTCTTTCATTGAAAAGAAAAACATTTCACAAAGAACCTTTCACTGTAAGATGTGTGGATTATGCCCAGTATAAGAGGCAGATTAGAGAGTTTGGAAAATTCCTTGAAAGATACCATTTTTTTTGTTTGCAGAAAACTATGTAAGGTTGTTTAAATTGCAACCATTTATGTATTTAATGTTTAACATTCGCCTCTCTTTTTTTTAATGATACCTTTATTGCTTCCCTTTGTTTACTGAGACATGTTGAATTTATTGGCTGGCCACACAGTCTGGTATGTGATATGATGTGCTTTTTATGTAGATGACACATATATTGGCATTAGGCCTACACACACACAGAGGTGGAAACGCAAGCCAGATCAGGATTTATCATTCCCAACTGTACTGTACTGTGGGGGGAGATAAACTGCACTGGTATGGTTGGGTAGAAATGGAGCTCATACTTTTTGCGTCCACTTTCCAGTCCAGTTGCTCACACACTTTTGTCTTGGTCAAAAGAAGACAGTAATCATGGACGCTTTCCTGCAGTTGTCTGTATGTGAGGAAATCCACTATAGTAATCACACATCAGTCAAAGAATACAAAGACATACAAATGAGGACGAACTCCTGCAGAAGAGAAATCAGAGAAATCACTCGGCGCGTTTACATGCACTTTAAAAATCTGATTTTAGTCAGACTAAGACCAGATACCCCCAACTAAAATCGAGCTAGTCCTAGTCGGACTGTCCAGTTACTCCTGCATGTATATGGTTAGTCTGACTTGAGTCGGACTAACATACATAGATAATGCGATTCTTAGTCCAATTACTCCTGCATGTATATGCTTAGTCTGACTTGAGTCGAACTAACATAGATAATGTGATTCTTAGTCCAATTACTCCTGCATGTATACACTTAGTCTGACTTGAGTCGGACTATCATACATAGATAATGCGATTCTTAGTCCAATTACTCGTGCATGTATATGCTTAGTCTGACTTGAGTCGAACTAACATAGATAATGTGATTCATAGTCCAATTACTCCTACATGTATACGCTTAGTCGGACTGGAGTTGGACTAACATACATAGATAATGCGATTCTTAGTCCAATTACTCCTGCATGTATATGCTTAGTCTGACTTGAGTCGGACTAATATAGATAATGTGATTCTTAGTCCAATTACTCCTGCATGTATACGCTTAGTCTGACTTGAGTCGGACTAACATACATAGATAATGCGATTCTTAGTCCAATTACTCGTGCATGTATATGCTTAGTCTGACTTGAGTCGAACTAACATAGATAAATGTGATTCTTAGTCCAATTACTCCTGCATGTATACGCTAAGTCGGACTGGAGTTGGACTAACATACATAGATAATGTGATTCATAGTCCAATTACTCCTACATGTATACGCTTAGTCGGACATGGCGTACCATACATGCACCAAAAATTCCTCACTGGTCGTAGAAAGCAGTGACGTATAAACTGCACTATTATTGCCAGAAAAGGAAAAACAAGATGGCATCGGCGAGAGCGAAAGCAATGGAGAAGACCTACTTTTGAACAAACAAAGAGAAGAGATTTATGCTTCGTAGGCTGAAGGATTTGAGTGATTAATCTCAACATCCATGCCTAGAACGCCAAGTCCGTCTCCAGTCCGACTTAGCTTTTAGTAATTGGACTATGAATCACATTATCTATGAATGTTAGTCAGACTAAGACTAGCTCGATTTAAGTACACGTTTGTTTAGTGTGACGTAAAAGTCAACAGGAGACTGATTCAATGGGCACTAGATTTTAGAGCGTTACAGTGCCACCCATGGAGGGGGAGTCAGACATACACGGCCAATAAATGGATTTTCTCCTCTCTGATTTGGCAAGTCTTAGTCGGACTTCTGCCTTAGCTCGATTCAACTGCTACTGGAATACAGCATGAGTACACATGCACAGAAAACTAGAGCCACACAGAACACTATTGACATCAGTCGTGATAAGAGCAAATCTGATTCAAAATCCATCCATCCATCTTGTACCGATGTATCCTATACATGAGGTTCGCGTGGAGGCGGGCACTGGTGCCAATCTCAGCTGACATAAGAGTGATAGACAGGGTACAAAGTGGACACTATATCATTTTGAAGAGGTAAAGGAATCATTTCCAAGATATGTTTGCTAAATGAATTATGTATGGCATTTTGTACTCTATTTATCCCTATAGGGAAATTCCTTCTCTGAATTTAATCCATCCTCTACTCGAAAACTTCCTTGCTCAGGGGTTGCCAACAATTGCATTGCATTCTTGCTACAAGAATACAACAGAAATATGTAGCACTTTTCTAGTCTTGATGACCTCTCAAAGCTGATTTACTACAGTTTTGCCATTCATATAGTGCATCTATGTCAATCAATCAACTATATAAATTAACGTAAAAAAAACGTAACATAACATAATTCACACACAGCCGTCAGGAGCAACGTGTTGTAGAAGGACACATCAGCATGTAGACTAGCGGAGCCGGGAATCAAACCCACAACCTTTGATTTGATGGAAGCCCCTTTGGAAATGACTGGCTTAGTGTGAACAGAACCGTGGCCGTGTCCACTGAGCTGCAAATGTGAAGCAGCTCAGTGGCTGCAGACATGGAACAGGGCAAGTATGACCCCGGCTTAATGTAATGCCCTTCATCTTTAAGATGTTGTTCGAAAACAAACAAACAAACAACTCTCTATTTCGCCATTAAAGAACCAAGTTCATCGCATATGACAACTTCATTTTTTTTTTTTTGCCCACCATGTGAGCAAAATGTGTGTGTGTCTGTGTGGAGGAGGGGCGGGCTTCTTCTTCTTGGTTTATGTCATTGGTTTAAACGACCCAAGACCCCGCCTTAATAAAAAAAGAGAGTGACAGAGAGAAAGAGAGAGAGGGAGGGAGAGAAAGGGGGGCAAAAAGCAGTGAAACAGTTACACACACCCACTCTGCGCTTTACGCTCAGCCGTACTATCAAAAAAGAAAAAAAAAAAAAAGAAAAGAAAAAAACAAGGACGCGTATTATGACAGTGTAGAGTAGTCTGCACCGCGTTAGGTTATCACTGTGCGGTGTATCAGGTCGTTTCTTCTAACAGAAGAAGAGAAGAAGAAGAAGGAGGAGGAGGAGAAGAAGCCGCTCTTGCAGCGCGCGGAGGATTAATAAGGTGAAATCACAATCTTCTCCCAAATCTTCAGCGGGAGCGGATGATGCTGCCGCCGCCGCCGACCTGCGCCTAAAAAGTCTGCCTCTCAACTTAAGACCGCATATCACTGCTCCAGGTAAGACCTCGTTACATTCTTACGCTTTTAATACAGTTTATGTTTTTTTTTCCAACGGGGAGTGAGTGTGTGTGTGAGTGAGTGTGTGAGTGAGTGGTGACGGGCTGCCGTCTGTCCGCATACAGCTCTCTGACCATGTGTGTCCACCTCACTGCGCCATGAAGACGCGGAACGCTCGGGTGGGTTTCTATCCCTGCCACACGGGGGACGTTATTGTTATTAGTTTGTTGTTGTTGTTTTTTTTTTTTCTTTTAGGCAAAGTGTTAAATGTGTGCAACTCGCATTTTCCTCCTCCAGTGGTGCGTTCAAGTGCCCCTCACCTTCGCAAGGGTATGTGTGTGCAGGAACAGACGCGGGGACTAGATTGTTTTCTGCACACGGCGAGAGAGACAGAGAGAGAGTGTGTGTGTGTGTGTGTGTGTGTGTGTGTGTGTGTGTGTGTGTGTGTGTCAGTGAAAAGCAAATATGAAGTGTAATACATGCGTGTGTGTGTGTGTGTGTGTGTGTGTGTGTGTGTGTGTGTGTGTGTGTGTGTGTGTGTGTGTTACATCGTCGTGGAGATGTATCTTACACCCAGGGAGCCCATTCAGTATATTCTGCTCTAATACACACACCATACTGAACCCACCTGGCTGGAGTTTTCAATGTTGTGAAATACGTCATCGTCAGCTTCTGCATCTTAATTAATTTAAATAAAATAAATAAATAGTCGCAGGTTTAGTGTTGTCACTGACCTTTTTACACACAGCACATTCTATCTGTAAAAGTCTCACAGATGATGTCACACATCATCACAGCAGGGCTACCTGTCAACTTTTTTTTCTTTCCATCATAATAAAAGCACACCTGCATCTGATGATACCATTCTGCTCCTGACAACCCCTGACAGGATATATATATATATATAGGCCTATATGTTTTGAGGTGAAGGATCTGCAGGTGGCAAAATGCTGCACTGATGCAGAGGAGATTAATGCACACCTCATGTGGTTTAAATCAGCGATTACCACGCTTTATAATAATAATAATGATAATAATTTAAAAGAAAAAAACATATTGGGACCCACTTTTTAAAGATGACAAACTGTTGCAAATCCAATTCACAGTATAACACCTATTTCATAACACCTATTAAACCAGCCATTTCCAAGAGATAAGAGTGTGGACAATTAATCACAACTTTTAAATGCATGTTATTTAAGTATAAAGCTGTAAATAAATAAATAAACCCAAAATAAATCACCCACAACCCATGTATGAGTCCTGACCTAGTCTCTGGGAATGACTGGTTTACCTTATTGTTATTATTCTGTTATTATTATTCTTTTTGTGTGTAAGTCAAATTCTTTGTATTTGCTTAGTTACTTAGCCTATAAAACCGATTCCAGATTCTAAATGTTCAGGAGGCTATTGGGACTGGCACAAAGGAGCGCTTTTTATAGTCGCCACTCTTGGACACTTTGCGGCATTTAATGTGTCCTGTTTATAGCCACTGTGCTGATGTATGTACAGTGAAAGAAAAAAAAAAAAAAAGAGCCAGGAGAGTGCATCATATGTTCATCGTCACTGTTGGTTCCCGTCCGTGTATGAATGAGCTGCTAATTGCCTTGTGTTAACTTGTTAATTACACACACTAAAGTATTCTTACACATCATTGGGGCTAATTAAATCACAGATTACTGTGTAAATATGACAACATGACACATGTTGCATTAATGAGGAACTGGTGTTATTTGCTCTTCAAAAAAAAACATCACAACAACAATATTCACTTGAGCAGGTGATGACCTTAGTGAGACAGTCTTCTCTTATGAATGACCATGTGTCTGTATATGGTGAGGACAGCGTGCATGTGAGTGAGTGTGTGTGCCTGCAGGAATATAAGGCCACTACAGATGTGCACAGCTTGTGCATCTGCTCTGTTGTCGGCCATTGTCCAGGAAGCATTTAAGATGGTGGGCAGCACAGCACGCACAGAGCTCCCTTGTCAGAAAGCTCCATTAAAGCGCTCCAGTCACAAGAGCGGGGCGGGAAAGTGTTTGTAACACTGACCGCATTTCTTTCCCCTCACATGCCAGGTACATTCACAGTCATCACATGTCATAACAAACAAACATGACATACATAAGTTGAGACATTTCTTTTTCGCACAACCCCCCACTGTCGCCCCTCCACATAACCCCCCGCGTTCCAGTTGTGAGGCAGTGTTATAAGTTAGAATGGGTACTGTCATGTTTCCAGAGAGGAAATTGAACAGACTCAGTTAGCCGACCTCGTGAAGAGCCTGCCCTCTGCCACCCTCTACTGTGTTGCTGAGCAGCACCCTATCACTCAAGGCAATTGAACGTCTCTGAGGGGACCTCTGTTAGCCCCGTGCAATATTTATTACCATCCATCATCCCGCGACTCATGCTCTATGGGTGAATAACAGTGGCTGCTAAGTTCTGTGTTAAAAAGTTCCCTCGCCAGCGACCATTAGGAGGGATTTATGGGACCGGCTTCCCTAAAAGTGCCCTGGAAGCGAGAAGGAGCATGTTTCAGAGTCACTGCGGATCCGCTGGGCTGTAGTACCAAATATGTCATGGATAAAATTCTTACCGGTGCTTTTCTGGAGTGCTGCCTAAATCATTGTTTTTATTTTCCCTCTTTGTATTCATAGGTTTTATTGCTGGCTGAAAATGATTTTTTAGATTTGATAAATTGCTCATTTATTAACACGAAATACATAATAGAGCTGAGCTATTACTTGTTTTCAAATTCACTCTGAAACAACGCATCACAGAGGCTGCAGTTTAATCTTCTACTTTTGAATGTTGTGTATTCAAATCAATGCAAATTAGGAAAATGTTACTCGTACTTGCTGGTAAACAGTTCATATCATTATGTTCTCATCCTTGCATTATAATATAGAATAGCAAGTGCTTTGATGGTTACACATGGCACTGCTCTATCACATTTAAAATCTATTGAATTGGACCTTGATTTAACATAAATAGTAATTGTAATATCTATTGAAAGAAAGCAATCCTATTGAAATTTGATATTTTTCTCAAATAGTTAAGCCTTAATAGATGAAACAGAAACATTAAAATAAAGCCCGAATTAGTTTTGTTTCAACAAACAGAATATGTGATGCAACATGGTTTTAATATTGAATTTAAGTATTTACAGCATTATCAATGCAATAGAGGAAGCAGACTGTGCAAAGTTTTCCACAGTAGTAGCAGAAGTCTTTCTAGTGGCAACTATAATGATCTAATGTTCAGTATTGTCTTTAATGAGGAACATCTAATATGTATGTGTGTATACAATGTTAACAATGTTACCTGGGTATAGAAAATCCAGCTTCAGTGTCCTTTGAAAGAAAGTAAGCGAATGTTGTGTGAAAATTAGTATCTGTGTGTGCTCTCTACCTCACGATAGAGTCTTTGATCCTGCGGAGATGAGATGCGGTTTCTCCCCTTAGTTTTTTTTTTTTTTTTTTCACTCAGTTGAGATTGTTTGTTTGTCAGAGTTGAAAACAATCCGGATGAACCTGGCAGCGAGTGAAGCTGCAGGGACGGGGCAGAGCTGTAAGTGAATGCCTCACTGTGCTTCTTTTAGGTCAATTTGAATATGTGTGTTTTAATTGGTCTCCGAAGGCTAAGACTTCTTCTTCTCTGCCTTACTCAAAAGTGTCTGCATGATGTGACTGTGTTCAACTAAGGAGCTCTGGAGAAACGGTGTTCATTTGAAGCCTGGTGAACATGCTCATTATTTCCGACCAAAGGCGGGATTGATTTAGCTGAAAGCCATGGCAATTTTTAAAAAGAAGAAGAGGATGGAGAAAAAAAAAAAACACTGTGGAGGTACAGCTGTAAACTGATCAAGACTGTAATTCTTGCAAGTAAGTTTAAAAGAGAGCGCCGCAGTGGTAACCACTCAGTAGCTTTACTACTCACAGCAAGTACAGGCATCATCAGTCAGCCGCAGCTACTCTCTCATGGCTTCAAAACTCCCCTAACCTTTAGAAATGGTATATTGGAAAGATATTTCAAAGAAACATTTTGCTTGTCATACCCATTTTCTCTGCTTCTCTGTTCTCCTGAGGCGTTCTGCATCTTTGTTTTTCAGCACATGGAGGAGTGTGTGTGTGTGTGTGTGTGTGTGTGTGTGTGTGTGTGTGTGTGTGTGTGTGTGTGTGTGTGTGTGTGTGCGAGTGTGCGAGTGTGCGAGTGTACTTATGAGTAGCAGGGGTATGGCTGCTGTTAGGATTTTTCCCCTGTCATCACTTACTCCACCATCGCTATGATTTCATCGACAGTGGCAGCGATTGTGTTTTGTGGAGCTACACGGGGGTAAAGGATAATTGGAGCTGCGGATGTCTTTTTCATGGTAACGGGGAAAGTGGAACCCTGTGCCAGTGCTATTCTCTGTAGCATACAAAGGGCCTAGATCCAGCGATAGGGCGAGCATAAGAGATCCACAGTATTCACGAACACAAACAGATGTGTTTTACTCTGAAACCGTCAGTGTTGGCTGTCGGATGGGGGAGTTTTCTGCTGTGACTGGATTAGTTGTAGCAGTCATTTTGGCGCTTTTATGTCAAGCCATTCCACTTTATTATAGCACATGAACTTTACACCCCGCATTTGAAATAATACTGAACATTGAAGAAAAAGTGACAGCCCTAGCACTCGTCTATAGGGTTTTGCTATGGTTGATGCAGATTTTAAGACATCAGAGCAGCTGATGGCCATTTATGTAGCTGATTTTTTATGTTATTTACCAGTTATTGTACTATCTACATTTTGTCTACACTGCAGTGTAATTAAGTACAGTATTTTCAATAAAAATAATGTATTAAATATTAAATACATGAGACCGGTGATCAAAAAACTGCCAGATGGCCCTGTGGTAAGTTGCCATTTGCTATGTGCTCCTGAAAATACTGTTTTGACTTGGTGTAGCTGAACCTTTTACAGTTCCGTAACCATGACGTTTTTAACCACAGGGGTTTTAGTTGCATCCCTTCCACGTTGTAAAGTGTTAGTACAGTGTCTTTAAACTTTCACACTTGGGCTCCTGTAGGCCACGTCAGGCAGTTCTGTTAGCATGATGGAGTGATAGTTTTCGGCAAAGCAGCAGCACAGCAATTAGAGTTATTAATTATTTTCTTACAACTTAATACTCTTTCATTTAATGCATATTAATTGATGTGCTACCGAATACGCACTCGCATAATCCACCAAGGATTTCTCAAAGGCAAGCACAAAAGGCTTTTATTATCTTAAAGAGGAAGTGGTCTTTTGGGACATGAAGTGCCCCCGCTCTAGTGTGTATTACATTGTGAAACAGACGTAAGTGAAATGAAATTACAACGTATCATCAGCACGGTGAAGGATCCTATTGAAGAATTACCTCGGTGGAGCCATTGTTATAATGTCAGACTCATTCTTTCGGATATGACGGAGGAGGGGTTTTATGAAGTTCTCATGCGAGGCAGTAAAAAAAAAGACAGTTTCAAGGTTAAACTGCGTGAAGGCCAAATGTTTGGGGAGGGTAGTGGATTAATTTCATGTACTATAATGTGATTTGCAACATCTCCTCCTCTCCTGCCCTTGGTTTCTTAGGAGATGTGTGAGCCTGATGAGAGCTGTGGTGGGGGGTGGGGGTTTGCTGCCTTAACTACCACCTGCATGTACAAGCGTTTAAAGGACTACCAAATGGAATTGTGGGAAATGATGCATGCTTACAAATTCACCATCACTCCCAGACCCCGTCTCATTACTGAATACAAATTCAGTGGTTGTCCTTTTGGTGCATAGGAGAGAAAATGCACACAACAAACACAGGTTTGGTGGTCTTGGTTGTGGGATGAGAGGCTTCCAAGAAAATCACTGTGCATCATTAATTGCAGGGCAGATTGTGGAGGAGGGAGCAAGACCACCACGGAAGCAGCAGCAGCAGCAGCAGGATCCCTCGCTGCACAGGCAGCCTGAGAAGCCTGCTCTGCTCGACACTTTATCACAGTATCTGCTGCTCATACTCGCGTACGTGTGTAAAAGCCCTGTAAGTGATACAGATGGCTCAATACAACTTCTTCATAACGATCTATACTGCAGTCGTGAATATTAATAATACTGTTTTATCTGTAAATAAGTCCACAGAGCAAATATGATCACTGGAGTGTGGCAAACATGTGCATTACTCACTCATGTTATATGATATATGATATTGGTGAATATGCTGTCTAGTGATTTTAGCTGTGTTTCCATCATGGTACAGTTCGATTTTGGACAGTATGGTGCGGTTTGTAATGATAAAGCCCTGGATCAAGCTTGCGCTTCGACTGCAAACAGTACCCTTACTTGGTTGGAAGGGTCGTGTCATGGTTATACTGAATGATGAGTTTCCATTGATTTATAAGGTCTAAACCTTCACAGAACATCATTGGTTCTGTAGTCCGTTGTGTCGCTTCAATGTTGGCGGTCGATATAGCCCACACCACGCCTACCAAGTAGGAACGCAAGCCTAACCGAGGGCTTTATCATTCCAAACCATACAACTGTAGACATTCCAGCAGGCTGTCATACAACCTAAAAAGCCAAAAACTGTACATTTGAAGCAAAAGGACAAAGTTTGAAATTCAAGCGTTTCAAATCCAGCTGTGTTTTGCGTATTGAATCTGGTGAACAGGTGAGGTAACTAAGTTACAAAGTGACATGCAAGACAAATTGTCTCACTCAGACCTGTTTCATTTCCTGCCATTAATGCATGGTCTAATGACTTTAACTGCATTTGTGTCCAATACATTTTCCCCCCTTCCTCCTTTTGTGTCCAATTTGGTGTGGACAATTCAGTCACACTGCTGCTATTGTCATTAACATGTGCCCTGCGAGGCATGTGACGGTGATGGCTGTTAACCTGACAGTGAGGGAGCGAGCAGTAAAGCTCATGCAGCCTCAGGACGCCAGCACCCACTGTGTAGGCAACCCAATGATGATGCTTCCTTGGTTTTCTAACTTGATATTTTTGCAGGAATGTACAAGCTACTGCTATCAGGATTTTAACCAGAACTCAGAACTTAATAATAACCAAAAAATATATTATCTTGGTGAGGAAATTAGCTGTCTGTTTATGGTTGGAGGGTTGGTTGTGCAGATGCAAGCTTGTGTGTAATATAGCATCAACTTTTGCTTTATATGCTGCTGTTGTGTCAGGTTAGTGAGTGTATGTTTTTTTTCGTTGGTTTTTCCTTGTTATTTCTGTTTACATGCCGTGTCTGTGTCATGTTGGCTGCTTTAATTCTCAGGTGAAATCTCATCTTGCTTTCCCGTGAATGGAGCATGGAGAGAATTGAATACAAATGAGGTTCCAGGTGTCCATTACATGTTTTAGTATTTTAAACCTCTCCCAGGACTTATGTTGCGTACTGTGCATGTCCTTTCTTTGGCTACGCTGTACTCACTGCTAAACTAAACTAGATAGATAGATAGATAGATAGATAGATAGATAGATAGATAGATAGATAGATAGATAGATAGATAGATAGATAGATAGATAGATAGATAGATAGATAGATCAAATGACCATTCAAGTACACAAGTCGTGTGTGCAGGTGTAAACAGCGAGCAGATAGAGTGCAGTGAGTTGCTTAGTTACACAAATTACAGTTAATGAGCAACAGCAGTGGTGAAAGTAAGCAGTATTTATTTGCTTGGACCGACTGTGAGGTAGAACAGTTTTTGGACATTATGGCTCGCAGTGTTTTTGCAACAAGTGGATGTCAAAATACTGATTGATAGGGCCCTCTCAGGAACGCAAGAGTCCAACTCCATTGTTTCCAAAAAACACTTTATCTCAGGTTTTGCACGTCCAAAAACCAAATTTAAATAGGTTTCCATAAGTCTCTGTTTGAAGGGCTTAAAACAAACTAGAATGTGATTAGTTTAGCGTAGATGTTTCTTTCCACATGCCATCTTTGCATTTAAACGCCTTGGCTGTCTTAGTTAGTATTGTATCCTCTACCTGTGTTCTAAAGCAACACCAACAGGGCTGAAGTGCTATTGTCCACCTGTGCCTATTGTGCTATTCAACGGGAGAATGAAAGGATTAATGCTGCCCTCTCACTCTATCTGATCTCTCTTGCTTTTTCTCCTCCTCTTTGGCATGTACCGACCGCCATTGCCCTCGTGAAGGTTGCTTATGTAACGTCTCTAAACATTTGTGCAGTATTAGGGGAAGTCGGCCATGCCAAAACTGTGCAAAACGTCCCTCTGTGTACCCCGTTGAGGTGGGACAGATGGCGAACCTCGTTCCCAGTCTTGTAAACTGCCTGTGACAGGAGCAATGGCACATACATCGTTGAACTAGGGCAACGCTAAGTGTGGCTTTACAGACAGTGGTGGATCACTTAGGCTTGTAATCAAAATAATAAAGCAACCCAGTTTGGTTCCTAAAATGTTATTACTGTTTTTTATTTACAGAACAGCATTTGCCGGCTGCGGATTTTTTTGAGGAAATTAACTGTTGCGTTTCTCCACCTGTAAACCGGGCTACAGCTCACCCATAAAAAGGGCTATCAGATTCAAGGATTAGATCATCGATCACAATGTTTAAGAAGGTGACCTGGAGTTGTTTTCTAATTTAGTCGTTAATCACCCGCACAACAGTGTCGGGCACTTTCACTTTGTTCCCCCTCTTAACAACTCTCTGGGCAGAGTCCATTACTGAGTAAACACACAGTGAAAAACTGAAGAAATGAATGAAGATGCTCGGCACTGAAGCCCCAGAGGTGAGATCAAATGGCAGGCCTGGTGATGATGAGGGATGTTTATGGCTGACACTCTATTAAGAGGAGACTCTTCCCTGCTGGCACATAATGAACATCTACCTTGTGAAATGGTTGTTCTGAAGCTTTTTTCTTACACCGAATTACCGGTCATTTTCATCAAAATGTGCCCTAATTGCTTTCAATGGCGAGTCAGGGGAGCAGCCACTGAGGGGAGAATGAGTTTTAGGGTAACTTGGCAAGGTGACTGGCTCATGGAAACATTAGCCATGTTGATTTGAATAAATCTCCACTGCCATTTCCCCTTTTTGTATGTTAATGAAAGCCAGTTATGTCCTTGGAGGATGATATTTCAGGCCTGAACTCTTCTTTTCTCTATGTACACGGCAACTCCTCCTCCAGATGTCCCCCACTGCAGGAGGCTGTGAGGCACAAGCAAGAGGCTTAACGCCAACCATGCTTGCACACATACACACACACACAGACACACACACAAACATAAACATACAGATAACTCAGGGAGGGGCACCTCAGTTGACCTGTTACAAAATAAGTATGTCGTTTCTATCAAGATGAGAGTTAAATAATGCTGACTAAAAGGGCAGCGTGTGTGTTGGAAGAAGGGGGAAAAAACATCTCAGGGAGGAGAATGTTTTTGGAAACCACAATGTACCATCTGCACACGGCGGGGTGCATGAGCGACACTGGACTACTGCTGTGAGGAACTATTGCATTGTTATTAAATGGCTGTTGCCTCACTGGCAGCCATATTAAAGCCTCAGATCCTGTGCCTAGTGCAAGGCAGCAAAGAAGAGAAAAGGGGTGGGTGGGTGACTAAAAAAAGCCAAAAACCAGTGTGGCCTTCTGGACACGCTGACACAATGTGCAGCTGCGATGGCACAGATAAGGGGATGGAACTTCTTCAAAACAAAAATAAGGTGCAAGAGAAGCTTTTCCTTCCCTGTCGTGTCTCTTTTTCTTCTAACCTCTCTACATCCATGTTTCCGCCCACCACCTCTATTGGCTCAGCATCTTGTACAAGGTGCAGTGAACAGACATCTTTTTTTTTCTCCACATGAGCTCTGTCTTAAGAATGCGGATTTAGCAGTCTTTGCATGTCTTGTTTTAAAAGGAATAAAAAATTTTTTTTTATTTACACTTAACATGTAGATGAAATAAATCTTTATCTTGAATTGAAGTAGTATTTTAATTTTCACTTTGCAGATTGAGCACAGGATTTTGACAAATATTTGGATTTTAACAAATTAATAGAACGACAGTTTAACCAACAAGGTAACAGAGTATAGGTTTGGAGGCAGTGTGTTTAAAAAAAAGAAAAAAAAAAGATATTTTGGCCTGGTTTTCACGTTAGGATTGATGTTTGTCCAAATGAAGCTCTTCCAAGCATTTTCTGCATGTAACGCACCAGCTTCCATCGCTCCTGTCTCTCCTCTGCTCCATGTTTATGTGTGAATGTCGGATAAGCCACACCCTTGGTAGTAACACAAGATCAGACACCCACTATCAACTGAAAATAAAACAACTGCACATGTATAAATGCCATCAATGAAATGGTATTCTTTGATGCGGTTGAATGGGATGGAGATCCCCATGCAGAGGTGACTTGGCTCCCCTTAAGATAAATGGTAGGGGTAAAAAACAACAACACATCTCTGTTGTTGTGGCTGAGGAGTCTGGATCCACTCCCTCTACAGCAAGTTTGTTTGACGTATTGATGATTGCTACTTGCTGAACTAGCAGCAGACGGTGCATGAAATGCCACTGAAGAGTGAGAGCTGATAAGCTCCTTTTGCTCTCCCTCACTCCTGCACCCCCACGGAAGGAAAATGACTCTCGAGATTGCACACTCCGCTAACAGTTTCTCATTAACTTGCTCTGTGCCGGTATTATGTTAAATCTTAATGCACAGTCCCTGAAATGTTGTGCAGACCTAGACCAGGCTTTTTGCACAGCTTCTGTGTGTACTGATGGATGAAACTGGTGGCTAATTGCCACTTCCGTCCTACTTCCTGGACTCTTTTGTGGAAGTGGAAGACGACTTCCATTTTAAATACAGTCAGGAGATAAGAGACAGTTATACCGATCTAGCTCTGTGAACTAAAATGTTCAACATTTTACAATAATATATTGAGACATAATTGGAGTTACGTGAAGCTGTAACATCTACACCTGTCAGTCACTCCAACCACTGGTTTCGTCGAGTGAGCGGCGAATGCACATGAGCTCGAACTACTGTTTTCCAGGACTTAAGTTTCTAAGAGCTTGATTTTTGGAGGCTGTCATTCCTCTTGACGCAACCTGACATTTGGAAAGGTCTGTGAGGAGGATTTTGTTTGTGACAGCTTCAAATTACAGTGACACCGAGGCACCAGGAGAAAAAGGAAGGGATAGAGAGATTGTGGAAGAAAATGGCTCTTGCTTATTTAAATGTCACCTCAGTGAGGTGAATACATAAGCTCTTCTTTTTTTCTCTCAAGCATTACATGTGCATTTCTCACAATGGAAAAACATTTTTTTTGCCATCTTTTATTCTGTGTGTGTCTCTCCTTGTCTATGCTGTTTGGCTCAGCCCGTGTTATTGGCAGCAGGCTTTAAGCCTTGTGAAGCTCTGCCAGCATCTTGACAGTAACTGCAAACCATTTAGTTGTTTGTTTTGTGTAGGTAGTGACTGAGGGACCAATCTCCTGGGTCCTATTTGGAGTTGTGGTTTATGCTCGACCAGGGTCCAAAATTAACTTTTTTGGTCTATCTGCCAGTGAGTGGTAAACATAATATATATATATATATGTATATATATATATATATATTTTGTACAAACTAATTACTTTTCAGTCAAACAGAGCTGCAAATTCAGCGTTTCCCATGGATCAAAAGAGGACAGCTATGCAATTGTTAATTAATAAATTATAATTCTAACTTTTATGTCTCCTAACATAAGGGGTGAACAGACACTAAATATATGGATAAATATGGGCTTCAGGGCTGTCATTTTTAATTAAATATTTGATATTCCGTATATGAATTGAAAACTTCGTGTTTAAGCTGTAATGACCTGTTCAAAATTCATGCTATGTCTCAAAAATGGCGGAAGTAGTCCTGTTTCGGATTCAACAGGGGGTGCTAATCAGCATTCCTACCATTAACCGTGACTGTGCACAACAGAAACCCGTGAAAACTGAGTGACTTTGGCAAAGGCAGCTGCAGCAGCGACAGCAACTTGGAGATGCAAGATTCCTCTCTGTTCTGGTTTGTGGACAAAACAAGGCATACCTGATTATGAAAATAATCATTAGTAACTGCCCTACAATGAAGTAATGAAAACTATGACGTATTAGTGGGGATGTTGGCAGTGGCGTGGATGGAGGGGTATTCAGATTTATTTGAACATATTATGGCTCATCATAAATTAGTTTGAACAACTCTGCTAGCTGTTGCATGAAGTGTCTCTGTTGCTTCATCACATCTCTTGAATATGGCAGTGGGAAACAGTGAAGGGCAATCTAAGAATTCTTGAACTAACATTTGAGAGTTTGTTGAGGAAAGCATAAGAAAGGATGAGTTTGAGCCAATCTGTCCAGATTGATATCTCTTGGGGAACCATGGGTTTTTCTCATTTCTTGTCAGCACTCACATTACTTCGGAGCGCACAAGAGGCTCTGCTTGTCACTGACCTTTTTAAGAAAGATGAGACGATCCACAATACAGAGTGTCTCTTGGTAATGATAGTCAACTGTCACTCAAAGTAAAGACTGCTGCCAGACTTCCATACAGAGGTTCCAACAATAGTAAAGAGGAGGAGGTGTGGAGCCGTCTATCTCTTTTCCCTGACAAATAGATGATGACAGTGTTGGATTAAGTTCTCACAAGTCATGCCAGCTACTGAAATAAGATGACATGTACCTCCACATCTACCTGCCTTTAATCCGTTTTTGAGGCTTTCAGTTTAATATATACTTGGAGCATTCATCTCACCGATGTTGGCTGCAAATGTCAATACATTATGTGACTTAAGTGATGCCTGAGCTTGACAACTAGCTTTCAGAAAATGATTTGCCCTTTTGCCTACTTTTTTTTCCCCCTCTACTGCATGACACATTTTATTGAGGAGAGCTGTCTGTGAGTGCACCACAAAGACCCCGAGGCTACCGCGCTGCCTCCAAACTCCAGCCCGCACCAGTTCCCACAGTGCCAAATGAAGATGTTTAAACTCTGCTACTGCTAACAGTGCATCTGTTTAAACAGAGGCATTTCCTATAATTAAACAAATGCATAGGAGAGTATGCTGGGGTGGCTCCCCTGATTAATGGAGCAATTACATAATCCATTACACTGAATTATGAATGTGTTAATGATGAACTTGTGCTGGGTAATGATTCCTGGAGTTTGCTCGCATAAAATATGAGAGGAGATGCAGAGAGGACTGTCAGTGTTTGCAGACGTTCCTAATCACTAGGAGATGTGGCTAAGGAGGGAAGAAGAAATGTGTGACGTCCTACAGCGAGTGGCACTTCCAACATCAAGGGTCATTGCTTCCTGTTGTCGAAAGAACGTCTCCCACTGTTCTCACTCGATTTGATAATCCCCTGCTATGAAATTTAGCTCCATACTTTGCATTTTATGTGTTGTTGGGTACATCAAATATGTAAGAAGGAAGGTGAAGAGACAAAACAAAGGTCACAGTTGGCAAATGAGCTCTGTGATTATGGAGCAGATACCTGGACATGTAGCTAACAGCTTGTGAAATATCTCAGGAGGCCAATTATTTGTTTTGGGGTAAACATCAGCCTGATTCTGAGATTTTTACACACACAAAAGTAAAAAAAAAAATCTGTAGGGGAGAGAGTGTTTACAAAGCTACACAAATTGTATTTTCCCTTCAGAGAAACATTGCTCAGAAAGCTTTCACTTAAGCTGATTTATATTGTATTAGTTGAGCCTTTTGCTAAGTCTCTCTGTCTGTTGTCCCCGGTTACTGCCATGTTTGCGTCTTTTATACCTCATACAACCCCTCCACACAAGTCCAGAACTATCAATTTAAGACTGAAATAACATATTGAGGAATAATTTGCAGAAAATCTGCTTGGAATACGGATGGAGAGACGAGAAGTGGATTCTGTTGCAAAAGTACTTCAAGATGTATCGAAGTAAAAAAAATAAAAGAAAGAAGATGCCCTGCAGCACAGTGATGTTGTACATGCCTGTGCTTATTTTCTTGCAATGATATCTGTGTGACTCAGTCATATAGGGTGTCTGATGTGGAAACTGACATGTCTTCCCTGCTCAGTTTGGCTTCAACCAGGTTACATACCCAGATGTGACAGCTTTGTTGATATGGGGGTCCTCTCTCTTCAATTAATAAAAAAAAACAAAAAAAAAACTCATAAGGCACTAGTAGAGCTGCAGGCTGTGTTTTTGACCATTAAGTGCATTGACCTTTTGAATTTGTTTCTCTGTCACTTGAGATTCCTGGCACTACTGATGGCGTACAGCTCTGTCATAATTTGTGTCATCTGTAATAACATTGTACTCACCAAAGGCAAGACATGTTTGAAAATCCTGAATAGGTAGAAGAGTCACTGTGCCCTGCAGTGACACTCACGTCATGTTTGGGTGATACTGCCGAAAAGATTATCAGGATAAAAATCATCTAATCATTTTAAAGAAATTGTTGTTTTTAAAGTGTTTATGGTGTGAAAACATTCATTCATTGTCGACCACTTTATCACACAAGGGTCACAGGGTTGTCGTGGGAGCCAGTTACAGCTGACATAGGATGAAATGTGGAGTACACCGCGGACAGGTCACCAGTCCATCACAGGGGAAACACATAGAGACAAACAACTATTCACTCTTGCATTAACAGTCAATTTAGGGTGTCCAATTTACCTAATACCCATATTGATTGCATGTTTTTGGACACACACATGGGGAGAACATGCAAACTCCATGCAGAAATACACAATACAATATAACACTGAACGTTGTTGGTGAAAAAGCAGTTCAAATTGTATTTCATGTTACAGTAGTGTAAGTAGAGCTTTGTTTCACTTGGCTTTGCTTGAGTCGACACATCCGCACTTTGACATCAAACATAATTTTGGACTTGTGTACAGACATCAGTGTACACCACCGTTCAAACGTTTTCCTTTATGAATGAACTCATACGTTTATTCATCAAAAGAGTGGCAAAATGATTGGAAAATATAGTCAAGACGTTGATCAGAAATAATGATTTATATTCAAAATAATAATTTTATAATACATAATCTTAAATCAATATATATTTGGACGTTTCTTGTATTGCTGAAATGAAATAACAATAATTGTCCTCATTGAATAATTGCCCATTGCTTGTAATTCTGAGAAATACTGTACTGAACTTAGCACTACCTCTGTTGATTGGTTGAATTTAGAAAGGTCGCTGTGCTCTTGTTGTTTGACAAGCCAAGCTGACCTGAGAAAAAAAAACAAGAGCATACAGCGCGCCGAACATCTTCCTATTATATTGTCACTTGCTGCCACAGGTGATCTGTGGATGCAACCTGCCTCTAATGGTTTCACCCGAGCAGTGAAACATTTTCACATTTCTGCCGGGTTTTATAGCCTTTTGGCCATTTTTACTGTATGTGTGCACACACGTTGACATAGAGGATTAAAGATGGGGCACTTGTGTTAACTTATATCTGCACCATTTTGCAGAGCAGTCAGTGTTACACAGTGTCCTTTTTTTAATTCTTTAGGGAGGGAGACAGATGGTAGTTGCTGGAGTCACCCAACACCCCCGACTTTATTACCACCTATCTTGAAGTACACCTCACAGTCTCGACTGTCTGTTGTGTCAATTCGTGAATGTTTTTCTTGAGTGTCAGAATTAATGGCCAAAACAAAATTTAATTAGGCTTGTGTTTATAAATCCATGCCCTAGTTACATGCACAAGAATATAAGTGATATTTTTTTTTTTTACCTCAAGTATATGATGCACACGGCGTTGTGATTACAAAGTGCAATAACGTCTTTTAGTCCATTTTATGCAGCGGACCTCAAAGCTTGGATGATTGACATCCATTATCTGTGAGATTCTCGGTGTGTGTTTTCAAGTTCGCCGCAGATGTGTCTGCATTAGATTTGGTTCATTTGAAGTTCAGCGTGCGAGACTATTTTTCTGAGGTAAACAAACCAGCCAGAGTTCCAACTTCCAGCTGAGGATGCTTTATCTGTATATCTCTGATAGAAAATTGTTGTCTTCCCCGTAGTGTGAAATCTCTTGTCTGTGGTTTCTCAAACTCACAGTGTTTGTCTACTCGCGTAGCTGCTACGGTTTGCAAGTCGCCGAAAAGGGGGGTGAAAATAACATCGCCAGTTAAAGAGTGTTAATTAATTTTGTGGAAAAAATTTTTTTACCCGTCAAAAGCATAAAAAACAGCGTAGCATATTTAGTTTTAAATAAAGCAGGGAAACTTCATAACATCTCCTGGGATTGCCTGGCAGTAGGATTGAAACTTATGATTGTTTTCTTTATCTAACTGTCTGTCAATTATTTTCTCAATTCATGGATTAGTTTGGTCCATAAAATGAAAATGTCAAACTGACGAACTCAAACATGTAAATCAAAAATAAATAGGAATTAGTTAGTGATTAATATAATTGATAAATCATTGAATTGAATTGCAAAAAGTGAAAATAGTTTATGTATGATTAGTTCTGTTGGTGTGTTCACAATCTTCTTCAAATCAAGGCTAAAAACCTATTTATTTAGGATGGCTTTTAATACCGAGTAGTATGGTGACACTTTTTATCTTTTGTCTTCTTATCTTTTATCTGATTCTATCTTATTTTATTTTGCACTATTTTATTGTTTTTAATTACTTTTATGTGTTTCCTCTTTATTTATTTATTTCTTGTAAAGCACTTTGGATCACCGAAAGGATTGTTGTAAAGGGCTGTATAAATAAAGTACATTTACATTTTACATTTACAATCTAGTTGCTACTTAGTGTGTGTTCCTGTGCTTAGCCCCGTTTCAAATACACTCTTCTTAACGGAATGCACATTTTCATTGACGCCTCAGAGCTACGTTTCTGTTAAAATCACCCTAGTAGCTTGAACAAGTATTAATTTCATGGCTTCAAATCAAACAGAAGTGCAGAGTGCTCGATGTTAAATGTGAAACTAAAGTACCACATTAATAATCAAAAACGTCTTTCTCCATCCTTAAGTGTTGCTTTCATTCATGCCAACTTCTTATAATATAAATTTTGCTGAACCTCACCACTAATATATATATATATTTTTTTACCACAGAGTTAAAAAAAAAGGATGAAAGGCATTTCCTCCTTTTCCTCTTCTTGTGCCCCTGGTGCTAATTACTGCATGTCAGCCATGTCATATTTTTAGCAGCATCATTACACTGCATTTTGACAACAGAGAGTTTAAGTTACTGGTACTTGAAGCTATATTCCACATTCTATGTTCTGGGCTCGGGGCCACCACTTCTGCCTTGTCTGGTTCTGTTGTCAACATTGGCAGCGAACAGAACTGTTGTGAAATAGGATCAGTCTGTTACATTTGGGCCTGGACTGAGTGTCAATGAAGACATAAATGGGCCAAACCCGAGCTGTACCACCCAGGAGTCAATGTCCAAGGATTTGGTCAGAGCATCTGTATAATGAACTAATGCCATGCATTAAATAACAGCAAACAACATAATAGCTAGGGATGCAGTGATGTTAATAAGTTTTCAATCTAATTGGTCCCGGGAGTCCACAGGGTCCCAGAGAAACTCAATAGGTGCCCAGTTAAAATGATTATTCCTGAGGAAACTGTCGTGTTAAACTCATGTTTGATGCTGGTATGGTGTGGTTATAATTAAGAAATGTTGTATATTCTCTTGGAACTTTGGCCATAAAGGCCGATATTTGGTGACTTCTGGTACATTTGAATGACAATAATATTATATATGCTCATCTTCATCATATCAGTTTATAAGTTTATAGTGAAATTTAAAGATGAATCGGGAAGTAGACAATTATTATTACTTTTTTAAAATATCAGCAAATATTATATAAATAAATATAAATAATAGACATTTAAAAAAAAAAATCCATTCCAGTATTTTCCTCACACAGGTGGTGTGAGGAAAATACTGGAATTTTTTTACTCTTTTTATCTCTATCTTTTAATCTCTTATCAGTAACTGGTGATGTTGGGTTACGGTTGTTGAGGCGAGTTTGAGTTGAGTGCGTTTTGAGCGGTCCCCACTATGACTGCACTACCTGAATGAATGTGTGTACGTTTGTGCAGAGGATCAAAATAAGACATAATAATATGCCTCACTTTAGCATTTGTCTTTTGTCTTTTTAGATATAAATCCATTAGGGCCTGACTTTTACTATTTGAGTATCTGCCAATACAAATACAATACAATATAAAATCTGACTTGTATTTGCCTGGATACTAGACCTGCACAGTACTGTTTTTAAATGTTTATTGACAATAAAAGGAATAGTATTCCTGACTGAAGCTGCAGGGACCACTGGTAGAGAAAGTGCAGATAAACCAGGGTGTGTAAAGAGAAAGTAAAGAGTAAAATATCACCTAAGATTATTGTGTGACTCCTTTTGTGCCACATTTGCAACAGCTATGTTTGGTTCTGGACATGAAATGAGGCTTATTTCACAATATCAGGAGAAAACTTCCAGTTTTAATGTTGACTTGAACTGTTCTCTTATGCTTAAGGAAAATGTAGCACATCTGACAATGACATATATAAGGGATTAGTGAGCGAGTTGGTGCGTTTGTTCAGCTTACTTGACTCGACTTTTTGGCATTTGTCTTGTCAGACTTGTACATGCTTAGTGATTCATTCCACTTAAACGTCACAATATAGTATCCACTATTAATCCTCTCCTGCTTCTTTTGGTGTCTATTATTGCGTTTCCTCTACAATATACCATCAGAGGGTTGTTTTTTGTTATATTTTTTTTGAAAACATGCAAGGTTCTGCACACGGAAAATAGATAAATGTCAGCTGGTTGGCCTCCATCAACGATAAGGACGAACGCAAAAGGTGCAGTTTGCGAGGCCCGGGCCAAATTGCCATTCCATTTATTAGAGTGAGACAAGAAGATCAGTCGAGATAGCAGCCGTCGATATGACGCAGCAGACTGGAAGCAGAAATGCTCAGATGAAATCTGCAGTCAAAGGTTGCGAGCCTGGTTTTAGATACAGTAATGACACGACCACCGTGGACAATACCGCTGCTTCTGTGGTGATGCAAAGGCTAACAGCTGTACCGTGCTTCTCTAACCTGTCTGCTTTGCATGAAAACAGCACGGAAGCCTGTCAGTGTGTTGCTCTGTAATTAACCCGAGGAGGCCCAAATCGAGCGACCTGTGAAGGGCTTCATTAACCTGAGCCGAAGAGGCAGCTATTGTCCTCAGGCTTCCTTGCCCCGCACTTAACAACCGATACCGCTCATATATTTCCACTCTCATGGAGAGTGACTGGCTCACTTTTATTTGGTGGATTGCAGATTTTTCTTTTTTTTTCCCAGCACATATTATGAGATGATCCTGAATTATTCATGGGAATAATTGACATTAGGACATTACCTTTTCAATTACTGTAAGTGCTGAAGTAGGTTGATAGTCCATTGAGACAAAATTAATCATTAGTATTTGCTCAATTATTTGTTGTTTTCATTCATTCAACAGTCATTTAGACCAATTAAGCAAAAAATACCAAACGTGGTTATTCCAGCTCCTCTAGTATATCATTACAGATTGAATACCTTTTAAATTTCGACCAGATAGAGATTATTTGAATATGTCGCTCTGGGCTCTTCACAGACGTAATTAAGTGTTGGGTTGTTGTGTTTTTTTGCAACGTTGACTAATCAAAAAAACGAAAAAAAAAAACGATTATGTTAAAAATGAATGCCTTAATTGCAGCTTTGCATCTTGAATCACTACGTTTCTGCTCAGCTGAAGCAGCAGCTGCTCGTGTGCAATCCACACTCATTAGTTCACATTTGAGGTGGAACTAAAAGTCACATTACTTTTGTCAGGTAAGGACATATGATCCCGCTGCAGCCCCCCTCCATAAAGGATGAATGCCCCGCTTTCACCTCATTCTGGTGAAATTTAGCCGCCTTTGTCTTGTTTAGTCAGCTTGATGTTTGAGGTGTATTTTTCACAATGTCAGCACGCAGCGCTGAAACAACCAGCACCCAGAGGACTCTGTAGGTGTGTGTAAGTGTGAGAGAGAGAAAGAGGCGGTAATGCTCGTCTCCAGTCAGTTGGACTACAATGTATGTGTGTCATCTCCTGAGCGCAACAGAAGCTTGGCCCACTTCTGCCTGGCCGACTAGACTCGGCAGCTCATCTTGCCTCTTCCCTCTTGTCCCTTTGTGTTTCCTTTCTTTCTCTTACTCTCTCTATCTCGCTCTCTATCCCTCGTGTGGGGTCCACTTATTCTCGTGTCCTCCCCCCCTGCCACTTTCAGACCAGAACCAGGTGAGTCAGGCAGTATGTATTGGCTCACATCCAGCACCTACAATGATTCAGACAGAATTTCCCAGCGAACATTCACATTAAAAACACCTCATATGCACATATACACACACACACACACACAAACACACACGCATCTAGGTCAGCGAGTGAATAAGGGAGAAAGAGGAACCTTCAGCCCACATCATGGCAGCACTGTTTTGACAGACTGCAGGGACTGTGATACCTGTGCTAGGAGATACGGCCTCCCCTCTCGTCTCTAACTGAAAACACAAGTCACCAGTGATACATTAAGCTTGACATTTTGGTAAAATTGTCAAAACCTTTTCAGCTTTTGTTTTTTTGGCTGCATCACTGGATGAAATAGTGCTTGCTGTCACACTTCAGGTAAGTTAAATGCCTAAATCTCACCGACTCAAGTTTTGAGTCTGAACAACGGATCAATGATCAACGTTAAAGCTGCAGTATGAGACTTTTATTTAGCTGAAATATGATGGGTAAGGTAAAGTTTTTTTGAGCTTTATCTATTGGATTTTTTCATCTCTATGAAAAATGTCTGTCTTTTTCTGGTCAATACCTGTGTCGATAAAAACGTGAAGGAAATTGGAAAAGTTGCACGCAGGACAGTTCAACAACAAAATCTGAAAAGGCGAGGGCAGCTGCAGATTTGGATGTATAGTTGCTGCAGGCTTATCATTACAATGCCAGATTAGTGTTTGGATTTCCAGCTCAATAACCTCAAAAGCTGCACCTGTGAAGGGCTTGTGTTTATGTCTCTGTTGAGAAGAAACGTGATCCTCAGAAAATATGAACAAAAAATGCTTTCAATGTACTTAATAATCCAATGTACAAACAAATCTTTTATGTGTAGAAGGCTCAGGCTCATTGGCTTACTTTGCGATGGAGATTTAAATTTGCTCTAAAATACTCAGCATAAAAATACTGTAAAAATGTAGATACCGCCTTCAATTAAAATCAAGTTTTTAACTTGTTAACATTTCCACATGGTGTTTTTTTAATGACACAAGAGGAGCTAGGAATGAAATAAGCTCTTAAACACCATGTGGCTGTATTTTAAGTCACAAACATGAGGAACCAATTCCATCATCACCCACCATTGTGGGTTAGTGCAAAAGAGACTTGGAGACTGTGTCTGTTAGAACAGAGAGTGAGCACTAACCACGAACAATTTGTTTGCCGCTGAGAGTGACACGCTAACAAACATTGTTAACAAAAAAAGGATTGCTAATTACAGTTGGTGTTGTGCTACATCTGGAAAATAGACTGTGATGAATGCATGAGGATCTTCTAATGTGAGCCATCTTACATGTTCACTTCTCCCTCAAAAGTCATCTCAACACAAGCAGAGCTGGTGACTGAGGGATACAGGTCGATTTACAGACTTTCCAGATGTAAAAATTAGGGATGCGCCACAGTATCAGTATCCGTCGATATTGGTCTAAATCACTGGATCCGATATTGGACAGAGAAAAATGTCAAATCTGATACAATCCAAAAATCCTGTAGATCACATGCTTAACTATGAAGAAACTGTAAACATGTAAATAAAAATCAGCAATAGCATTTAAGCTGAGCTGTTTATATCTGCGTTATGGGAGAAGAATATTTCTTATGCAATTTTGTGTATTTTATGTGTTTGAAATTAGGGTTTGGGTTAAGCACAGTATTGACACCGACACGCCCAATTAAGTTGCCCGAGAGCCTCTCCGTTGTTTCCGGCTGCATAAAATATTTTTTAAGTGTCTGCCACTCCTCAGTCTTTCACGTCTCCATTTTTGTAGTAAAAGTATCTGTGGTTCAACGTTATTCAGCTGCAACAACAACTCGGACGCCATTGATCACTGTAGCTGGAAGCACAACAACCATGCGTTGTGACCACTACTGATCGGGCGGGAAATTGCATTGCATATTCAGCACCAAGACAAATAATTATGGGGGCTCGAGGGCACTCTGTGGTTACGCAGTTGGATAATGCATTACGCAGTTGTAGAAGTATAATGCGGGCGCTACATACGTTTGCGAGAACCCTGTGCCATCCCTAGTGAGTATTTTTGCGAGGAAAACACAAAACTAACTAGTTAGTATAACTAATTAGTTATAGCAAAGAAAAACATGTCTCAATGTCTGGACATGGGAAAGGCAGGCAGTTCAGACTGAACTCACACATCACTTAGTAACAAGGGGATAGTGTCAGAAAGATGGACATCGCACACATTGTCGTCGTCCTTTGTGTGTGCCTCCATGTAGGGCTTTTCCTCCACTCTTGGCTAAAAATGTCAGTGCAGGCTGCTGTGGGCTCATTATACCATTAGCTGTCTCAGGCCTCAGTCCATTTGCTGGGCAGCGAGTGTGACGGGGCCCTTTCACAGGGTCATTCCTCCTGCTGCTGGCCAGTCAGCTGTGTGTGTTTGAGGCAGAGGCGGCGAGGTATTCACCTTACACTTAGAAAATGTTTTTGGCACTAATCGTGATTTAGCACAGGGTGTGGAGCTGTGTCATGTCGTATAATCACTCCATATATCTGATTTGTGCGCTGCTCCTTTGTCTTTACTTGTAATATGTCTCATAGGTAACATACAGATCAGGAAGATGGATTCATTGTTTGCACCGGAGCTAAGCCGTAAAATCCGTGATTGTACCCTTTTAGTCTTTTCTCAACAAACAACCCAAAGTCAAGCTTCAGATATCTATGACTTGAAGAGATATATATGCAGTCTTAGAGAGGTGATGTTGAAGGAACCACTTCATGTCCTGTGCAGTAAGGGTTAATCCATCACAAGCAAGCGTTCCTCTGTAGCTGAACTCTATTCCCCAGGCCGTTCCCGTCCATCTACTGCCTGAAGTGGACTTTCAGCTTATTATCCCTGCATATTAAAAACTGCCTTGAGAGCTGGTGGGCAGGGCCTCAGGAGGACGAGGATAGTTGGAGGGTAAAAAGACAAGTGGTAAGACAGACGCTAGCTTGGGGAGGAGGGGCGGCGTCTTTTTTTCCCTTCATTTTCAAATAAATGATTAACTAATACATTCCCCATTCCTGTCCATTTTGAAAGAAGGGTCAGCTTTGATCTCCAGGGCTCTTTGAAATGATCTGAGGAATGAGAGCGAGGGATTGGAAGGAGGGGTAGGGGAAGTTAGAAAGACGGGGACAAAAAGAGCCACACCTTCCTGCCTGTTGATGGGAGACATCGTAGGTAGGAGAGGTCGACTGATAGTGGATTTTGAAATGCCGATAGAAAAATGATAGTTGGAAGCGAGAAAAAGCAGACGGCTGAGTGTGAGACTGATAAATGATGAAAATTACAAGGTTCCTTGAACATATCAACAGCAGGAGTGTGATTAGTTGTCTGCATGTTCATCTATTCAAAGCGCTTGAAACAGTTGTTTTTGTTGATAATCATTTTTGAGAAAATCACAGATATACTGCAAAAGTGGCCTAAAACGAGCAAAGACGAGCAAAGTGCATAAACGCGTGCTACTAGCCAGTAGCAACAGTAGCTGATGCTGATTGGTTCTAAAATGTCTTATTGGAGCCGATTAACTGGCTAAAGTGATTAATCCAGGGGTGTCAAACTCAATTACTGTGGGAGATGAAATTAAAAACTGTGTCCAAGTCGAAGGTCAGACAAGGACAGCCACTGATTTTGTCTATGATTTTGTTTATTTTGCATTTATTCCTTCACTTAACACACAAGCAGGTCCATCTCGGCATTTAAGTCCCAGGAGCAGGTGCACTTGGCATTTAAAGGGAATGACAAGCTCTGATTGGTTTAACTAAAAAACACCTACTAGTAATTCAGATGCTAAAAACAACTCCTTTGAGTCTTATGCAGCACTTTGCGGCAAAATTACACGCTGTGTAAATAGCAATAGCTGGATACAGTTGTATTGCGGACCAGATTTAACACATCTGGATTAATCGCTCGACCTTAAATAGGTATATGTGCGCAGAGAAATATTTTATTCCAAAGTTAGGAGGCGCTGACAGTTTTATGTATTTATGTAAACCTGCTCAAAACAAGGCGATTGACTCCTTTCCCATCACCAGCAAAGGAGTTCACATTTCTGTTTCATGAGTCGTGTCCGATGTGACAAACAAACCATAAACAACCAACTCGGTGGGATGGAAGAGGCGCGCAAAACAGCACAAAGCATTTTTCAATTCAAAATCACAATTTAAAACACCACAAATCACAAAGACTGCAATGTAATTCTGCTATATCTGATTGTGTTCTGTGTAGATTTAAAAACATGCAAGTTGGATACTGTTGAATATTTTGTAAGCTCTTAACATTGCTTTAAACATTTTAATACAATATTTAAAAGTATGTTTTTATTACCACATAATGAGCCGTTTAAATTACAAAAACATGTCATTTCACCATGGGATTTTGTTGGTTACAATACACACTGGTCTTTTAATGTTTTCCTGTTGTTTTTGTGGTCATGCTCAACCATCTTTAGAATCTATTAGACACTTAACATTGAACTGAAGTTAACTTTAAGAGAAGATATCGCAAATCTCCAAAGGTCCTTGACTCACTTTAGTTACTGGATTTCTTGAAGACATTTCACCTCTCATTCAAGGGGCCTCTTTTTTTGCGATCGAACTTCAGTCTCTCTTTCAAACGTAGCCGGTACATGTCATGAAATGTCGTTAGAAAAAGGGTCGGCGTCTAGACGTAGACGAAGAAATAAGTGCATTTACCAATGGAAGCTGGAGCTTTGTCTCATTTAAGGTGCCCAGTCATTTGACCTGCAAATGGATGTCGATTGTATCCATTCCCACTGCAGATAAAAGCCAGATGTTAGTGGGTGTTAGTTGGTTTTTTTGACCAGTGGAAAGACCAGTGGCTTTATGATGTGCTGTGGAAAAGTGAGCTGTTTGAAGGCCTAGCTGCAGACATGCCTGGAGGTAAATTAGCTGTGCGTTAACCCCAGAGATCAATGGGAGTGGCAGATGTTTCTGCCAATCGTAAATTAGCTTTCAATTTTTCATTGCATGATGAAGTTCGGCTGGATGAAAATTCCACATTTTGCCCTAAAGAGCATGTTACAAGCTGAGGCAAGTGGGAGGCACTCGCTTGTTTTCTCCACTGGATATTTCAGTTTTCCTCCTTTCTCCTTCCATTGTCGTCATTTTCACACTTGTGTATAACGACCAGTCCAACATGGCATTGTGTGGCATATTTAGGAAGATTACATGATCTGCTTTGTTAACCTCTGTCTAATTCATTCAGAGACTTGAATCAACCGGGCAATGAACGGGCCTGTAACATCCACACCCTCTAACAAATGTATAATCTCTGTGTGTCGCAGCCTGCTAAAGAATGAAATACAAATGCTTGTTATTTTTCTATCATCACATGGAAAAAACAAGATCCCTTTGCGAAAAGCAGAAATGCACTGCAGCTTTGAAGCCAACGAGGTTTCCCATGCAAGCAGATGTGATTTGGGGCAATTACCTAAACTATCCATCCAAGTCCTCGCATAACATTAGGCTCAGTGACTGTCACTGTAGGTAGCAGTTTGATTTCACAGTAGGACGTTAGGTAGGTTTTGCATGTGGAAATTGAAGATTCAAGCTCACCCAGATGAGATTCCTCGAGTCGGACAATTGTCTTTCTTTTCTGTCAAGCAGTCAGTGTCAGGGTCGTTCTTAACACCAGTGTTCTTGGCCACGAGTTTAGTAGAAGCGCGCCACGATGAGAGGTGCTTCGCGAGATTAGAATTGCTTACTACCGATGTGGACAAACACTTTTGCCTTTTATCTCAATGAGGGAAAAGTAAAGTCTGTACTTCGAGTGTGAAAATGCTACCTTAAAGAGGACACAGAGTGGTCCTATCGCACGTATATGCGAGTTATGGAGGTCTACAAACATTTACCTGGTACTGGTAACAGGTACCTGGAAGTGACGTAATGACAAGCTACATTTTATTGTCAGTAACGGTAGCATTGTAACTATTGAACAGCAATTAGTTAGATTACTCTGTTACTGAAAAAAAATAATGCAGTTAGTGATGCCGTTCATTTTAACGCCTTTATTCCCATCACTTTAAATAGGCGCCCCCTAGTTGTAGCATAAATAACAGCAATCCGGTGCCTTGGGTGTGTCGTCATCAAGTATCTCCAATGAGGTTTCCACCGGCAGTTCACTTCGTGGCCAAAGCGTTGTACTTCTGTGTGGTTGACACGGGTTTGACTCGCACATTAGACTTTTACACGATGCAACATGCTAATTTCTTTTTTTACTGACTATCATTTTAGCCCTAACCTTACTAACACCCAAGCCTTGTAAAGTTGAAAAATACCGGTGCGTCAAATACGTACCTGTGGGTCGTTTTCAGGGGTTGACCAAAACAACTCATAGTTACTATTGATATTTAATCAATCCATGTAGCATTAGCACAACTGTTCATCTATGTTCACTGTATTATGTAAATGCTGTTGCAACCCAGAATGTTACAACTATTAAAATAAATCTGCCAGAAAAGCTCAGTTGACAGATATTGGAAAATACTGAATTACATTAAACTCGGGTTGTGTGTTGACAACATGGAGATATGAAACATAACGTGTTTCAGGGTTGTTGGTACAATATATTGTGATATATTGGAATACTAAAAAGCAAGGCAATGTATTGTAATTCTCCCCCCACAACTGTCTATTTTAAGAAAAACTCTCACAGTAAACAATGTACATATTTTTAGTCTAGTGAGAGGAGTGGAAGGAGAGGGAGAGAGTCAAAATATCAAACGCCTGCTGCCAACAAGTAGTCGAAATAAAACACAAAACCACTGTACAGAATATTTACATATCAGTACAGTACTCCAAATTATCAAAACACTAATTCCGTGTGTCAATAATCATCTACACCTCGTCACCAAACAACCAACTCTGATGTGACTGAAATAATTCTTTGTCAAGTACAGCCCTTCAAGTGTGTGCATTATTCATCATAAACATATCCATTCGAAAATGTTAGGGTTATATAGTCCTGTTGATTAATTTCTCTCAGTGAGGGTTGTGGACGAAGGCCTTCGCTCGTCCTTAGCGCCTCATCACTGCATCTGTCTGCGGCCTCGATTGAGCAATCCAATCAAATTGGCAGGGTTTAATTGAAATCCCTCTCAAAAGTAGACCTGCTGTTCTATTCTGTTTATCAGAAATACATCACATTATGTTGCATGGAAATGCTTTAAATTCACTGTGGATTACATGCATACCACATACAAACCCTCAAGGTGTGTTCAATGTGTTATTATCTGAGAGAGAGAGAAACTTGGGGCCTGATTTACTAAGATCACAAATAGAGAGCGCTAAATTGCGTGCACATGCTTAAAGTTTGCGCCTGCTGCTGGTTTGCGTTTTGCGGGTGACCTACTGAGATTGCCACCGCAATTGTCAACATGGAGAAAGAGCAGACTCAATGGAGGCGCAAAATGAAATTTGAAGCCACTGAACAGCAAGTACAAAAAAAAACACCGCAATAAGGTTTGATAAATCACTAACGCCTGCTACAATAACATATTTCCATTTTCTGGTCCCAGCACTCCCGTAAAATTGCGTGGAAAAGCTCCACATTGCATATTCATTAAGACAAGACCGCTAAATGGGTTGCGAGTGCTATTTTGCCCATCTGCAAGACGCAATCCTCGTTGCGCCCTGTTAGCAGATCATTTTTGCATGTGCAAAGCTTTAGTAAATCAGGCCGTTAAAGTATTAATTTTAAGTATTGCAGCTGGCTGTGATAATATATAACTTTAACTAATTAGGAGCCACATCCAGTATAACACAGCTTAAACTTAATCATGATCAATCATGGACCGATAACCCTAACCCAACACCTCACAAGAACTCCTGCTCATCAGGTGCACGGAGAGACACACACACTGCATGCTCTTGTTGTGTTTCGTCAACCGGAAAACTTGGGTACTTTACCAAAGTCACCTGATACTTTTAATTTTGCAGCTTGTTGGTTTTCCTGTAGGAGCAGCAGCTTAACACTGGTGTTCCCATGAGACTTCTGGATCCTCACTTTCATTAAAGTTGTTTGGAGAGTGTCTCAGCTTCTGTGCCTCATAAAACAAACTACTATGATGAAAATAACTTAAAACCACACAACCCTGCGCCTCTGTTTTATTAGTACACGCAAACACAGAGGCAGAGACGCGCACACACATGCACATGCACAACAAACTGTTGTGTTTGTTGAGGTTCTAATGAGTCCCAGTAGCAGCGGTTTGATTTTTTTCCCCTCCTAATTTGACATGCTTCACTTGGGCTGGGTCCCTCTCGCGCCGCAGACCTCAAATTCTCCATGCAGGGGCCTAATGAATCTTCTCCGTGTACACAAACAAAAGGACAAAAAAATAAAAAAAAACATGCAGGAAACTCTTGCTTCCTTGAGCTTCTAATTGTCCCAAACATGTCAGTCAATCACTGCAGCGTACATGAATTCACTTTCTTTTTTTTTTTAACTCCAGACAAAGGAGTTATTAGTTGCCCAAGAGAACATATCAATCTTCAGATTGCTTGGCGATTACACTCTTGTATTGTGTTACATCTACAACTGGAAGAGCTGGGTTTTCATTTTGCTCCTGCAGCGTGAGAACGCTTGTTGTGCTTTCTGCTTAGGAAGGTGACACAAAGAACAATGAGTCGAACCTTGCCGCTCTCCTTGGGCTCTCCACACGCTGAGTTTCAGCAGTAATTGAATCGGGGCTTTTGCTGCCCTCAGAAGACGGCGTGAGTGAATTGTCTGGGATAGTTTATAGGGTAATAAAGTCCCCTCACAGCAACACCTGCCAGCTGCGTTCAGCTTTGACCAAAACAGTCTATTTAATACCTCCCGTTGTGCACCTGCAGCCCACCCGTAACGGTCAGCGCACAACTCAATCACGCTATCAGCACAAACAGTAGACACTATCTCTCTGTCTCCATCTCCTGCAGACTTCTGGAAGTTATGATCGGAATTAAAATCCGGACTTAATTAGCTCTGCGTTGTTGACCTTGTTTGCAGGTTGGGATGCTGTTTCTGAGGCACGAATGCAATTACCGCAGCCGTCCTCTCTTATCTGAACTCCTCATCTGCTTGCTTCAGCTGCTGCTGAGAGCTCGCCGTAGAAAAAAATGAATAAATAAATAAATAAATTTTAAAAAATACAGAAAAAGTGTTCCTCCTGTAATCAAAGCAGCACACGTCTCATCCTTTCCAAACAACTTCGCCTAGAAAGGAGCAGGTGAGTGGGTGAGGAGTAGGTGGACAAATGGACGCCGTCCCGCGTTCATTTGAGCTTCAGTCACTCCACCGATTGCAAATGTGCAAAATGTGGCAGCGAACAATGTTAATTATCTCTGACAAGACTCTGTTCCTCTTAAAATGCTATTATTGGGCGAGCATGCATCTTTGCTCTGCCTTTTTTTTTTTTTTCTTGCGGCTGGTGTTCGGGATTTTGCATTAACGAGAGTCAGCAGTTTTCGGTGCTGCAATCTCATTACATTTACAGGGAAGGGATGGAGAGCAACAAAAAAAATTAATTGGAGGCATGCAATAGTTAGGACAGGAGCCTGGGCAAGGGCAGAATAAATCAGGAGTCTGTTTGACAGCTTTATAGCTCTGGAGAGAGAGAAGTGGTTAACTTTAATGGGAGGAGATAGTAATGTTGAGTTACTTTATTTTTCCCTCTCGTTTCCCACCCACACACACGCTTCCCGTCCCCTTCCCCCTCATCAGCTGAGGCACACAGCCCCTCACCCCTGAACTATTTGGACTTGGCTTGATATATTGAGTTAATTCAGGTCGCTCCGAGCTATAATTCATGCGTTTCATGCATTTAACGCCGTGCAGACATAGCGCAGGGTGGAATTGTTAATTCTTTCTGTGCAGACATTGCACAGAAAGCCTCGATCCTACTGCCTGTCCCCTCCTCCCCCTCCTCCTCTGCCTTCTTGTATTTTGTTTCCATTACTCTGGAAGTTAATTTGGCTAAAAGTGTCCACTCCCATCAGTATTTACCCGCAGCATCACCTTTCATCAGCTCTTTATGAAACGCACAAAACAACACGACACCATGACACTAGACGGATTCCTCATCTTTCTCCACAACCTCCTAAGCTCGACGTTCACCTCTTGACCCCCGGGCGGTTACGTCCTGCCCTCACTCCCACCCTCAGTTTCACTGAGGGTCATCTCCATGCAGGCTTGACCCCCCAGTGTCCCCACTGACCTAAGCCTTGTGGTGTTATAATTGTGTGGGGGGGGACACTGCCTGGCAAAGCAACCAGTGAAGTGGCTTCTGCAGGGCAGTGGGGCCCTGCTCTCCATGCACTTGATTTAATCCGCACAGACCTCGCTGTGTGTGTGTGTGTGTGTGTGTGTGTGTGTGTGTGTGTGTGTGTGTGTGTGTGTGTGTGTGTGTGTGTGTGTGTGTGTGTGTGTGTGTGTGTGTGTGTGTGTGTGTGTGGTGAGTGGGGGTGGTGTGTGTGCCGAATGCTTGTGGGAGCAGATGGATGGGGTCACACCTCAGAAGACATTATGAGTTTTTGTTGTACCACATAGTGTACACAAAGCCGACTGACATCAAGGGCAGCAACTAACACTTCTAGGGCTGCGTGTTGGCAAGAATCTAGGGATTTGATGCATATCCTGCTACAGGGGTAATGATCACAATATACTGAGGTGCTATAAGCGAGGTGAAATATTGTATGAACACAAAAATAGTGTCTCATATTAATAAAATAATGTAATATTGTGAGGGGAGTGGAAGGAGAGGGGGAAGTGGCTGAGAGCCTGCTGCCAAGTAAAACCAAACCACTGTCATACGTCTGATACATTGATACAGCATCACAAAGAATAGGATACAAAATCACTTCATGACATGTAAGATAATTTAATGTCTCAATATAGTCCCACACCCAAACACATCATTTATTTATCTGTCAGTTTTGTCATCAACAAAAGTTTGCAGAAATCACCGCCGTTGATTGATTGCGTTTGTTTTGTCCAAAACCCAAAGATGACCAACAAACAACGATATAAATCAAGTAAAAGCAAGAACAACCAAAACCAAGGAATGTTGGGAAGTGTAGTTCCAGATATTTGACTCTGACACTTAAATTTAGTGTGGCTCAAGTGGAAAGGTTTAATTTCCCATTTGCATCTGTGTGTTTCAGAGACAAAAACTGTTGCTTTCTTTCTCCTTTCTTTTCCTTTGTACTTGAACAGTGGCAGCGTTGGTTGGGGTTTCTGCACTGTTTCACAGACCTTGGCTCAAACCAGCCAGCCAGCCAAAGATAAACAGTGAAAAGCATTTTCCCTCTAGGCCTTGAACACAACTCAGTATGAAGTTGAAGCCGTCACCTTAACTCTCACATGGAAACTATCTCAGGCAGAAGTTAGCGGAGACACACAAAATATTGCTCCGCTCTTGCGGTCTGGCAGCGCTGCACAGAACATTGTTCTCATTTATTTATTTTGTTTTCAGCTGGCAAGGTGCAGGTCAGTTATGTTGGTTTTTTCTTCTTCTTCCTTTTTTGTTTTAGCAGTGGGAGGAAAACAGGAGGTCACATTTGTTGGCAGTGCTGTGGGAGTGTGCTGATTCCAGTGCTTTGTGTCAGGAGACATTTTGTGGCAGGCGGGAGAGAAACCTTGCACTGTGACAGGGGCTTTTCTATTTTTTAAAAGGCGTGGCAACCCCCATGACCTGGGTGAGTTGAAATGGAGGCCACCACTGACTCTGGTGCTCTGATGGAGGCAAGAATGTCTCTCTGACTGCAACTGTTTCATGATGAAAGCAAAACAAAAAAAAAGGGAATCAAATAAAATAGGAGAATGGTTTATACAATGTGTGAAGTGTTTGCGTGATGTTTGTGTCAGAAGTGTCAGTCGCTGCTGCTCAAACTACACTACTGACCTAAACCCTGAGGCGGTCAGTGTGTCGCTGCCTTTTTACTGAGGGATACAATCCCATGATTCATCCCTTTTCATGGTATTTCCTCCTCCATTGTGTCGGGCGATGTACTGTCAGAGGCTCTGCGGAGAGAGCTCATTGAACACACACATACACACAGGTTCGCGCAGCTGTCCTTTGAAGGACTTTACATTGACTTCCATTCATTTGGACAGCCTAACCAGAGCATAATCCCTAATCTTAACCATAGCCAGTTAATGCCAAAACTTAACCTTAACCTTAAAGGGGACATTTTATGCAAAATCAACTTTTTAATCATTTAAATCCTTATATTTGGGACTCTTGGGTACGACTCAATAGGTACGTCTTGTGACGTACCTATTGCAAACAATAGGTACGTCACAATGCGCTAAATGAATTGTTGTCTTGCGGAGCTCGGCTTTGTCCGTACTGGCGAGGGCAATGGTATCCTAAAAACCAGAAGTCCGCAAAGTTCTATTCTTGGCTCCACAGTGCAGCACAGAGTTCTACACAAAATTTCAGCCTCAGAGGATTTATCTGTCCAGTGGATACATGTTGGCAATGTGCCTGCTAGAGCCTGAAAATGATCACTTTTCCAAAAGCTACCTGCAGTTAGCTCCCAGTAGCCTCTGTGGCTGATGTCTCTTCCTGTCCCTTAAGTTTCGTTTATTTTTTTTTAAGGTGGACCTAAAGACTACTAAACAGAGCATGTTACAGACATTCATTAGGACACCAGGGAACTAGGTTAACTTGGAGGAATAGTGCATAATATGGCCCCTTTAAAACAATTCAAATCTTTGCCCCAAACATAAGCAGAAATACAGTTGTGCCTTATTAGGACCAGGTTTCTTTTAGTATCCATGGATAAAAAATGTCAGTATTCATGCCAGCAAATGTCCTGAAGATGTAACAAATGCAAGAAAACACACACACACGCACCCTATTCACACACGATCACAGACTTGATGCATTTAAATGGCCTATCTCGTTGAGTGCTGATATTATGCAGCACTCACAGCAGTTTGTAGATAAAGATGACGACATTATACTCATATTAATGTTTTTTATTAGCCGCCTTTGATGTTCCAATTGTTGATAAAATGGGGCTTTGATTGGTCTTTGAGAGAAGACACTAAACTGTAACAGATGGCGGTTTGTTGTGCGAAGACAGCACAGTCTCCACTCTGTGCATGTTAGTGCAGCAGTGATAGGACTGATTGATGACCAGTTCATTAAAATTGTCACACAAAAAAACAAAACCCTGAGCCTCCTCATGTCGGAGCATCTCAGAATGTGACAATGTGCTGCTTTTGTGTGGTTTACAAATCAATACATTTAAATAAAAACAATTTTTTATTGCAAATGTAGAAAACCATCTTAAGATATCTATCTTTTTTATTTGATTACTATTTTCGACGAACCTTGGCACCGGTTCATTGATTAGAGTAAAAATGATTGCTAAATTGAAAAAGCGCAATAATCAAATTTGATGCACAAGAAAGGTGACAAATTAAACGGAAAATCTTCACATGAACAGAGAAACCAAAGCAGAAGATTCAGCGATTAAATAATGCAGTGAACATCCTTTGAATGAAAATGCTGAGTGTGCCCATTTTTAACAAATGTGGGTCAAGAATGCAAGATAAAAATCTAAGTTTACCTCACACATTTCTTTGTGGGTGAGAGCTCAACTCTCCTGCGCGAAGACAAAACACACAAGGTCACTGAACGTATCAGGGCTCAAAGTACAACTCCACACTCTTTTCCCAAATGCCACACATGCGCAAATGTGTGCTTAAGGAACACTGTCAATATCTATCAAATAATGTGTGTTTTCCTTAATGATGTAATTTGAAGAGATGTATCAGTATGTACACTACCGTTCAAAAGTTTGGGGTCACTTAGAAATATCCTTATTTTTTAGGGAAAAGCACTTTTTTTCAATGAATATATCATTAAATGAATCAGAAATACACTCTATACATTGTTAATGTGGTAAACGACTATTCTAGCTGCAAACGTCTGGTTTTTAATGGAATATGTACATAGGTGTATAGAGGCCCATTTCCAGCAACCATCTCTCCAGTGTTCTAATGGTACATTGTGTTTGCTAATCGCATTACAAGGCTATTGGATGGGTTAGAAAACCCTTGAAAATCCTTGTGCGATTATGTTAGCACAACTGAAAACAGTTTAGCTGGTTCTTTGACGAAAGAAATGTTTGAATGGCAAAATTATTATTTTGAATAAAAATCATTATTTCTAATCTTGTCAATGCCTTGACTATATTTTCTATTCATTTTGCAACTCTTTTGATGAATAAAGTGACTTTTAATGGAAAACAAACAAATTGGATAGGTAACCCCAAACCTTTGAACGGTAGTGTAGTTTTGTTGTTTGTTTTGTGTAGTTGAACTTTTAACCTTTTAACACGAAGCATATGGCAGATGGCACGTTTGCGCACTTTGCATTACCGTATTTAGGCAATGGTTTGTGCTATAACAATTCCAACGGTTTCTGAGAGCTGAGGAGTTGCCCGCCAAAGCCAACATGTGATTGTTACAGTTATTTCACTCACGCTGTTGCAGGAATTTTAAATGTTTTAAATGAGTCCAAATTTCAAATTTAACAGGCAAAATCTGGTGTTCATGTACAACTCGTGGTTTTTTTTCTTCATTTTAAATTGTTAATACACTATTTTATCCATCCATTCATCATCTACCCCTTTATCGCGGTGGGGGGGGGGGGTGATAGGTGAGGTATACCCTGGATATTTCGCCAGTACACTATTTTAACATGCACTAATTTCTAAACAACTGCCAGGTATTGAAAGTTATTCTGGCAAAATATCTTTTTCTGGCCCTTTTATGGTTAAAATAAGCAAAAAAAGGTTTTAAAGGGTTAATAAAAGTTGAACATTTTGGAACATTAATGCATTGAACTAAACTGAACATCTCATACAGAACTGTGCGTTCCACTGTTAGTGATCAATCTCTATGCAGACTGTAAATTTCAGTTGCAGCATTTTACAAACGAATCCTTAAATGCTTCACATGCAGATTTGTTGGCACACGTTTTAAATGTCGATAGTCGTAGAACAACGAGCCTTCGTCCTTGATAAAGACCAGAAGAACACATCCGAGTCTAGTTCTTCAAACATATATTAACATATTTCTGCCACTTGAATGTTGCAGGGGATGCTCTCCGTCTTTGCAAAGAGAGGATTTGTCTCTTTTCTAATCAATTCAGGTAGGGCAACCATTTTCTGTGGAGCTGCCAGCAGAGCTGCACTGCACTATAACTCAAGGAGGGCATTTGAGAAGTGTGTGAGTTTGATCCTGTGCCAGGGTGATGAATAGCTGTTTTTTCTCTTTTGTTGCCCATCAGCACTTTTATTCCGCAGTTAATCCACCAGGCCACTCGCTCTACCCCCACTGTAATTTTTCACCTTGCTGTGTGATTGTGTTGTGTATTTGTGTGTGTGTGTGTGTGTGTTTGCGTCCCTTGCTCTCATACAAAACACAAACACCTGCGTCCGCCCCACCCCGCTGGCACTGGAGGCTGATTTAAAGGTATGTGAGCGAGTGTGTGTGTACTAATAGAAGTGACACGTCGTGAAAAGTTAGTGAGGAGGGGGAGCCATATATAACATGTCAGCAGGCTGTGGTTGGGGGGGAGATGCTTGTTGCCGGGGTGTGTCAGGTGTTAAAAGGATTGTCATGTCGGTGCAGATAATGCAGCTCAGTCGCTTGATTTACTACGGTGATGGAAGTGAGGCTTCCTGCCTGGACCGCCTCCCACTGAGAAAACACTCAGTAAGGTCAGGTTAAATCTGAAAACAAACCTTTTCATCCTGTCCACACTAAATTGTCCAATTTTAGAAATGTTCAGCAGAGGGAATCATTTTAAAATCACTCTCCTTGTGCATTTGTCAGTGAGGAAAATGCAAGTGTGCTTGGACATTTTTTTTTAATACTGCCATAATTTTTCTCTTTTTTCTATGGTTTCATCTTTCACACCTGAAAGAAAAAGAAAATGTGCTGTTTTGCAATAGTCCAGTTGTTCCTGTGGGCCGGAAAAGATAACGTGGGCTAGGCCTGAAACAATTACTTGATTAAGCTTTTTTGATCATCGATTAATAGGATTGTTTTTTTTTTTTTTAAGGATTTAAACAAGTTTCAAGATTTTTCGGCTTATTAAATAAGACTATTTTCTGGTTTCTTTGCTCCATATTACAAATAAATTATTAAAGGTCCCATATTATGCAAAATCAACCTTTTAATAATTTTAATACTTGTATTTGGGACTCTGGAGTCCCTATCAGTCGGCAAAGTGTGAAAAAAGATGACTCACTCATGCTTTTGTGGTCCTCCTCAGTCTAAGTACAGGAGATAAAACGCGCAATGTTGACTTCCGCACTCATTGGGACGACTGGGACGCTAAATTCCTGGAATTGTTGTCTCGCGGAGCTCTGCTTTGTCCGTAACACACGCGAGAGTGCTGGCGAGGGCAACGGCATCCGAAAACCGGAAGTCCGCAAAAAGTTTCTTGGCTCCACAGTGCAGCACAAACAGCAGAGTGCTACACAAACGCTAACCGCTGTTAGCTCCCAGCAGCCTCTGTGGCTGATGTCACTTTCTGTCCCTTAAGTTTTGTTTTACTTCACAGACATGTTCATTAGGACACCAGGGAACGAGTTTGACTTAGAGAAATAGGACATAATATGGGACCTTTAAAACAAAGCAACACCATCATTTTCTGACATTTTATGCAGCAAACGATTACTCAATCAATCCAGAAAACGATCGACAGTTTAATTGATTATGAAAATAATTGTTACTTGCAGCACTAACACTTTGTCTTCACACACACTGAGGGGACATTTTCAGATCCAGCCGGCTTTCTGGTGTAGACACAGTGTGAATGAAAATCTCGCCGGGAAACATTTGGCTGCTTGTGTTCGATCTCTTGCAGGAGACAGATTACAGCTCAACTGCACAAACAAGATGGTTAATGAGGTGTAAGTGGAATGACCTGAAATTTTGTATGCGCCCGCCCTCGACGGAACCTCCCTACATCTCCCCCATTGTTCGCCTTCCCTAGTTTCTAGTTTGTCAGGGCAGCTCTGGGGGGGGGGGGGGGTCCTTGTTACGTGTCATATTTTAATACATGCCTGAGCACCATGATCTGGCTCCTCAGCATCACGCTTGCCATATCTCTTCGTGGCGGAGGGGCTCCACAACGTCCTCCAGAGAGCTGTTCTACATACAGCGGACAAGGAGCACAGCTTCACGCAAAAGCCTGCTGAGACTCCATACCATTTATCTCTCAGCTGCAAGGTTGGGCCAGGACTAATTGACTACCACTGTGTGTGTGTGTGTGTGTGTGGGAGTGTGTGCCTTAGTCCCTTGAAGCATGGTGCATTAGTAGAGCCTGAGATGATGTGAGGATGTGGTAAAAAAGAGAGGGAGAGAGATAGAGAGAGAGAGGCCAACCTTGTGTTGTGAGTCCATCAGAGAGGGCCTGGATAAGAAGCTCTCCAGTGAAGTCAGTAACTGGCTCCATCTCTCTAAAATATGTCCAGTTAAGCTGTGCCCAGGGAGCAGACAAACCACAGCTGGTGCAGCATTTAAGAGGAAATTCTGTTTTTATTTTTTAAATAGTTTAAACAATAATTTGCGAAGTTAAAAATGAAATATACGCTGTAAATACAAACAAACGTCTATTACATTCAACCCATTGTCAACTTAGATCACACAAATCTCTCTGTCTCAGCATAGTGGTGTTGAGATCTCGTGTCACCCAGCGACGTTACTTCACAACACAAACGATTTTTAAAATTTTCTGACATTTTCTGGATCAACCGATTCATCGATTAATTGAGAAAATAATCGACAGATTAATCGATTACGAAAATAAACTTTAGTTGCAGCTCTAGTGTCAACACAGTGTTTTATTCTGAAAGGTAAACCGGGTGTTTTCCTACTTCCTACTTTATGCGGCATAAATCGAAGCGCTGCGTATCCACTTTGCAACCAGTGTATTTTGGGGTTCAGTCAGATCTGATAGTATTGCTTGACAGACCCCATTTGGATACAGCAGACAAATCGTTTGTTTCTGTCCACAAAGACTAAACAGAAGCGTAGAGTAATAATGTTGACAACACAACAAAAGTTACACACTGCAGCTTTAACAGTGAAGCCTGATTATCAAAACCCAAAGTGAGCACAGTATAAAACTATGTGTGTGCAAAGTCACGTCAAGTCCAGCAGGTCAGAGATGAACCAGGAGGAGGACGACGTGTAACCTGTGAACATTATTTACCACAGATTATTGCTACCATTTGCCTTCATATTTTTCATCCAAATTAGATCACTGTGGTTCCAGACCTTAGCAATTAACTTGATGAGTGCAGTACTATTATACCAATACGATTGATGGCCAAAACTATGAAAATTAGACAAAGTAGAATTATCTTTAAGTGTTCCTGGCTGTGTGGATCGCCATCACTGTGAGTCGCTGCACAGCCCGTGTGTGCTCTCTCCGTGTTCCCCTCACTGCTCTGGACTTTATCAACACATTGTTTGACTTGGCCTCCTCCCAATGTAAGCCCGAGTACAGCACAGAGCGAGTTGTCTCAGCGTCCACAGGGAGAGAGTTGAGCGATGTGTGTGTGTTCGTGGGCACATTTTCGGGGGGGGGAGGGAGTGGAAGCACCTCATTCTCCTCGACCAGGAAGCTGTGAATCACGTTGGCTCTTCCTGGAAGGACCCAAGGGGAGCCGGGCTGAGGCGGCTGGACTCAGCCAGGCTGTCTGAGCCACAGAGCCTGGCCTCTCACTGACACCAAGCTGGTGGTGAGGGGAGATCTTACCTCACCCTCGCAGAGGCAGGCCATGCCGTCCCTCTGCTCACCAGGTTGGCACGCTGCAGGCACTTTTCCTGTACTGGGAAGTGTTTTCAGAGTTGACTTTGGCTGTGGTTTGCGCTGATAACCTCAGCCTGAGATGCAATATTTTATTGATTGGATTTAAATAGCACAAGGTGGGCAAGAGTAGCTCGGGTTTCAAGTGCTGGCCGTGTTTGTGCTTTTTGAAGGCTACATTTTCATTAGTGTTTCCACAACAATCTGCAGTTTGAAGGTGTTCAGTTAGGCATGCTGACTAAGCTAAATATAAATGTGTCAAGCTGTCACCTGCCTACGCTGTCACAGGCCTCGTTTAGTTCATGGAAATCACATTCCCCTCTGCCTGAGGTGCTGAGAATATGGGCATGTAAGTTGATATTAATAGTAGAGCCGGGCTGGTGCTGCAGGGTGTCCACACCTTCCTGTTTTCTCTTTCTTTGTTTTGGCCCTGCGCTGACAGATTAACCTCTGGAGGAACTCCAGAATCTGAAAGAGGGGGGAAAAAAGCCTCCCATTGTTCAAATGGGGCTGTAGTGGAAAGAAAGCAGACTTTTATTTTTGAAAGAATATGAAAATAACAAGTGGGTTTTAATGCATCGGAATATTGATAGTATAAACACTCTTGTTATTGAGACGTGTTTGTTCTTTATGAGGGAAATTGAGAGGACACGGGTGTTTTTTTTTCCCTTATTGAAGTGTTCTTCACTGAGTGAAAGCAGAACGTCTCGGTGAGAAGTTTCACTCGCTCCGTGTCTCCGAAGACGCTCGCTGAGCTGCTGCTTTTGATAGGAATCAGCTGTGAGACGGATGGTTATCGCTCTGCTTTTTTCCCCCCGCTGCACTCTGTCAAATAACTTTTTAACAGTCGTCGCAGTTCCTCCCCCCCTCCCCCACTTCAAACTCCACCGGGAAATTAAGTTGGAGGAAGTAACTGCTGAATTTGGATTAACAGTAGATCGGGGGGTTGGTGCTGCAGGGTGTCCACAGATAGTTATCCAGTGCTATCTAAAAACAAGTGCTTTGTGTGTGTGTTTTTTTTTTACACTTTTTGGCAAGGATCACCGCAGTGCTCGCATTGAGACGTCACCTGGAAATTTATAGAGGTTTATCGAATCAGTGGAGAAAGATAAATACACATTCTGGAGCTGTGGCACATTTGACAAGCCAATGAAAGATTTCCTCTCAAGCCTCCCTCAGTGAGATATAATTTAGCAGCTTACTACTAAATATAACTCCTTAGATTATCTTAATCTCTCGAACCGTCTGTCCAATATAGATAAAAAAAATATCCTGCTTGTATTACAAGTAAAATAACTCAAGTTTTCATCACTCAGCACAACACGTGAAAGCACATTTGCCGTCAATATTTTTTTTTAGTTGATTCTCTTGACGATGGATAAAATTGCTTTAGTATTTTTAAGTATTTAAATTTTTCCTTTATTGTGAAAATTTAAATTAGTTAGGGGGTACAGTTTAGAGATTTAGAGTTAAGTAATATCATTCAAACATAGACTGTCATCTGATTCTACTCCATCTTTAAACAGTTTTTTCCAGAAAATTTGTTTAATCATAGTCATCATAATCATATTTTTAAAGTACAAACTAATTAAAGTGAAAGTTAAGTCATTCTATTTGTGATTCTCCTTTGTTTTATTCCATTAAAATCCTTGTATTGGAACATGCATAATAGTTTATATTTTCAACAATTATTTTCATAATCGATTAATCTGTTGATTATTTGCTCGATTCATCCTGTAACTGTTGGTCCATAAAACTTTGAAAAAATTGTTGATCAGTGTTTGTCAAACCTGGCAATGATGACACAAACCAAAATGATTCAGTTTTGATGATTTCTTTGTTTATAGAAACAAATAATATATTCACATTAAAGAAGCTAAAACAATCATAAATCTTGTTTTAATCATGAAAAAAAGCTTCAAACCAATTAATCGAGTAATTGTTTCAGCTCTATTGGTAACGCAACATATTTAATTTGACCTATAACACTGAATATTGACTTTTAAAAATTGCACTTATATATTTTGGCCTTATAGTTCAGCCCTACCTACTACATTTGATTTTACATTAGAAGTGTTCTTATTGTCCTAATTCTATTTTTTCCCTTTAAATCAGACTCAACCTCAAAAAAAATTCAACTATGACTGAACGTTGTGACCCTGTGTGTGTGTGTGTGTGTGTGTGTGTGTGTGTGTGTGTGTGTGTGTGTGTGTGTGTGTGTGTGTGGGTGTGGGTGTGGGTGTGGGTGTGCAGGTACTGTGGGGTAACTGTGCTTTAATAAGTCTAGAAACCTCTCTTAATATCTCTCAGCACTGATATTTTTTTCTTCCCCTCAGGACAAAACAGTCAGGTAAGAGAAACAACCTTGTCTTGTTACGTCGATTGAAAGCATGTCGAGTATGGATTTCCTAGATTTATCCATCACTCAAATGTTTCATTGAGGAAATCTGGCTGTACATTAAAGTAATCCCTTCAGTGCGGCGAGTTAAACCCAACGTATCGCCCTCAATGTCACAACCTGGATTGCGAAGCACCAGAACAAGAGTCTCCCCTTCAGCGGTGAGCCCCGAGGCTTCATGAGGACTCCTACACATCCTTAGAAAGTCTTAGTGGAGCAGACCCCAAGGCTTAATGTCAGCAAATTAATTATGGATTCACCCAATTAGTTCACAAACTACACTGTGTTCGAGGGAAAATGATCATTCCCCCCCGAATAACTATTCAGCCTTAGCCCCAGTGTGCATTGTGCCTCACTCAGAACTGTGTGCATGTGTGAAGCAGCACGCAGCAGGCATGTAGCATGACCTTTTTAATTATTCAATCTCTCAGACTCATCCGCAGACACCGTCTAAGCTCTTCTCTCTCTCCCTGCAAACATATTTCTGTCCAACTTCAACAAAGGGATGGAGTTTTTACTGTCAGTATAATAATGACTCTATTTAAAAAGAATACATTACACCCATCCTACCCAAGTTCACATTGTTGTTAATTATTTTTTCAAATAGTAGTTTTTACTAATCACATATAGACTAAAGACAGAGGTGGTTTCTTATTCCGACATATAGTAGTAGAGCTTTATTACTTTAAAGGCACAATATGTAAGAATGTGGCCAAAAAACGGTTACTACACTCAAATTCAAAATGCCGAGGTCTTTTAGGTTTCGTTTTCTCCTCTATTGTAGCGCAGACGTAACTGGCAACCCGTGGTTGCTCGGCAGCTGAGACTCTACTGACTGCAATGATTGGTAGACGGCGGTAGGTGGCGCCACATGCCAAAACGAATGATTTGCGCAAAATGTTTTTTTTAATGTGAATATTTTGGCTGTACTGTTGTTGTTGGTGAGTTCAGTTTGTTATATGAATATTATTCCTGAGTCTCTGTGATATAGTAGGAGGGTTTTATGGCCAGTTGCTTTAGATTTATTACATAATGCACCTTTAAATAGAAAAAAAAATGCTAGAGATATCCCGACACCACATTTTTTGTGTCCAATACCAATACTGATATTATTCCGATACAGTCATTTATAAACATTTATGAATTATGAAGCTGTTAACAACACATTTGTTCCGAGTGATCTCAAAGACATAATTCTCCAACTGTGTAACAAATATTGTTCTACCGAAAAGAAAAAATACAGCCCAAACATGACTCAGCTAAAATGCATTTGCTGATTAACATTCACATTTTTACAGTCAGTGCATAGTGAAGCATGCAACATATAGATAGGATTTTTGGATTGTATCGTATTCTACATTTTTATCTGTACGATATCAGATGATTTTGACCAGCATCGGACGGATACCGATTCCCATCCCTCAAGTATTTCTATTTCCAGCCAATTTAATTGCTCATTTACAGTAATGTTGTTTTATATTGTAGTGTAACGCCAACTCTCGTTGGCTGCCCTTCCTCCTCCTGTGTGGACAGACACTGATCCCTGTGTGTGAGACAGTGAGGGACGTTTGTGGCGTGTGATTGCACTTGCAACTGAACTGTCCATGAAGGACAGAGGCGACTGTCCCCCCCCGATATAGATTCCTACATTTTACCGTCACACCCCTTCTCAGACACAAATGTTTCTCTTACAATGAGCTGTGGCCCCACAGGCGGGGGGAGTTGTATCAATCATCTGACTTTTAATGCCTCTTAAACGTGAAGATTCATGTGTATGACCTTTGTGTTTGGAATCAGAGTGCAAACATCCCTGCTTTACTACCTATAGCCTTTTATTTTTGCACTGTTTTATCTGTTTTTTGTTTTAATGCCAGAATGGAGGTCATGTGTGGCTGCAGCATTTGATAAGGCTGGGTTCAAAAAGGAGATTTTACAATTTTCATTTGTTAGATACGATGTCGAATCATGAAAAATCATTTGACAGACATTTTTATGTTTGCAATTTCCTGTATCCTCTGCACAAATCTAGCGAGACTGGAGCCAACACAATTGAGTACGATGATTTGTTAATTACTTTGCCACAAAAATACTTCGACACAGAATTCAAACAAATTAGAAGAAGACAACATCACATGTGTCTTCTTTAAAAGAAGGCATGGGCCAAGCAGCACTCACAACTCCCTCTGCTGGACTACCTGGTAACTACTTTGAACAGCCTGGTATACTTCTTGGCTGTATATTTTAACTCAAACTGGTTTTAAAGCATAGCTTTGGTAAGATATGATAAAAGAGTACATTGGGGTCAATTTTTAATTCAAACATTCCTATTTTTAATGATGCAGCATTAGTTAAACAAGTCAAAGTGTAATGGAAAATGATTGGATATCAAATGGAATTGACCTGGGACCTGAAACTCCCAAAGGAAATCAGCAGCAATAGCGTTTAAAAAGTACCTTTTCCATCTCAAATGTTGTACCAGCTTGCTTTTATAATTGACTGAGCTCACTGTTACAGGAAAACAAAGAAAGAGTGAACGGGATAAGAACTGAGGACAGTGTGGACACTGTGTGGATCTTATTAGTCTGTACAAGCAGTCTTTTTCCTCCACTTCCCTCTCTATCTGAAACTCCCACTCTTTATGTGCTACACATGCACACACAGCTACACTCTGTGGCACAGAGGGCTGACCAAGTCATCTCCTAATTCTAAATTTTGTGGGTCGACCGGCATGTCCAAGTCTCTCCGGGCAAGATACGCAACCTAAATATCTTCCAGTGTGAACGCAGTACAGAGAAATAGTGTATAATTGAGTATGTGCGTGAAAGTGACTCGTAGTGCAAATCGCTTTGAGTGGTCGTTAGGACGAGAAAAAGAGCTACTGTATATAAATGTAGTCCATTTACCACTGCAGTCCATTTACATCCGTGGATGCAGGCCGGAGGATTGATGACTGTGTGAGAAACCTCAGAGGGAGCAGCACTTCAGAGAGATGGACAGATGAAAAGGAAGGAGGAGGGATGGAAAGGAGCGAAATGAATCAAGTAACAGGGCGAGAGGCTTTACAGCGGTTTGTTAACACACCAGGAGCAGACTACCGCCTTCTTCTTGGAAGGACAGGCGAGAAGTGACCCGCTCTGTGTGGCTTCTTCCTCATGCCACAACGTGTGACAGACTGATATATCCGGTGAAAATGCTTTGTCATTGAAAGCAACACTATGCAACGTTGCAGGACGCGCCTTCTCTGCAGCAAACACACTGTGATGAAAGCAATAGTCTTGTCAGGACCTTTACATGACAACCAAAACCTGACTTTTAAAATACATAAAGACGGAAATCATGTTAAATTGAAATCCTCAAAGTTGGACTCACACATCCACGTAATGTGATTTAATGTTTCCACCCCCAGCTTAAACCCAGAAATAATAAAAGGAGCCGATACACAGCAGAATAAGACAACAAGGACAAAATCAGAGCAGAATTCAAGCTGGTGTAGTTGAAATTTAATGCTCTCTCAGAAGTTTGTGGGTCGTAGGAAGCCTCAGAATGAGAACAAACCAGAGAGCGCCTTATACTAAGAAGCTGCAAGGGGGCATATAACCTCCTAGTGAAGAGACGATAAACTCACCAGTTATAAAAATAGTTTCTCTGCTCGTACTTGCCTGTATACTAAAAAGGGCAGTAGTCAACTGAATGGCATAGGCAAGCTATGTGCTTAGTTTGACTGAACTATGGTTCCAGTAAGAACCATTATGATCTAGAGAACCCTTTAAAACCCCTTTCCTGAATAAAGGGTTTTAAAAGGGTTCTTGGTAACACTAAGGATTCCAGGTGGAAGCTATATAAAAGGTTCTACCTGGAACCAAAAAGGGTTATCCTATGAGGACAAGCCGAAGAACCTTATATGGTTCTACTTAGCACTTTTATTTCTAAGAGTGTATAACTATTCAGGTACATTCGGAAGCAGGAAGCCGATTCATGGATCTGCTCGGCTCGGCTCGACTTGGTTTGGCATCAGGCACGGCAGTGCAGTCGCTAAATACACCCGATTCCTTTGTTAAATATTGAGATTTTAAGAAATGGACTTTACTTTTTGCTAAATATTGGAGTTTAAAGCAAGTTTTCTGGATTTTTAAGTCTTTTTAACTGATCTACTACAGTTCGACATTGATTCTTGTGTCGGACGATTCGCTCACGACTCTTCCAGTGCCGACACTCCAATCAGTGATCGGCATCTGTCGACATCACATTTTGGTGTGGTCTCAGATCGCTTGGAACCTCACCAGAACAGGTACCAAAATAAAGCACCAGGTACTAGGTACTATCGCTAATGGAAAAGCAAAATAAACAAGAAGAGTAGCTGAGTTGAGCCGTGCTCGAACTATATAGTAGTAAAGCGCCATTAGTTTCCGAAAATACAACGAACAAGAAACAACAAAGGTGAGACATAAGGGCAAGGATTTTTGTTATGAGACTCGATGAGGTGAAGCTTAAACTGGAAGTAAATGTCAACAGAGATTTTCATTCACAACTGATTGTCGAGTTATTGGGCGGATAAGAACCAGGAAGTGAACGCGAGTGACTGTATCAACATTTTCAAAGGTCCTTTTTTTTCCTTCCATTGCAAGAAGAGAGGTTCAGGTGCAGAGTGGGAATGAAAGAGGCTCCATTCTCCCAAGTCAGTGATCCATTACAAGTCAGTGACCCATCAAATTGGTTTTCAGGCTGCTATTTTAAGGTACAAAAAAGTATACTCGTGTAATGTTTTCTTGTAAAAGAAAGATTATTTTCAATATTTTAAATGAACAGTTTTAAATGTATTCCTGCCCCGTTTGGGCATTACTGAAACCATGATAAATAACACTGCTGCTAACGTGGATGTGATTTCACTTTCCAATGCTGAACATTAGGAGCGAAGGCTTCACCTGGTAAAGTTTAACAAGCTTTGATGAAAGCTCAGCATGAACATTTCCCTTTTGAAACCTTGTCACAACACCTACATTTGCCCTTAGATTGAGATGCACACATCCTGCTTTTCTACAAAAGTTGCACTCACCCCTGGATAAGCGCAGTGATGCTGAGGCCTTTCTTTCGAGGTTGTCCAAAAGGTTTCCGGGAAATCCTGGGAAAAAAAATGGACAAAACAAAGGTTGACACAAATCATAATTTCAAGTGTGCTGTGACATAATTAATAAGGTGCTCTGTGTATTTTTGGAGTGTGAAGGCTTTGTCCACTCCCATATTTTCTAACGATGTCACATTTCACAGCCACCCACACGGGCCTCGAGCTTCACTCCTGAACAGCCGCTCATGAAAAATCACCTTGATGACTGTGGGGGAGATTTACATCCACATTACCCTGATTTCACACCGATAATGAAAGAGGCTGCTGTTTCTTTTAATACACTTTTTACATTCTGTTTTTTTTCTTTTCCTGAATACTGATTACAAACGACTGAGGAAGACCTCAAGTAATGGCTGTGCTGATGCTTTCTGGCACAGGGAGATGTTTTCATGGTCTCAGCACTTTCTAAGGGGAGAGGTGCTCCTGGCTCGGGTCCTAGACAAGCACGATGTGGCATTTGCAGCATTTGATCCCCTTTTGTGTTGCAATAATTTCGCTCTCACTCGCTGAGGTCTCCCCTCAGAGAGTGAGAGCACACTGAGGTTCAGTGTGCTCTCACTCTTTATGTACTGCCAGTGAAGAATTGCAGACTGGCCTGTTTTCTCTGTAACAAAGATGCATTTGTGCAAATAATTGCCTGCGTGTCTGTCAGTGTTACTGAATCGGATGTATTGTGGAGTAACATTTTCAAATTTATGTTCACTCTGATTACAAATGCTTGTCCAGATTTGCGGAAAAATAAAGATTCTAAGATTGAGACTAAGTTAGAGGATGAACTGACACCAGGGATGGATGTTACCAGGTCTTAACAAGGCCTATATTGTCAGATACACTCAGAGTAGATTTTAACTACCCTCTGTTGGCCTGAATGTGTCATTACATGACAGTCTGTCAACCTCCAGGTGCAGCACATCAACTCAAGAGTCTTTTTTCTGTACGTGTGTGTGTGTGTGTGTGTGTGTGTATGTGTGTCAGATGATGAATCTGTAGCTCTAAGAAATTATTTCACGTTTCTTTAAGTCTCTCTGTGCTCGCCGTGTTTCGAGTGGCTTTGATCGACAAAAGGATGGGTGGGGGGGGGGAATAATAAGGAGATTGGTATTTGTCTAAGTCGAGATACCTCAAATGTCACCACCATCAGTGAGGAATGTGAAGAGTGGCAACTCACTGTAGACGAAGCATTAGATGAGTGTGTGTCACTCAAAGGAGAATTCACCTCAAAAGGAGAAGAGTGGAGCTTTTTAGAGAAGACACTTTGTCATTTTCAGAGCAAATAGGGCACTTTGTCACCAGTAGTATCTTAGTGTTTATGCGTGTGTGTATGTGGGGGAATGTGATCTTTTTATTTTTATATATATATAATCTTTGCCTGCAGCTTCTCAGGCTCTTTGTAAGCAAGCAGAGGGACTTTGTAGTCAAAGAGTCTTTAATGCCTTCCCATGTCAGATATTTTTTTCTGCACTTGTACATCAATAATGTGTGTAAACAGAGTGTGTACGTGTATGTCAGTGTTGTATCTGACCAGGTTTTTCTGTTTGTGCATTTTTTTTTTTCCTCTTTCTTGCAGGTGTATGTGCCGAGGCGGTATGCCCCGGGGAGTAGTGCTGACAGTGCACTAGGAGTCTGAACCTTGTCAGTATTTGTGGGCTGGGGAGGAAAAGGTACCCCTGCCGCGCCGAGCCGTGTCGAGCCGTGCAGAGCCGCGCCACCCTGTGCCGTGCTGCGTTTGACGCCATGTCCCTGACTGACAAACACAAAGTGAAGAGGCAGCGACTGGACCGGATCTGTGAAGGTGAAGTTGTGTTTTTTTTTCAGTTCCACTTGTTGTGCTTTCTGAAAACCTCTTAAGTTGAGAAGAATCTATCTAAAAATAAAAATAGCTGACTATAGGTACCCCTTCCTACATTTTTTCCCGTCACTGACTTGCCTCAGAGCTTTATATCCCTCTAGCCAACTAACCTTATTGTTATTAGCACAACCCGAAGACCTATCCTTGATCAATGCTCATTGATTTCTATAATTGTCTCCTGGCACACAGCATGTCAGATACCACAGTAACAGTGTATAAATGTTGACCTCAGCAGTCATATGGCAGATGTAAATGAGATTATGTCCCTGCACTCTGGGCCTCTCACTGCTGTTTGTTTGTGTGGGAATGTCTGTTTTGTGACTTACGCTTATGGGGAATCTTTGAACATCTAAGCTACAGTTAGATTACCACAGGGAATTGAATGGCTTCTATCCTGTCACGGCTGTTTGGAAGTAGCCAATTTTACCCCATGAACTGTGGTGATTATTAGGCCTTAGCTTGTGGATTAGAGAGCAGTGGTTTTGTATTGAAGGGCCCGAGCATATAATAGGAACCCCCGCTGCGCGTATAGCTGCAAAGTCGGCCCAGGCAACAAGGAATAGGAGTCGTGTGGGTGTATAAACTGTGTCTGAAGCTTTGTGGATGTGCATTTTTAAACCCACTTGTTTGACTTTGCTCCATGTGTGTGTGTGTGTGTGTGTGCATGTGCATGTGCGTGTGTATTTGTGCATGTCTGTCAGACTGTGTCCTGAGGTAAAATCATCTCCTTTCTGCTCTCTGGGTTCCCAAGAGGCTTGTTAAGCCGCTGGGCCCTCCTGGAGCCAGCGCAGGGAGAGGCAGACATGACTGCAGTGCTGGAAAATGAAGCTAGATGCACCATTACCCCCAGTGCCAGCATATTTGTTTTGCAGCATGATGTAAGCACCTCAGCGTCGTGGGCATGAAATGAAGGACATAAACTGCACATCCTGTATAAACCCACAGTTAGGCCAAATAAACCCAATCCTACCTTTTCAGTCCAACCTCTGCTGCATTCTTAAACCAAACGGAGGAGCTTTTAGAATTTTAACATGTTAATATTTAAAGGAACATGAGGGAATGAAATTAGGAAGATGTAATATGTAATCTTTAAATCAAGCCTTAGTCATTTAAAGTTTAAAATGCATGTTTTGCCTGAAGTCAATACAATTTTAAGCAAGATGTGAAGTATCAGAGACAGCATAAATTACAGCAGAATACAGGGGAATGACACGTCTGCAAATCATGTACAAAATTATTAAAATTAGTGTTAAATGAGTGGGCTATCTGCTATGCATGCATTTTCTTTTATGGCGAATGTTATTAGACAAGACTAGGGCCATTCTGGTGATTAATTTTATTTTTATTACCTGCGTCAGATTATCTTGGATTAAGATTTACATAGTTTAGCAGAAAAACAAGGACTTGGGAAACAATTGATCTGTAACTTTACACACAGTGTAGGGGTAGTATTATGTATCAGGGTTTTCTAAGATGGATCACTATAAAATGGCAATGCTGACTCTAGATTGATGAAGTGATAGCACATCATTGTTTAAAAGTGCATTATGTAAAAAACTTAAAGCAACTGGCCATAAAACCCTCCTAATATGTCACAGAGACTCAGGAATAATGTTCATATAACAAACTGAACTCACCAACAACAGTACAGCCAAAATATTTGCATTAAAATATTTAGCAGACTCAAATCATGTTTATGTTTTGAAATCATGTTTTGGCATGTGGCGCCACCTACCGCCGTCTACCAATCATTTCAGTCAGTAGAGTCTCAGCTCCTCAGCAACCACGGGTTGCCAGTTACGTCAGAAAACGAAACCTAAAAGACCTCGGTATTTTTAATTTGAATGCAGTAACCGTTTTCGGCCACATTCTTACATATGGCACCTTTAAATTCACATGTTATTTCATATTTATCTGAATGCTTGTATTGATAGATGGACAAGTAGGGACAAGCCAATACCACGGTACAGTTTGTAATGGTAAAACCCTGCCTTTACATGGTAGGCGTGGTGTGGGCTGTATCGACCGCCAACACTCAAGCGACACAACGGACTACAAAGGAGGAAACCCAGCAGCTCTTTTTGTCCTGCTCAGTTTGTGGCTGTCTGTCTCAACAAGATGTCAAGCATTGTATGAGAATAGACTGCGTGCGTTTGCCTTGACTTCCATGGGATAGTTACATGGAGCACTAGGGAGTGACAATTTTCTGTCACCCAATCAGCTGACTACCGTGGGTGGAGCCACCTTGACCAAGGGAAGGGTACCAAAGAATGGTGGGGTTGGTTATTTTGGTAATTTTCCTTGTGGAAAAGCAAAAAATATGTACCATAATGTATTGAACCCACTCTATAGAAACACAGCTTATAGGTATCAGTTTGATAATAGTCAAGATTATTGGATTGGATATCGGAAAAAACCTTCAATATCATGTGATCACATACAGTAAATGTTTCACTAAGTGCAGGCTGTAATAATGAAAATAAAAACAGCAGTTTATCTCAGCTGTTTTTGTCTTTTGGAAGCAGTTACACTGTTGGAGCAACAACTCATTAGCTTCCTTAATAAACTTAAATAATGTAAAAGATGCAAAAAGACTGTGGGACTGATATCAGTATCGGAAGATTCTCAAGAGTCGGTATCGGATGCGACAAAGTGGTAAAAAGCCATCTCTGTGAAAAAAAAAAAAAATTGTAATCAAAGGAAATTGTTGACACGATAATCGTAATCACATCATGAGACCAGTAAAGATGCACAACCCTGTTATCTAATCGCCAAATTATGATTAAAGAAACAAATGAATATATTATGTCGGAAAATATGTAGTGCTTTTCTTGTAAATTATTCATTTTATCAGTTAGTATTCATTAGGACCAGAATAAAACAACGAGATTATTCTTTGGCACTTAAAGTGCATAAACAATACAGAGTAATCACCATGCCCTGAAGACGAGTCATAAAGAGTCAGATTTCTCAGCACAGGTGGATTGCTCATTGGTGGAAATCCTTCCTGATTAAAACATCGGTCCACATCCAGCTGTTGCGTTCGTGTGAATCAGACATCTGAGGTAGTTAGTCATTCCTGAGGGAACAACAGTTAGTCTGCGCTGCTGGGCATGAGCTCAAAGCCCGCAGGAGACGCACAGAGAGAAAGTAACAGGTGTTGCTGTGATGCACACAGAGCTGCCTCGTGGTGAGCGTACCTGTCGCTGTTCATTTCTTACACACATACACACACGTGCACACTTAATACACACACAAACGCCATGCATACACAACTTCTCCAGATGGCTGTAATACAGGATCAATGAATCAGTCGTCGGGCAGCCATTGTGAGGGTGTAAAAAGGGAAGAAAAAAACCAAAACAGCTTGTGATTTGTTCATGAGCCAATGACCAGGCAAAGTTGTCCCACTGATTACATGTAACAGAATGATAAGGCTGTCATGGTGATTGTCTCCACGTTGAGGGGAAAACACACATGATGTGAGGCTCTACTTTTTGTTTCACATGCAGGTAAAACCCCCCCCCCCCCCCACTGGGCCCATTTGGCTACTAGCTCATCCTCGTCCAGGTTCACACCTCAGCCAGGCCCGTGCTTGGCAAGCGGACACAGACCAGCTCAACCCGCATTTCATACCGTCTCTCTCTTTGAAGCACAAATCTGGAGCATTGTCTTTCATGCTTGTCTGCTGAGACCACACACTCCGCGCTGCCCAACAAAGCCTGACCCTTTGTTTCTAATGCTTTTCTTACACTAAAAAAATGTTTTCTCGTCCAAGATAGTTTCCAATACCATGCAGATTGTCTATTGTATCCCCTCCAATATTATATCTTCACAAATTGTAGGTTTCTGCTGTTTTTCAAATGCATTTGAGGGGAAAATGATCATAAATGCTGTATCTAACGCTGATCGAGCCTTTTAAGTCCTCGATATGTATTTAGCATAATCTGGCCTGTCTGCCAATATAACGAGACAGGGAGCCGGTTGCAAGTGTTTTTTTTTTAAATCAAAAGCTGCTAGTTAGCTCAATCAAAGCAGCTGCCGGAGAGCATCAGCTTTAATTCAGCGATACGGGGGACGAGGGGAGAGCATTCTCTCTTCTCTCCTTCTGAGTGCCTCTTTCTCTGGGGTGAGATTAATTTCTGTCATGTGCAGAGATTTGGTGTGATCCTGCTCGGCTCATGTTCCTCCCACCCTTAATGTTTATGACGGAGCAGCAACTGTGTTGCTGTGGGGCTGCGAGGGAGGACCGTTCTGCTCTGGATCTGATTTAGCATCTTCTTTTTTTTCTCTTTCTTTCTTTGCTAAGATTGTTGTTTTGATTGTAGACTACACTAGTGTTTCCCCTCTGGGTTAGATCAAAGCCGATGTAATCTAGTCAGATAATGTTTTAATCAACAGCTGCATTTTATTCCTGTCACGTTACACGAGGCCACTGTATGGCTGTGTAATTAGGAATATAATTTATCTTTATTACTTACCAAAACCACGGACAACAGTTTAGCAGACAATTATTCTCTTTAGTAATTACATTTTATAGAATGTTTTTTGTTTAAACTAAAAAATTTAAATAATTGAAGATTTAAGCATGCAACTCGCAGATAGTCTCCACTTACTGGCTTTAAAAAGTGGGATTAAACATCACATGTTGCATTGTAATACATAAAACATTTTTTATCCGATACAGACTCAACCAAGATGCTATCAAATACTGAAGAATGACTTGTAAATGCTTCATCACAGCTTTTGTAAATCAAGCATTTACATCAAAGATCTAGGTTTTGTACATTAATGCTCTCCTAACCCTGAGCATCTTATAGTTTTGCTCATAACCACATCTCAGCTGAACATATTGGAAAATTCTTCTGCCGTTTAACCCGAATCTGTATCCTTTTCCATCAGTGAGGTGAAATTACATTTTCTGTTCTATCTGTTCTCCCCTCTCGCTCTCGCTCGCCATCCCTCCCTCTTCTCTCACTCAGCTGCACACTCGTCTTCTCTCCAAAAAACAAGCAGGCTGTCGCCTCTCCCTTCTGTCTGCCCCATCTGTGATGCAGTATGGACCACTGGCTTTGTAATGATAGGCAGGAGGAGTGCAGGACTATGCATGAGACAAAGCAAGAATGAACCAACCCTGCTAAAATGGAAGACAAAGCTCAAATCAGTTGCCTCATCAAGTCTTCCGGGGGCCCAGGCCTGCTAATAAAAAGCTTTGCAGTCGTGTCCCTCGCTCTGCCCCGTTGGTTCTCCCACCCGTGTAAATATGTAACATGCGAGGTGGTACATAGGCTGGTGTCTTGATTCCACAGCAGATGTGAACCGTACGAAAACCATCAGACCAGAATTGTTACCATGTGTTTTTCCTCTCCTCGTCGCTCCCCCTCCTTCGCCGCACCCCCCGCACTTGTGTTAGAGCAAGAAAGGGCCCAGCGGCTCGTTAAAACTTTAATATACTGTACAATCACAGTAATTGAGTAGAATTTTCAAGATCTCCCAGTCATGGTTTTAATTTATGAAGTCCCTATGAAAATTTAATGGATCAGCAGTTGTAGAGTAGTGGCTATGTAAATCATTCTGCAGCTATCCCTGCCTGCTCTGCCTGCCAAGTCCCGCCGTTAGCGTCCTGTGCCCTAGAAAGATGGCCAGATTGCTCCAAAGGCATGACTGTTGCTGGACGTCTGTTCAACACATTGTTACCCAGAGGTCTTTCGCAGAGCTGCACGATTGGCTGTGAGGTGGCGAGGTAGTGAGCGCTGGCACGACTTCCACCAAATATCCACTGTGCTAGTTTGGAGGGTTCTTCTCTCCCAATATATTATTCATGCTAGCAAGTGCAGGGTCCCTGTTGCTTGATGATTGTAATATAGCATGCTCACTTAATTATGGAGCTCTCACGAGAGGCATATCAGAGGATGTAGACAAGATGAATATGGTTCCCCAGCTTCTCCTGCTTATGAATTGTGGAAAATGCAGCAATTTGCATGGCAGGAGATATGAGGTGTCATATCCTTGTTTCAGTTTTAACAACACCAGCCCCAGCTTACTTGAGATGTTTATTATTGTTATTAATATTTTGTCTGGGAAGCGGGGATCTGAGTGACACGCAGCCCTGGAAAGGGGCTTATTAAAAGAAGTTATTGTTGGCGATTGCCGTGGAGAGATTCAACACGGTGATTAATGTTGTGTTGTACAGGCTGACAAAAAAGCGCAGGGAGACTCAGACCAGGGAGGATAGTGCTGAGAAATCACTGCATTCAATTTGCTAGGTATGATTTACCTCCAGTGAGAGAAATCATCCTTCAGATGAGCATTGTTGTGGAATGTGCTGGGCCTTAGGGAAAATGATTTCTATTTGTTTTTGACCCACTTAATGTTTTCCAATTTGGATATTGTGAAATTAAACAATCTGTTTTTGTGTGTGTTTGGTCTTGCATGACTTAAGCTCTTAAATGAAAAGGTTGGTCATAGTGTTTTCCCTCTACGGCTTTACAGGTAGCAGGAAAACATAGCTGTCACTTGTCACTCCTAAACTGTAATAAATGTAGTCCATCTTAGTCTCGATGTATTTTGTGTCTCAACTACAGGAGCGTCCAGATTGTGTTCCTGAAGCAAAAACCCTCCCTTTAAATCCCTGTTGCCCATTTCAAACAAAAATAAAGTACAGATTAGAAACAGGCTTGTAGCCCATCTACTTGTCATGGTCCAGTGCAGTCCAATCATATCGTCTTCTCTCCATGCCTTGTCCTATCCCACACTGTCTGTCATGTCGGTGGAAGTCGAAGCTGGCAGCCAGAGGCCTTATCAGCGTTTTTTCCCATCACACACTTATCACAGCCCCCTTTTCTTCTCCTGCTGCCTCCTGTTTTTTTTGTTTACATTGCTCTTGTCATGGCAAGTAAACAGCAGCAGTTATCTCTGATGGCAACATCTCAGATAAAGCCACATCTGCTATCTTCTGCATTCTGTGTATATGGGAGAGGAACAGGAAGGGGGGGGGGGGGGGGGGGGGGGGGGGACAAGACTCACTTAGTTCAAGTGCAGTTCACACTGATTCATTCTGTGAATGAAGCATGACCTCACCATGGCAGTGATGTACTGTATATGACACATTATTTATTTTTTATTTTGTAACTCCTAACTTAGGCTCAACTGAAGTAGTGTAAATCAAACATATTTGATGCTTTCTCAGCCTGGGGTTTATTGTAGTTTTATTTAAAGGCTTCATTACTCAAGCTTTGATATGACTATTAAGATGACTAATTCCAGACACTGTATGTGTGTCTTGAAATTGCATGTTATGGGTATTTATGGGTTATGGGTATTTAAATGTGTCTTTTCTCTGGCTGTAAAACTCACTTTTCTTCAACACATTTTTAATGGACCACATGGTAATCATCTCAGACAGTCTGATGCTCTTCTAAGCTGTATATTTTGAAATCAAACTGGTGATAGCCCATGTGTGCATCTGACATAACCCAGTAGTGGATGCTGAGCATTGTTCGCGTTTCTTTTTTTTTTTTTTTTTTTTTAAACCTGTCACTCTTCGAGTAGCAATCAGAGTGAATCTGACCCTCGTCAGTAGATGTGTGTCTGTCTGGCCTCTCCAACCAACCCCTCCCCTCTTTCTCTCTCTCAAGGGACACACTTTAGCCAGTATGTGAGCTCCTGACCTCCCCAGTCCCTCTGGGAAGATCCATTCATGCCCAGAGGGATGCCAGCTGCAGGCCAATGAAGTGGTTAGCAGTGACCACTAAGCACTATGAACACCGTAGCTTGACACTATGTGAACACATCCACAGGCCTCAGCAGCATGCTGGCTATTCTACACTATCTCGCTTGAGTAATGTCACAGGGAGCAGTGGATTTAAGCAGGTTTTAGAGTGATGCTAATCCTTGTGGCTAACACCGTGGACCAGAGCACCGTCTCTGCCAATGGCGTGCATCAACCCCATTGGATTAGGGTGTCTCATCCCCTCCTCCATTCTGTTCTCATTGCCAGCATGTGTTTTCAGCCCAATTCTGTTACCTTCGGTCAGAGTTTGGAATGAAAGCATGATGCCTTGCACAGTCATGATACCTGCTGTAGGATGGAGTAGATCTTCGCCTTAAAGGTGTGTTATTTTTGTGTGTGTGTTGTGTGCGCACTTTCTTTGTCATGTTGTTCCTCTGTCCTCGTGGATTTCTAATGTTTCCAGGCCTGAATAATTTAGATGTGCTGCCAGCAGGGCGCTACATGATAGCACACCTTCAAGAGCAGGGTGGTGTGGGCCTACAGTTGCAGATCAGGTAAAATGGTACCTCATGCTTCACCTTTTCAGCTCGTCTCTGCACTCCTCCTTTTTGATTGGAAGTGAGTGTAACTCGAGAGTTGAAATGCAATACCCGGCTCTATTTTCTGCTATTATGCTTGTCAGCGTTATTGTCTTCACTGATGCCTAACTCAAGTGAGCAGTCGCATTTTGGTGGCTCTCTGGGCCACCACGGTCCTGAGTGGATTGAAGGCCAGAGTCAGAGGGCTTCAAGCCGCTGTCACTACTGTGGCACCATTGCAGCACGTAGGAATTCTTTGGCACTGGGTGGAGGAGAGAGTGGAGTCTGGTCCCATCACTTAGATCTCAGTGGAAAACTGGATCCAGCCCTCCAGACTTCCCAGACCCAGCAGAACCGGCATCAGTTACTGAAGAAGAACTCTGTGCCCGATCTCAGCAGTAGCATCTACCTTAGACAAGCGATGGCAAGCCTGGCTTCTGCACCACCTGTGGATTATTATCTGGCTAATGCTACCTTATCAGGGCAGCCACTTGAAGAATCTAGGTTTTATAGGGATAACCAGCACCTGCTCACCAGATCAGCCTCCCATTATGGGCTCAGTGCTAGGGGGGTGAGACCCACCTGGGATCTGGCACAGGCGAGCGCCACTCCTACCATGCTAGCCTCAGCTTCTACACGTAACCCTGTGCCTCCTCCCCCTCCCCCTCCACCCCCGCCTCCGCCGCCACCTCCTCCCCCTCCTGTTCATGAGCTGAGCCGTTTGTACAGGGAAACTCTGGGATCTAAGATGATCCAAGACGTCCAGCGTATTGGCGGCAGCTCTCCTGCTCCTGTCGTCTATGGGGTCCAGTCCCCTTTTACTAGTTACATCGAGCCGTCACTCTCTGCTCGTCAAGCTTTTAACAATATAAACAGTTTTCCCCAGGACTCCTGTCTGCCAGCTGCCAACTGCTCTGTGGTGGACCCAGCTTCTCAGGTAATGGACGGAGCTCTTCCACGGGCTTACGGCACGATAGCCTCCCAGCGGCTGCCTTATGACCCAAACTATGACCCCAGCTCAGGCATGGTGGCTGCCACAGCTGGAATGACCTCCAGCTTGCCTCTTCACCATCCAAGTGCTGCAGACCCAAGGAAGATGGTAGACCCAACTTTTCTGGCTTTTCTGCGGGCTGAGGGTCTGGCTGAGAGCACCATCACGCTCCTGCTGCAACATGGCTTTGATTCCACAGCCACACTGGGGATGATGGAGGACCATGACATACGCTCAGTGGCCCCTAATCTGGCCCAGGCTCGTGTTCTCACCCGTGTGGTGATTGCATGCAAGGCAAGTGGGACAGCATCACGTACTAGATCCAACAGCTTTAGCCATCGCAATGACCTCTACATGCAGCCCCAGGGTTTGACCATGGACCCTTGCCTGATGCAGCAACCTCCCACCAGCCTCCAGACCGTGTCCCCCAGGATGGGAGAATTTCTGGGCAGGAGACCAAGCAGTGCCCCCTCCCAGCATCTCCTGGAGACCACCACTTACCCAGGAGCACGGCCCCTGGTGAGTGGAGCTCTTCCAGTCAGCCCCGGAGGATACAGCAGTGCTGTAACTCAGGGAAGACCCTTCTCCATGTACAATGCTCACACCGGTCTTTCCATGTCTGCTCTTGGACAACAGCCTCCACCAGCCCCAGGCACCCCCGGAATGGCACCCAAAACCTTTTCTGGCTCATATTCCCCCATGGAGCTGATGAAGAGACCCCCCAACCTTCCCCAAGCATCACCAGTCGCACTACCAAGCCCGCTACACAGCCCCCAAGTTCTTCGGAAAGGAATCAATGTTGCTCCTGACAGCACCATTGCTCCTGTCACTTCTTCCTCCGCTTTCCAAGCTCAAAACTTTAACAACTCCAAGATGGTAGGACGTCGCACTGGTCCACCTGTCATAGTCTCAACCATGGTCACCACACCTGACACAAGTAATGTAAAACTTACCAACTAACGAACCGGTCTGACTAATTTCTTTAAATCATCTCTCTCATTTAGTCTCTAGTTTTTTGTATTTTCTCTGTAGGTATTCCTAGTGAAATTGAGTTCTGTATGTACTAGATTTTTTGGCATATGACAAAACAACAGACAAAATGGAGGAGTAGCATATAAGATGCATCTGACATGTTAAGCGGCTTTGCAATGTGAGGTCTTTTTTTTTTCTTTCTTTAAAAAGAATCACACAACTGTTTATAACGTGTGTTGCAACAGAGTTGTGTCATTTGCCTGAGGGGGATCCTGTCTCATCACCAAGTAGAATTTTTATGAGCAGCACTCCAGTTATATTGAGGTCAACATTTTTAGGTCTTTTTTCCTCTCCCATCATTTTTTTAGCCAGAATAATTTTGAAGCAAAAATGTGAATGTGGAACTTTGAATGTTTCTGGTTCTTACAGGAGTAGTAATAGTGTTTATTATTGTTTTCTCTTATATACTCTTACATATTTCTTCCTATGCTGCACTCAGCGTGTCTTAACTATTTTAAAGTTTGTTTCCTTTGTGCATAATAGCTGTCACTCTATTTTACACTGGACTCTCTCCTAATCAGTGGCTTAACTGCCTCAAATCCAATTAAACTAATTGGATGTATAGTTGTGTAGGCTATAATAGGCAACTGTTTTTTTTTTATAGATGCTGTTGTCTGTTTGAGATTCTGGTTGTACTGCAGCTGAACACTCTTTCACATATTTCTTTGTTTGTTCAAATTCAATCAGTCATTTGAGACAATAAGGACATACATTGAATGGAATTTTCACGAGCTCGGGTGCTGTTCATCCCACAGCTGAAGCAGTGTATAGTTTATCGAAATTAGATGATAACCAACAAACGGCCATTATTATGCTCACATGCTAAGTATGGACCAATTTACATTTTGAATGTTTTGTAACTGTGCAAACAATAAGAGTAAGCATTTTTTATATCCAGATTCCTGTGAGGAAATGCATTGTTGTTCTTCAGTAGCCTCGAAGAACATATCATTATTTTTCTGCTGAACTTATGTCTCATACAAGATTAATAGGAAGTAGGGTGGCAGCTTTTTTTTATGTTTCTCACAATGAGAGTTGGTTCTTAAGCACAATATCCTCTGCTTTTTGAAAGGGCTTGATAGCTTATAACAAGCAGATAATAATAATAACTTGGATTGATAATGCTCCTTTGATTTCCCTCCTGATGAGAGCTTAGACAGGAATTGAATCTTTTAACCTTCCTTTCAGCTATGTAACCCAGCATCTCTTGTCAGCATCTGGAATGGCTCTGTAGGCTGCTACACTTGACATAGAGTAATGACTTTTATGAATTGGGTTGTTGCGAAGGACAGCTTTTTCTGAGCTTCATGAAATTATATAAACACAGTTTCGAATGTCAAAGTGGAAGCCTTCTCAAACACACTCTTCGCACAACAAGCTCATTTGTATGGAGGTGACATGTGTTGCTTCGCTAACTTCATCTGATAATGGCGTAGTCCTTGCAGACAGATAGAAAAGCATACTTCTTAATTGTGTGTTGCCAGGCAACCTAGGTCTCACTGTTAATCAGAGATAGATAATCTTCACATTTAAGGAAAGGGGAAGTGGCGCCCTGCATGTTGTATAGTGTTGCACATTTATTTTGTACACTTGTTACTCCTTTCTTTTTTTTTTTCTTTAAAGGCCATTTGCAGTTTGGAGCTGGAGAAAATTGAGTGAAAATAATAAGATCTTGCAAGGCACTTAATAGAAACATTTCTTTTACACCCTCTCTCTCCCTCTTTCTCTCTCGCTTCTCTGCAAAGGCTGTAGTACTCCAATGAAGAGCTTCTCTTATTACTTGCATGGTGTTTTATGTTCAAACATGCATATTAATGAAAGCTGACACATTACTCCTGTTGCACATGCTGAACAAACTGAATCAGCGATCATCTTTTTTTTTTATCATCTTAAGACCAAAGTGTACATTTCCAAGTCACAATTGAGCTATCCACAAATCTATATTGTTGAATTCCATCTCAGAGCAGACTGGTGGGAGGGCCCTGCATGTGCACTCCTCTCCACTGGGCACCGTCTTGGTTGGCTAAAGCCGTAAGTAGTGTTAGTAATGGCATTAAACGTTTTGAGTCGAGCTTAGTTACAGCAGTTCTAGTCCACCTAAAGCAGGGGAGAGCGCTTGCAGCACTCGCATTGGCCATGGAGGTGCCTGTCAGTAGCATCTCGCAGAGCGGCACAGGTGGGTAAAACGAGCATTAGTGTCACGTGACGCGGGAGTAGCCACTCGGCGAGCTAGAGACACAATTGGCTAGTGACTTGCGTGGTGTGCGTGCTGAGTAGATTAACGAAGGTGGTGCGTGTTGTCTTCCAGTGTCGGCACGTGGTTTCCTTGTGGAGATAATCCACAGAACATCTTCAGCTGTACTTTTCTGGGCTAGAGCATTAGGAGCTGGGGATGTGTTTTGACGGGGGGGGGGGGGGAAGTTGTAATGTACTTGGGGGCAGGGCTTGTAGCCTACAGAATAGAGAGAGAGAGCGGAATTTGGCACCAGGCCCTCATAGCCTTATGGGATTTGTAATCTGACATTCACCTTTATAAGTCTGTTTTCTTGGTGATACGACACACAGGTTGTATAACAGGTGGGTCAAAACATGCCATTCTTCCTTTTTGACAGGAAGCCACGACTGTTGCGGCTAACACTTATGTAACCTTCCAGTGCATGGCTCCCATGAGGGGCCTGAATGATATTTCAATTTCCCTACTTGTTTTTGGAAGGACATCCACGGTGATGCATACCTAATTATGCTCTCGGCTGTCCTTGGCTAAACTGCTTTGTTCAGGTGTTTGACATTGATTTTAATGTGTACGTCTGCCTGTTTTCTACCGGCTTGTAAGAAAGACAACATCCCTTGTGTGTTGGTATAGACTTATACCCTGGTTCTGGACATGCCTGTAGTGTTTCAGACACAAGATAGTATCTTCCTATGCAGTAGAGATTAACATTTTCGGACATTTTATGGACCAAACGATGACTCGATTAATCGAGAAAATAATCGACAGATTAATCTATTGTGAAAATAATCGTTAGTTGCAGCCCAACTACTAATTTTAGTTCATTGGGTCATTGGAGAAGGAAATACATGGTTCAGTATTGTGTGTGTGTGTGTGTGTGTGTGTGTGTGTGTGTGTGTGTGTGTGTGTGTGTGTGTGTGTGTGTGTGTGTGTGTGTGTGTGTGTGTGTGTGTGTGTGTGTGTGTGTGTGTGTGTGTGTGTGTGTGTGTGTGTGTGTGTGTGTGTCCTTCCTGCTACACATTTAGACAGATATGCTTCTCTCAGCAGCAGGAAGTGTTTATCTTCATCCAAGGCTGACAGCAGGACATGGGGACAAGACCTTAAGTTTCCTATTTGTGACTCTATTGACCAGAACTATATACCATAAATATATAGTGTGTACACTCTATAGAGCAGTCAGAAACTACGAGGACATTGCTATGATTCCCATTTTTTTTAGCTTTAATTTAGTAGAGCAGCAATCAAATTTATATTCAACGTAATTTAATTTATTTGTGGCTTTCTTTATAAGTTGTTATAAGGTAAAACTTGAGGGACAGAAGCAACAAGAACTCACTGAATTGTTGTTCTTGTAATGGTAATAGGTTAGGGTTATTGTTGTGGAGAGCTAAAGGCTTACGTTACCTGTCCAGGAAAAAGCTAAGAATTAGGAGGAGGGAAATCCTAGTGGGCCATCTGTGTGAGTGAGTGTGTGTGTGTTAATAGCATGGATTTGTGTGTGTGTGTGTATTCTACGATATAGGCATCACGTGTCAACGGGACTCTTGTCATCCTCACTAATCCCACTGATATGAATGAGTGGAGACAAACAAGAGGGGTCTGGCTCACATGGCCTCGGTTTGGGGTTATTACAGAGAATGTAGCCATACAATGGTCAGTGTAACCCTGAACATGTGTTGCCATGATGCACAGACGAAGTGTATGCAGGAGGCATGCTTACAGCGTTTAGCTCATTGTAAATAGATGCATTTTTGCCCACTGTGTCTTCATCAGTCCAGGAAGAGGAAGTTCCTTTCTATCATCCTACCTACCGAAAAATGTCTTTCCTACCTCCCAAACTTAAAGATACAGGGAATTACTAAGCAATAAATCCAGCTTCCCACACCTTTACCATGGTTTTTAGCGGCTAAAACAAATGACCAGTTGAAATGAGGTCATGCTACTCTCTTGGTCTGATAAGAAGAAGCCGCTCTAACACTCCACTTTACTCCAACAAAAACAACCTTCTTATATAGATATATAGATATGGCTCTGTAACCCACTGTTGCGTGTACATTTTGCAAATGTTGTGTTGCTAAATGTTCACTTTTCACTTCCAGTTTCTTTAATGCTTATCTGTATGCGGTCCCTCCATCACGTGTCTCCAGTTTCTCGAGAACCTGGTAAATGTTACATGAACTACAGTATCTGCTGCTGAATCTCCACTTAGCCTCAGTATTGTTTGTGTCCTCTGGGAAATATGGCCAAGAAAATCTATTTTTCCACTGCAGTTGTTTTTTTTTTTGTGTTTTTTTATTTTACGGAAAACAAAACAAGTGAAAGGAGGGAAAAAAGTATTTTTGAGCCCCATCCCCTCGTATACCCCTCCACCCGCACTCCTCCCTCGCTGTTTTCTCATGGTTGATTTTTCCAAACCATCGGTTGTGCTCACAGAGGATTAATAGTTTCTGCAAAGCCAGCCAACCCATGGAGGGAACGGAGCCTTAGAGTGAATGAGGAACAGCTGGTCTTCCCCTGCTTGTGACAGTTCCGAGAGTTTGAGTGTGCGTTTTGTGTGCGTGTGCGACAGTAGCATCTGACCTATGCACGGGGCGAGAAGAGCCGTCTATGTCTGAAAGTGGGTCTTCACTCTTAGGATTTCTCCCAGCGACTGTGCTTCTGCTGCTTGTAACTGAATTTTAAACCATGTCAGGGACGAGTTTATGACGGAGAAAAAGTATTTTGATTTGTCCCAAATAAACGCCAACATTTTGATACAGTTAGTGTCCTTTAAACTCACTTTGTATTCTACACACTCCTAAATTGGATTTGAAAAAGTCCTGCACTGAAAAAGTTTCGACGTAAGCAGGAAGCAGCGACTTCTCTCACACGATAAGAAAGCATTTCAGGTTCCACAGTGATGATTTAAAGCATACTGGTTGAAGTGTAGCTGCTGTCACACTGGCCTCTGCACACTCCTCCACAGCCCTAAAGGTCACCACTAAGTGCTAATAAAGAGATGAGGAGTGTGTGTTTATATGCTCATCTTTATTTTTGGAGGCCGTATAGTGCAGTGCATCTTCTTCCTCGCTCGCCTTGTAAGAGCGCGTCGGAATAATCTCGCTAATTATCTGTCATCGATTCTGTCATATATTTCTCCATTTTCCATGGCACCTGGGGAGGAGATTGGTTTTCTGCATGTCGGATGGCAACAGCTGCATCCACTAAAACAGACAACTACCTCTGCACACCTCCCTGGTCCTGCTTTTTTTTTGTTTCCTCCCCCTCTTTTTCTCTCACTCAGCGGTGGGCAGGTCACCCTGAATTATTCATCAGAGTGAAATGAAAAAGCTCATGGATATTGAATATCCCCTCTGAAGTGGTGGCCAACATTGTGTGTGTGTGTTTTTTTTTTATTTTCAATTTTTTTTTTTCGGCTGAAAGAAGTAAAAAAGCGGCAGATCTCATTGCAAGGGTATTTCAAAGGTTAACCGATTGCTTTACCTTGCTTGCATATTTACTTTCTTCTGTGGCCAGTGGAGAGGGGGGCGGGAGAGGGAGAGGATGGAGAATAAGACTGAGGATAGAGGAGATGAAAAGAAAGTTAATGAAAGAGGTAGAGCCATAATTTTTGTTCCTGTGGATATTCTTCTTTTGGATGGCCTCAGTTGTCTGACCACCACAATGGGTTATCTTGTTGTGTGGCTGCAGCTGATTCACTATCCTTTCTTGTTGCATGTTTCGCGGCCCTTTCCCTTCTTAGAACGAACACGCCTGGCATTGTCTGTGGTCGTCCCCGATCGACCGGTTGTCATTTGTTTCCCATGTGGACCACTGTGTTTCTCTATTGTCCTTCTGTCCGTGTCTTTTGTCCTGCGGTTTCATCTGCGGTCTGCAGTGCAAATCAATGCTGCCGGGTGCCATTCATTTAGCTCAGTGGCCAACAAACACAGCAGGGACTCTCAAAACATCTCCCATGAGAGAACATATACAATGGGCATCAAGGATAAGGGGAAAAACTCTAAGCTTCAGAGCTGGTGTTGTTTGTTGTTTGTGTATCTTTTAGACATTTTATTTGCAGAATATTTGTGTGTATTTCTTCCTCGAATTAAGCTGAATGCTGTTACTCTGAAGGATAAAGATCTGAAACAGCCTTTTTTATGTCAAAGAGCAGATACAAGACGGAAGATCCTGAATAGATATTGAATAAATTTTCTCCCCCCCCCCCTCTCACACAGATATTTTACATGCTAGTAGGATAAGGACAGTTTTACTCATTCAAATACACTTGAGGCTGTGTTTGTGTATGAAAGGCATCACTATGTTTGCACCTGGCACCCACGCGACACAATGAGATTCTGAGCATTTGACTTTTAAAAAAACACTGCTGACCCTCTTTTAGTCTGGATGAACAGAACCTAAGACTTGGAAACAGTGATGCAGACTCCCACATTTGCTTCCTCAATTGGGTCTCAACTACCCAGCGGTGAATGGACGATGAATCACGAGGATTGCTAAACCTTATTTTAAGTATGAGTTGCATCCTGTCATCCAAGTCCCTGCTCTTGGTATTTTCTGCAACTTAGCAACCAAATGCAGAGAGGACACTCTGCCTCCTGTTTAGACTGACACACACACGACCTCACTCGATGAGATGTCTGAGGATAGAGGGTGTCACTTTCTGTACAGACTGTAAAGCCCCTTTAAGACATACAGTGTTTGTGAAGGTGGGCTATATAAATAAAATGTACTTGACTTGAACAACAGCAGCACACATTTTCAGGTTTTCATTGGCCTGTTTGTATGTGAATTTTTGATTTGTGCATGAAAAATAGTCTTGAAATATTCCATAAATGTTTTAGGGAGGGAGGGAGGTAGATAAAAGGTGAATGCCAAAAAGTGCAATGGAAACATATAAAAGAAGACATGAAATAAAATCACCTGATTGAAATGTTTATCCCGCTTGCAAATAAAAATAAAAATAAAGAGTAAGACAAGGTACAGTATGTGTTGTAACATTCTGCCACTTAGTAAAAGAACAAATGGAAAACTAGATAAAGTACAGACAGTCTTTCTTCTGTTCGTACTGCAGCATAGACAATTAACCAGAAATCCATTATAAGAGTATTTGCAAGCCACATAAAGAACAAATGTGCCAGCAGGAAGCAGCCATGGGTTTAAATGACTAATCTTTTCCAATAGTATCCTCAACAGAATTACTGTATACTGACTGACAACTGGAGAGGGGAAAGTGATTTTCTTTTCCAGTGAATAAGACAAAGTCAAATTATTTCTTCCAGGAAAAAGGTTTGGTGACTTTGTTTTAAGAACAGCTAATGTTAAGGTAATTATACTCGAGTGAAGTGACACACACAAATTGGGGCAGCATCAGTGGAGCTCAAACGTCTCAGGTGTTCCAGGTGTCGTATTGAGTGACCAAAACGCAAACTCCAGTTACAGTGGGTTGTTGTGGGTAGTGGGGAAAGGAGTCTGTGCTCTCAGAGGAGGTGTGAAATATCATCTCCTGGGACGGAGGGAGGAGGATGATTCCATTTGGTGGGAGTTTCTGTCCACGGGGTGTGGGAGATGAAATGAGTGGTGGTGGTTGTGGGAATGACTGTAACTCTTCAGCAAAGTGAGCTTTAAAAGGCTGTAAGTGGACACCTCATAGTATCTGATGGCTGACTCCAGGCTGACAAGACCCGGTGACCCTGGTGTATTTATCGTAATGGAGCACAGCTGGGCTGCAGCTTCGATGGGTTAATAGCCATGTGACAGCTTTGGGGGGAAAAGCAGGAGGTGATGTGTGTGTGTGTGCGCGCGCGTGCATTTTATTTACTTGTGCACTCTGCTGAGTGGCACGCAGGGGCCACACTTGGGAGGGTGGGACTCTCCGTCGCGTTCCAACTCTCCCTGCCAGGCCAGATGGCTCCTGTCACTATTTGAGAAGGAGGAGCGACGGAAGAAAAAAAGGGGAAGGAGGGAGCTCGGAGTTGCCATTAACAGCGCCAGAGTGGCCCGTCCCCAGAGCCACCACATCTGGAGACCACTTGCAGCTGGCTCACCCTGCTTCCTCCATCCCCATCGCTTTTCCCCTCTTGCACACGCTCACTTTTCTCACTCTGTTTTTCCAGATGGGGGAGGTGATGGTGGCGGCAGTGGAGAGTTGGGTCAGGCCGTGATTTGTGCCCATATTTCAGCAACTTTAGTGCGCCTCTGCCAATGGTGGGTGGGTGGTTGCCTGTGGCGGTGGGAGGTGGGGGATGTGGTGCTGGTGTGGAAAGCACAGCAAAATATCATTTTATTTTATGACTTCACCACCCTCTGAGAGTTGTGGATTTTGTATTTGTTGTATTTCTCTCTTGTTTTTTTTTTTTTAAGTAAAAAGGCAGAGTGAGAATGTCCATTTTTTTCCTTTCTTTGCTGTTTCTGCAACTGATCCAGAGACCACAGAGGGTCTGTTCCTGCCTGGAAAATAAAGCCTGCCTGGCTCCCCCCAAATAAAATACACTAATTTGCATTCCCATGCTGTAATTTAGACCTCCGTCTCTTCTCTCTTTCTCGCTCTCTCTCTTTCTTTCTCTTTCACTATCTCTGTCCCTCGTCCCGACATCTTTTCAGCTCGAGGATCCACGGGGATTGGAACGTGGGAGGGAAACAGCGGAGGGGAGGCAGAAAAAACAAAAGCAGAAAGGCAGTGTTGACTCTGGGTTTTTATCTGGACCTGCTGCTGAGGGGTGTGCATATGTGTGTGTCTGATTCCATGCCTTTTTTTTGGTGGGGGGGGGGGAGACACTATTTACCCTGGCTGCTGCCACGGCAGGTGCCCCTCAGTGGATAAACCTGGGCCTCCTAAATAAATATACACCGTGGGGAAATTAGAGCTGCTTACAAAAAGCTACACCACTACTGCTCTTTTCCCCTCGCGCTCGCTCTCCGCCTCCTGTCACACTAACCATGTCCGGTCCATTAATGATCAGCCACCTTATTCTCAAATCCCTACGAGAGGAGTCACTGAGCATAAAGGACAAAGGAAATGTCAGAGGACTTTTGAGTGTTTTATAGAGCTGTTATCAGTGTCTATCTGTGTTGACTCTGTGTTTATTTTAAGAGGCGCAACTCCTGATATTTTGGACAGATGCAGTCACAGCTTGTTACCTCAGAGGTTTCATCTCTTACAAAGTTGTTGAATGAGCAAACATGACCTCCAGCTAAGATTATATCGCAGTGTTCATTCCCTGTGCATAAAGTGGAAGCGGGTTTCCGAGATATCTGTCTGAAGGAACGTTTGCCCTCCAAGCATCTAAGGCGGCTACACAAGCACTGAAACAATTTTATTTTGAAACCAAAAATAATCTCCATCCAGAGAAGCATTTAGTCGTGTATTAAACAAACTGCATTCCAACATGCCTGACTACGCTTATATCACATTACCATTTGCAAGCAATATACATGTTAACACTGGTGTAAACATCCAGCTCTCAGATACATAGTCACATAAAATGCTGTGCCATGAATAATTAATAGCAGTGTTGAAAAGCATCAAACAAGAAGTAACAATAAAGCCGTAGAACACTTGTCATTCACGATATTGTCATTCATCACAACTGCTGCTGCTGCTGCATGTTTCTTTAAAGGAAAGGGCTTAGGTGAGAAGAGTATGTTGAATAAAGTATATATACATATACGCACATATATACACATATATACATATATACACATACATACATACATATATGTATATATATACACACATACATTCATATATGTATGTATGTATACATACATACATATATATAGATAGATATATATATACACATATACATATATGTATATATATATACACATATATATATACACACATATATATATACACACATATATATATATATATATAAATATGCACCAGTTAAAGTAGCTACTTAATAATTCTATGTTTCCAGTTCTGGTCTGACCTCAATTTATTTGCTAGCAACCGATGATTATGCTCATTCATATCCAAATATGCAAAGCTGACTCGACTACGGTAGCCATGTAGCTCCAAACAACACCTTGTGGTTGGGTCAGACTGAGGTTGGATCATGTTCCCACCACAAACTAACTGCTCCAGAATTTGTTTGCGATCGGGCCGAGACCACTTCTAAGCCTCTCGGTTTGGTTGTGCTGACGACAATTGCTATTCTCAGATCTGCTGAAATGAATTGCACCACAGGGAGAATGAGAATTTGAGAATGTTGTACGTCTATAATACATAAAACAACGTTTGAGACCTTCATTGATCAAGCTTCTGCCTCAACTTTATAACTGTGGAATTATGTTATTGGAATTTCACTAAAGGCACAGTCCACATAGTTCTAAGGCACTGTTCGTTCTTTGTTATTAGCACAACAAAGAAAATCTAATCATATTCAGGTGAAAGTTGAGGGAACAGAGAAAATATGTGTTCTTTTATTTCGGTGAAGTAATTTGCTTAGCGCCAAATATTAGCATAAAAAACGCAAACTGTGATACAAAGTTTGACACCACACACAAAAAAAAGAAGTTCCCAACCAACAACTTCAGAGAATTAAATAAGAGAACCCAAAGCAAGAAAAAAACTAAGTCACTGAAAGTGTATATCTCTAGGCTTCTGTACTGAACCCCCTGCTGACTCGAGTCCAGCATCTGAAATGGACCCTCGACTCTCTGGCTGTAATGTGGTCTGCTGAAGCCTCGTCTCCAGGCGGCAGGTTGGCTCGTTCTACCACTTGCTCTCTCTAAAAAATCCCTTTAAGTGCTTTAGGGGGATTTAATAGGCTTCTACATCGAGAAGCCAAGTTCCCGTGCTTACAGGAAAAGGGCGCTTACAGTATAATTAGGAAGGTTAAAGAAGAGGGCTCTCTCTCAGCGCTAAGTCCACATGGACTCTAAGGAGGCTCGGGCCATTTGTCGGGTCTTCCAGAGCATGACCGCTGCTCTTGATGTCTCACTATGCTAAAGGTCAGGGCTTAAAGAAGTGGTGCAGCAGGAGGGAGACAGGAGTGAAGCCTGTGGGCTGTGAATTCTTTTTTTTTCTTTCTGAATCGAACATGAAAAATCATGCTATTATTATGTGCTCTATCAAAAACTATCAGCCTGGTTTTTTGCTTCTAAACCTGTATCTGTAGTCCTGTTATAAAGTCAAATAATAACTATCAATTGAACGGCCGATATTGCCGTATCGTATCTTTATAGTGTTTATTTGTTGAAAGAAAACCTGTTAAATCAGTTTTGGCCAGACAGAAATGTAATGAAAACTTGAAATGGATCAGTTTTACTTAACTGGGGCACTGGTTTGTACATCAAACTGTTGTGTCAACTGGGTGTGTGCTCAAAGGCGTGGTTGCAGCTTTGGCAACAGTGGCTGAGGGGGTGAACAGATGTAGCCTTCAGAACTGGTTTAGACCTAAGCTTGGCTGCTCTACATTTGAAAGAGGAAGTATGTGTTGGAGTGGGGTTGTGTGTGTGTGTGGGGGGGGGACCTGCTGTGCCAATCTGTTCTTATTAGTGTTTACTCGCCCCCTCCAAATGTGTAACGACATGCATGTCAGCCACTAGAGTCATGAGCACATAGACTGTTAACCCACCTCTTCTGTCCAGTTATGTTGTCCACGGATGATCCACTTCTTGCTCGATTCATCCGCGTCTTGATCGTCAGACTCGGCACCTGCTGGAGAGATCACAAGAACGGGGAGGGAGTCAGGGAGCAAGAAAACCCAGATTTTGCAGACTTGTGATGACAGGAGTTAACAGAAATCTTAACAACTACATGAGTCCTGCAAAATTACCCATGCAAGACATTTCAAGCACCAAAATTTGGAGCGAACCACTTCTGTAAATCAAAATTACTTTGTTTTCCCTTCCTTGATTCCGCTGTTTGATTTGACTACTGTCCTTATCCCAGAATACAAGCAATAGAGGGAAACAAAGTGTCCACCTCTGCTATGGTAGGCGGTTTCCCGTTGATCGATTACATCACAGTCTAAAACAACTTAAGCTGTTGGTTAGAGGAGCTCCATTCCAAGTCCTCTTACCATGAACTAAAATCAAGAGCATAAATTCGTATCTTCTCATCACTTCAAACATTTCACGGCATGGACTTGGCACCATGTTTTTCTCACTGTTGTCTTCTTCTTCTTCTGTGTATTGGTTTCCTTTAGGATTTCCGGATCAAAGCCCACGGTGGGAACTCTCGCACCTAGGTCAGTTTGGGTTCCGATTGAACGATTACACGCAGTAGCAATGCAACTGTCAATCACATAATCTGGGAGTGTTAGCACGGCTAAGATGCCGACATGTACGTTCTTAAATTCTGTGATTCACACATGGGGGTCTGCAGAACTTGGATGGTCTGTGGCACACGACCAGGGAAACCTTCTGTTCGTTATCATGACAGATACAGGGGGAAATGGGGGGAAACATGAGGGGGTTCTTGGAATATTTTTAGATTTTGTGTGTGTCCTGAAATCTAATCTTAAACCACTTGTGTTGGAGTTCAATGCCGTTTGACGTCTGAGGAGTTAGCAGCCTTCAGTGGTCATTCACGTTCTTTGATACGCTTCCTCTCCTCACACCTCACACCACCAGCTCTTCCTCTGGAGAATCATGTGATCTGTCAAATTTCATATTAACATATTGCTGTCCCCCACACACACACCCTTTTCCTTCCCTACCTTCCCTTTCTCCCTCCACACATCCTCTAATGTTATTGAAGAGAGAAAGATCAGAGGGGCAGCCGTATCCCCACCCTCCATCAAGCACGCGCATGTGTGTGTGTATGCGAGTGTGTGTGTGTGTGTAGGGTGTGTGTGTGTGTGTGTGTGTGTGTGTGTGTGTGTGTGTGTGTGTGTGTGTGTGTGTGTGTGTGTGTGTGTGTGTGTGTGTGTGTGTGTGTGCGTGTGCGTGTGTGTGTGTGTCTGGCCGGCTGGCAGGAAGTGGGGGCTGCTGCCTTTGATGGTCACACTCCCTCAGATGTGTCATTGCTACAGACAGTGGCTCGGCTGACACACCGTGTCTCGTCTTGTTGGGCTTTTCGCTGATGACAAACAGCAGTCCTGATACTTACACACACAGACACATACATACACACAGTATATTTAAAGTGTTTTATTCTACACCAAAAGAGGAAAGTGGCTTTACACTGGGATGGAAACATCCACCTACGCCAGTGAGCTAAAACTGCTTGGGCAGTTCCACCTTTCCACTTTACTGTCAGTGATAATCGGTTTTGGCGTGTGACCGTGCCACGCTCTTTTGTCTATTGGTTGCGCCTGTCATGCAGCAGACGAGGTGCATTTATTCATGTGTGTGTGTGTGTGTGTGTGCCTCACTGTGCTCTGTCCACCGCTGCAGAGTTGCAAGGAGCCTCCGATTACATTGTTATTCTAAACGGGGTGTTTTTAGCTTGTCCTTTCAGTCGCTCAGCACAGCGATGTGTCAGTTTTGCTTCCTTCCCTCCGGGGACCAAACTGTGAACTTAACACACTCGGCTATGATGACTTCCCTGATGGTGCAAAAAAAAATAAAAAAACAGCCAAAATTACAGCGGTAATGTTATTACTGGAGTGGCTTGAATGTTGTATTGTTCCTCCTGGTGAAGAGTATGAGCTTATGTGTGTGTGTTACATATTCACAGGGAGGGAGAAGAGTGAGAGTGTGTGCATGTCACTATTTAAATTTCTTCCTGGTAACCCGCAAAATGCCAGGGTGGGGTGAGGTTGTGTTTTGTGACCAGTCCTCCCCCATGGAGACCAAAATCTGGTCCTAATGAGGCAGAACCTCATTTCTGAGGAACAGGGCTAAGAATGTGGTGAAGTTAAGGTTCTGGTTAGACATTAACTGGTTCTGGTTAGGGTTAGGGATAACGTGTCCTAATGAATGTAGTCACTGCAGTGTCCTCAGAAGAACAGCTGTGCAAACCTGTGTGTGTGTGGCTTTTGAGGTCTAAGTCTAGATGAAAGTGTAAAAGCAGAGGAGGAAAGCAAATAATCTGGAGGGAGGAAAGAGGTGAAGCTGTGTGTGTGTGTGGGGGGGGGGTGTTCTTAAAACACTGTGGAGTCCAGATCAGAAATAAAACATAAAAACGGGGAGAAGGAGGAGGGACTGGGGAGGAGGAATTGCGCTTCAGTGTGTGTGTGTGTGCAGTTCCTATGAAGTGAACGCAGCCGGGGAGTAAATTGTGCGAGCCCAGAGAGCTCAGCTCCGCATGTTCTAGCTGGCACTTTTGATTTAGACATTTTTTTTTCCCCTGCTGCACGATCCTTTTTCTGCCCCTCCTGGGTTATTATCAGCTCAAGACAAAGGCTGGAGAAAAGAGCTAAAGCGCGAGAGAGCGACAGAGAGAGGGAGACAGTGGCAGAGTGAATAGATGTTGCGCAGCTAACAGCAGAGAAAGAGAGAGAGAGAGACTTTCCAGCCATTGCGCTCTGTGACCGCAGCATTTTCTTCCTGGGAGATTAGAAAAAAAAAAGGGACAAAAGCATCTCCCCCGCCTTCTCCAGCCCTCTACCATCCGATCACCAGCTTGCACATCGTTCTGTGTGTGACTGGGTGTGTGTGTGCACAGAAGGACGCCGCAGGCGTATGTTGCTTTTCTTCCAGCCCTCAGAGGCATGGACTGAAGAAAGATGATGCAGCCGGGGGCTTAGTGAGAGCTTGCTCCGCAAAAACCCCTTCCCCTCACCAACAGGGCCAGATCAAGAGGAGCAACTCCAGTGGAGGGGGGAGGGGGGTTGAAGGAGTATTGGAGGAGGAGAAGAAGAGGGGGGAGTAACCTCATTGGATTATTGTGGAGGGTCTTCTACTTCGCTTTTTTTTTTGTATTTTTCTGGTCTTTTTCCCCCTCCTCGACTCAATCATCTTCAGTTTTTTGCTGCGATGAATAGTTTTTAAGCCGAAGAATGTGGAGACAACATTTTCCAGGCAAGCAGCATGTTTCCTGTTTTCCTTTCTGGATGTCTAATAAAGTCTGGCATGTGGGAGGTGGGAGGGAGGTAGGTGGATGGGGAAGGGTGGGGGAGTCAGAAGAAGAGAGTGTGTGTGTGTGTATGGGGGTGTGTGTGTGTATGTGTGTGGTTGGTGAGCAGTCCAACCATGCTGTCATTTTGAGGTCCGCCCGTCCTGTGCTGTGCTGCCGCACTTGGCTCCTTGTTTTCGCTTCCTCTGCGGGCTTTGGGTTCTGAGCGCGCTCCGTAGCTCGGGGCAACGCCGGAGTATAAAAGAGCGGGAAAAGAGAAGAGGGAGGGGAGGGGATGGGAGGACCAGTGCGGTGGTGCCATGGATGCTGTTGACACCCGCTTTTGTCCCGTGGTGGAGTGTGGGCCCGGCCCAGCCGTGCACACAGAGAGTACCATTTAAAACAGGCGTGCGCTCATATTCTTGGCAGGGGACGGCTTGGCGTGGTGGGTAGCCGGTTGGTGACAGGGGTGGGGCACTGGCAGAGCAGGACAAGTGGCCTTTGTGTGCTACTTTTTGGGAAGTAAAGGGAGGGAAGGGCAGGGAGAAGGCTGCCAACAAAGGGTGCTTATACCCAACCCACCCCCCCACCGGGTGCATTCATCCACTACAACTCATGCAATGACCTCGTGTTGTCACAGGCAGATGAAGGGTGTGTGTGTTTATGGCATGTGTGTGTGTAAGAGGGAGGAAAGTAGTAAATGAGTAATTCAACCTTCGTGAACCAGAAGTACAGACTCTGGCGGAGTGCCACATGAAAAGAGTGCATACTACAGCAAGTACAACAAAGTGTTGTTTGACCCAATGGCACATCTGTGTATAATGCCAGGCTTCTCTGTTACACCACAGTCAAGCTCCTGGCACTCTGCCCAGGTTGAGAACGGGTTCTTATTCATTTGCTTTGTTGCCATATATATACTGGAAGTGCATTCCGGCTGTCTTGAATCTTAACTTTGCAACTTACACCGCAAACATGGATCGGACATCCAAATTGGCATATTCTTCCAGTTGCAACAAACTCCCGCTGTGAAAATTCACAGACGTCACCTGCAGCCAGGCACCTATTGGACAATACTAGCTCTCAGTCGCACTGGTGTCCACTCATGTGCCGTCATCTATTTGACTCTAAATGGGAACATAATTTACAAAACTGCCATCATATGCAATCTAGGAAGACCTGAAACTTGTGATAGAGATCATTAACTCCTGAGGAAAATGTTTAATGATGTTATAAATCAAGGGGCGAAGTAGGCTTATTTTCACAGAGACTTCCATTCACACTTTGTGCAGCTAGCAATGTCATCCACTGCTGCCTAATTGCTACTTCCATCCTACTTCCTAGAAGCAGATACCAGAACCAGATTAGCAAGCAGTTAACAGTAAAATAGCAGAGAACAAGCACAGTATATAGTATAGATTCTGCTCGTCACATCAATTTGAACCAACGAAAGCTTTTGTTTCTTATTCACATCTTAATTTATCGAGTGATTTGTTCTCATTAGAGATTAGTTTAGGATTCAGAAGTATTGTTCAGATCGGCTTTGGTATGTGTGAGTTAACTGGGTAAATATTTCGAGTATAAATGTTGAAATGTTGCCATGAGTGAGTTTGTTTGTCCTGTGTTGGCCCTGATGACCAGTAAAATCCACACAATTAACTTGTGAATGCAGAATGATGTCAGAGGATTTTTTTTTTGAGTTAAGTATCTTTGGCTCAGCACAGAAGCCAAATTGCAGCACTTGAGACAGGAAAAAAAAGCAGGCCAAGTTTGAATTTTGGCCTTTGGGCAACTTACGTGGAGACTTTCTTTTTGTTAATTAGCTACAGCTGATCTAATTTACTGACAGTGATGTTTGCCATTTCAGATGTCAAAAACTGGCGTCCATTAGAAGTCGGTGTTGTTTTCTCTTTCGCAATACATGGAGGTTATCGTTTGATTTGTACCAGGAGTTCAAATACTTTACTCAGGAATGGATGTTTTAAGAATATAAGAATCTATGGTGCACTGTACTCGCTTCTCCACCCGCACACAGCCTCCTCCTGTGTTAACTGTGGAGGGGAGTTGGGTCAGGTTTCAGTGCAGTGCTGCTCAAGGTGGCACAATAAATGGCCATAACTGTTGGCGGTCAGCAGCAGCAGCAGGAGCAGTCGCAGCCCCCACCCAGCCTCATTGTCATGAAAGAGCCACCTGCAAACCACAGCTTGGGGTTGCTAGGCAACCGATGGCAGCAGATGATGATAGTATGGTGGAGGTCTCCCATTACCACTTGAGTTACTTGTGCTTCTCTCCCCTCTCCCTTTTTTCTTTTCATCCTCTCCTCACAACAACAAAACTGCATGTCCCTGTCCCCCTCTGCTCCCTCTTTGCCTAACTGGAGGCAACATTACACCAGTAGCAGAGGCCAGCAGTAGGAAGAGAATCCCAGCTCCCTTCCCCACATAATGGAAACTCTGGCCTCATTTCCCGGTGCGCCGCTCTGCTGCATCCTGCTGCCAGACTCTGACAAAGTGTTGCTGGCTCAGGAGCTGCAGCCTGCAGTCTAGGCTGAATTTCGGTGTCCACACGTATTTTTCTGTAGCAGTGGTTCTCAAACTAGAGTCAGTGCAGTGGTGGTGGTAGATGGGACGTGAGTGGGGTGGTGCAGTGAATCACCACCAGGTGTAAAATATGAACAGAAACTAAGAAAGAATATGATTTATGAGAGCAAAAATAAATAAACAGGAGCTTGCTGATGTGTGTTTTTTTTACTAAAATTGGATCCGGGATCCTTCTTTATTAATTGCCCCCCCTGTTGTCGTTGACAAATGAGAACTGCTGGTCCACTAGAATGATTAGAATTAGAATAATGATGACTGAGTGTGCAAAAAGAGGAGACCTAGATTTCCAAAATAATTTTCATTGTGACCTAGTTCTCATTTTTTGATGACTTGTGTGTTCGGATTTAGAATAATGTCCCATTTTAAACCTGCTCACTGAGCTCACAAAATTTTTAACAGCGGGAGCTGAAAAGATTATAATATCCACCAGTTAATTTTTTTTTTTTATTCAAGGCTGATTTTAGTCATCTTGAAACCAACAGGATACATCTCTGTAAAGAAGTGTTGGCAAGTCGAGAGGATTTCTTTAGTTCTTTTATTCTATTACAAGTGCTTTTGAGAGCATGACTCGCGGTCATACCAAGTGGCAACCGGTCGTGACTTCGCCCATAAGAATGCAAAGTCCTGTTTTGACACCAGCTATCACACTGGTGTCCACTCATTTATGGTCTATTTGCAAGATTGACATCACATGCTATGGAAGAAGACCAAATACTAGTGATTGAGACTCGTTAACTCCTCAGGAATTTGTTTATGATCTTCTGCTGCTTTATCCTCCACATGAGGGTCAATAATGACAATCTCAGCTGACATCGGGCGAAAGGCTCCGTTACACCCTGGACAGGTCACACCCAGTCCACCACAGGGCCTAAATTGAACACTATTTGGATTATTTGTTTGATTAAATAAATCAACCCTTGAACACCTAAGCCTCAAAATGTCCGTCTGAGCTTTTGCCCATTTTCCAGAATAACGTTCAATATTTGGCAGTTATTTGCAATTTACCGCATGTTAAAATAGTGCATTAACAGTTTTATTGAGAAAAAAAAAAAACACACTACAGTTGTACAAGATGCACCAGATTTTGTGTGTTAATTTTGGAATTTGAACAGTTCAACACATGTCCAAAAACAGGCCAAAAATGGAAACTATGTACAGGCGTTTTTCAAACCGTCTTGCTGGTTTCCTGCATCAGTGTGAGTGAAATCACTGTAATACCCACATGATGGCTTTGACATGCAGCTTTCAGAAACTGTTGTTTCCGAATTGTTCGATAGCACAAACCATCGCGTAATTACAGTAATGCAAAGTGCACTTGGTATACGCTCTGTGTTCAAGGGTTAAAGGACCATGCAATTAACTGATCAAGAGCAAACATAATCCACACAAATCGCTCGTCAGGAGAAAATCGCTCATTTCGGCCATTGATCTGATTTACATGCATTTTTGCTTTTGGCGGGTTAAACCCACGACAGCAGCTGCCTACCCTGTTGAAAATATACTCATCCCAAAATCATCAAACACACGAACACACAGAGCCTGGCAACAGTTAATCAACAAGCAGAAGAAACAAAGACATTGAGGAGAGGAAAGGAAATGAGGTAGATTAATTAATGGAGTGAAATTAAGAGTACTCTCTCCCCTGCTGTTCCAACATGACCCGCAACACACCATAATCCCCCCCCTTTCCCTCAATTTGCACATGTGGCGTTCACTGGACTAAGCAGTAAGTGTATTAACTATATGTCATTATCCCTGCTGGACTCGGTTTCGATCTACGGCTGTTTGTATTCAGGCAAAAAAAAAAAAAAGGCAGCTGCTTTAAAGCAGGCAGCGGCACAGGAACCTGCAGAGAACATGGCAGACCTGCTGCACCCCCGGTTTTATGTCTGCATGTTGCTGCTCCGAATGAGCTGTCACAGCAACTGGTAAAACTCCAGATCTGCGAGTGTTTATTGCAGTACATCTGAGAGTGTGCAGGCCAGAAGGCTTTTTCCCTTCAAGTTAAAACAGAGCAGGTTGTTGCACAAAAAAATAAATCTTTCTCAGAATTGAATGAAACTATTGTTTACTCCCTCTGTAGTGGATGGAGTTAAAACAATGGTTACATCTATTGCAGCAGCTCAATTTGGCATTTTTCTTTTATTATTATCTAATTAAATTGCTTAATTTTAAACAGCTTGATCTGCAATACATTAACAGCATATATTGAAGGATCAATCGCATATCACATGTTTCCTAATATCATGCAGCCCTAGTTAAGTTACCCTAAAAAAAAATGCCATCATGCATAAACCATAAAGAACCACAGGGGGTGGCACAGCGCCGATGACAGGCAACCTGGTGCTTCTTGTTGAGACTGGTGTGATGTACATGCTGTCAGTTTACCACGCCGTCACCTTCTTGCCTCCCCTCCCAGAATACATCATCTCCTCTCCATCAAAATCAGCAGAGTGAGAATCAATCTGTCACACAGGAGGACACACACACACACACACACACACACACTCACAAATTCACATCCAGGATCCTGGAGAGGCAGAACCACAGGGAGGGAAAGAAAACGATGGAAAAGAGAGTAAAGGACAGTTGAGTTGAGAAAGGAGAGCCAGTGATGACCAAAAGACATTTTGTGTGAAAATAGCAATGAAGGATGGAGAGGATGATAACATGGCGAGCAAACAGAGAGCCTGGCATTATCAGTGAGGAGACAGAGACATCAGAAGATTGCAATTGTACAGGCAGAGATACAACAACAGAGGAACAAAACACAGCAGACGACAGCATGAAAAGGAGTGGAAGAGTCTGTGTGTGTGTGTGTGTGAGAGAGAGAGAGAGAGAGAGAGAGATTGAAGGAGTCTGAAAGGTCAGAGAGAGATGGAGAGAAACCCAGTGGATGATTCATGGAGTTTTCAGCCTGTCTAAGTTCAGCCTGAGGGTTTGATGCAGCCTGTCAGCCGCTCTCCTCTGTCCTCTTGCCTCATCCACTGCTTCTCTCACCTGCAACACCCACTGCTGGGTATAATATGTGAGGGTATACAAGGAACTACACAGTTTCTGGGTCTCTTCTCCGAGTCAGAGATGGTCACAAACATGCAATGCCTTGATTAGTATTTATGATTTGAGCCCTTCATCTGCTTTTAGCTTATTCTTGTGGTTTTACTGTATGTTCACAACTGAGTCTGAGCCCTGACTCTACATCTCCTCCTGCAGCCAGAGTGAGTGTCAGGTGTCTAGAAGGACAAAAAGAAGCTCAAGGAAAAAGTGAATAATGGACTTAAATTGAAGGTTAACGCTGCGTTCAGTCACATTAACATCCTTGTTTTATAATATTTCAGCGCTGCTTGACATTTTTGTAAACTGTGAAATTCACACCACCAAGTGTGTGTAAGAAGCAAATTAACACAGAAAGCAAACACACCGTGGAAATGGAGCAACGCAATACATTCATTATTGATTATTAAGGCTGTTCCTTTTACTCTTTTTCAGGAATTTTCAGAAGGAAGCCCACTGCCATAAACCAGATACCAAGATTTAAAAGCTTTAAAATGCTTCTCTGTTCAATCCACAGTCAATCATTCCATTATATCGGATTTGAAACCGCTTTGAAGAGAGGAAAATCTATTTGAGAAGCTGGAGAATAGTTTGTAATGATTAATGACGTAATGTCGTGAGCAGACAAAAAAGTAAAGGGCAGATTTTACAGGATGTAGGATGCCGTCGCTTTTCGTAAACCTTGTAAGTAAAAGGTAATTTTCCACATTTTCATGCAGTTTGGTCAATATTTATACTGAAAATGTGGGATTTGACAGAGGTTAGTGCTCTCTGAGTGCTTTCTCGAGTTGAAAAAACTGTTGAATTGAATTGTTTTCCATCGTTTGATCAATCAACTCATCCTTTTGGCACTTTCATGCACGCGTGCCCCGGCTCAGAAGCGGTCAAGCATTTAGCCGCATTAGCGTGAGCGCTCGACACCCATGCCAGTTTGGTGTTATGGTCTCGGCTCAGTCTTTACCAGCTGCCTCCATTAATATTCAACGGGCTGTCAGTTGCAGATGTGGCATAGACGGGGCGAGTTGCCACGCATCAACCTTGCCACTGACATGTCATCCATCTTGAACAGGGAGTGTGATAAGTAGGCATGGAAGCCGCTGTGTAGGGTTGTGTGTGTGGGGGGGGGGGGAGCTGTCTGTCTCGTCTGTCAGGAGGAAAAAAAAAACATCTCCACCACCCTGTACAACTGTGAGTGTGAGGAGGATACGGGTGTTTGCACCTCTGACCCCGACTCTCGGCACAGATGCCAGCAGTGCCAAAAATAAAGTGCATTAAAACTGGCAGCCAAAGCCTGTTAAGTGATCACCATGACAACAAGCGGAAGGAGACAACTACCGCTCCGATTCCTCCCCCTGCCCCGAGAGGCAGGGCTGCTGGACTGCTCGCTCTCCATCAGACGGGCTTTGTCTTCGTGTCTCCTGTCTTTTATTTGCGCTCTCTCTTCTCTCTCTCTCTCTCTTCCCTTCATCCTCCTCCTCTTCTCTGATGTGTCTCCTGGGAGCGTTTCAGGCTAACAGGCAGTGTTTAGTCTGTTTTTATGCATGCTCGTTTTACATTCTAATTCTACCCCCCCCCCACCTGTTTGTCTTCCCACCGTGCAGCTTGTTTGTGCGCCACACACACAAACTTTCTCATCTCCTAATCTCACCTTTATCTGCCCTAATCAGTGTCCTCTGCTGCAGTAATCTCAGCGAGCATGCCTCTAATGAGCCCTCCTTCGCTTCTCCTTTCCCCTCCCTGCGCCCTGCTATACTTATCTCGAACCCTGGAGTCTGACGTCAACACAATCCTCGGGATAATGTTTAAGAGAGCACACCTGCAACAGCACTTCGAGGCGTGAGGTCACGCGTGTAGGAGATCCAGATCTTAACGGCAAAGCAGAGGGATAAGAAAGTGATGTCATGAAATAACAGGGAAACATCAATAGTGAATGTTAAGTGACTTTTGGCCCGGGTTGCACAGATATATATCTGGTGACTTCATGTAAAGATCACAATCCGTGCAGCTTTAGGGAGACACAGCTCCGTGGAGAACACACTTCCTTCTTTCCTTCTCAGGTCTATCCACAAGCGAGTGTCTGAGCAGCGTCCACGCAGGAGCAGCATGAATATTGATGCTCCTCACTTGTTAACATTGTATGAAGCCGGACTGGTAATTGTGTGTCTTCTCAAGGTGACACGTCTGTTTCTGTTGGACGTGCAGAAGGTCAGACCACTGGGGACTTGAGCTCCTCTAGGTACTCTTGTGAGAGAAGTGGAGGAGAGAGGGACTTGTAGCATTTTTATCCAGCACTCTCCATTCCAGTGATACGTAGCTCTTTTTAGGCAGTGAAACTCATTTTGTAAAAAGGTGTCGCTTTCTCCTTCCCCCCCCCCCCCTGTTCCACAGCTGCTGGTTCCACCCACACTGAAGCAAATGTAGGATCCTCTCCTTTGAACTGAGAAATTAGAACAACCAAAGTGTGCACCAACGTTGGTTGTCGCGGGTTTACACACAAGGGAATAGAAATATATTTGTCTTGGTATGATGGAGTGCACATATGTGTAACACCTGCAAACTGTATATTCTTCTCCACGTGGACTTCCATATCTCTCTGTGTGTGTATGAGAGAGAGTTTCTCCACACTGATTTGAGTGTTTGGGAGCTTTGAGACAGAAAGGATTCCTGTAAGTGAGGCTGTGGTCTAATTCCAGTGTGGAGTATGTGCATTGATTTATTGAGCAACGCTTGTTAGGAGGAGAGAAGCCCTGTTTCCTACTGTATCCTAATCAGAACATGTGCTCACACCTGCACAAACACACACAGAGCACATAATTGTCTTGTGTTTTTCTTTGACAAGAAATCGATGAGGAATTGACTCCTGCTGACAGGAGAGTATCAATTGATTTTTCTTTTTTTTAATGTAACAGAGTCATAAACACTTAAAGCAACAGCACACAGCTGTGGATGTTGATGGCTCACTGATTTGACATTGAGAGAGTGCACCTGAACCATTGTAACCAATAGTTTGGTGAGGAAAGAAACAGAACTAGGGCTGAATTAAGTATTTTTAAGTCATTTTTAAATATACGCTATTCACTAATTCAAAACTTTGAGAAATTAATTATTTCTAACTTTGCTGAAATTGCACCTATTTTTCTGGAATTTCTGATTGTTCATCATAAGTTTTGTAAAAAGATGCTTCAGTTAATGCAAAACAAAGGGAAACATTTGGAAATATTGTTGTTTATAGGTTATTATGCGTTTATTTTACTGGTCTGGTCCACTTTTGCCCTTGCTTTAAAGAGTCAGTTTAACTTTGGGTTTTTTATAACCATGTCTAAAATTTCTGTCAACCAGAAGAGGAAACATCCTTTTGTCTGTTAAAATAACCTCACTTTTCTTCTCCATCTGTCTCCAGGTATTCGGCCCCAAATCATGAACGGGCCAATGCATCCCCGCCCCCTTGTGGCGCTGCTAGACGGGCGCGACTGCACCGTGGAGATGCCCATCTTGAAAGACCTGGCGACTGTTGCATTCTGCGATGCCCAGTCCACACAGGAGATACACGAGAAGGTAGAAAGAAAACACACAAGTGCACGCAAGCACACAACTTCATCACCACACTTCCCCAGAATACCATAAAAGTTGATGGAGAGGCGGAGCCTGCCACTCACTCACGTCTGCCTCTTTCTATTCACAGCACAAACATGTGAAGTGTGTTGTATTAGCCCCACATGCTCTTGCCAGTTAAAATATAGTGGCTTCATTATGATTTAATGTCACTTTGTGGCACTGAGCGCTGTGTGCGTGTATCAGTGCCATTGTTCTAATAGAGAGTCGTGTATGGCGGGGATGCGCTGTAATTACACTGGCTTGTAGAGGCTCTTTATTGCTTTTTATGCCGTGCGGTGGCTGCAAAACAATATATGGCTGCAGAGATGGGTATCGCTGAAGTGCTATCGCTCCATCTGCAGACGGGGTGTGAGCTGCGATGTCTTTCTTCTCACTGATTTTATGAAAATGGGACATATTAAAAATGAAGCATTTGCATAGAGATCAATTCAATCAAAGACCTCGCGTGGTGAGGAGAAGGGAGGGGAGCGGGTAGTTTTTTGTTTGTTTTTAACACGGCCTTATCAGGAAAAACATGATTGTAATGTTCACCTCGCCAGCATATTCAGCAGTTCACAGTAATAACTTGCAGCCTAGATACCCAGAGGGGTTGATGTAGATTGAAAATGTCCAATCTCCTCTTTCTGCAGTCGAGATGCACTGCTGATGATTCTGGGAGTTCAGCGTGATGTTGTCAGCGCAGGCACCAGCTGCCACAACACGACAGACAATTCGGAAAGATTCATGGGAAAGCCTGGTCAGAGGCTGGAATATGAAAGTGCCTTGAGGTTGTGTCAGGTCTCCCATCCACTGATCTCTTGGTTTTTTTTTGGGGTGATGAAGGGGCACACAGGCCAATACTGATTGAGATCCAGTTACAATACCAACTCAGCGAGACCAAATTCTGCACGCAGCACCTGCGCTCCGACGTCACCATCCAAGGTCGATGATCCCGTTTTGTTCTCACAGTCGCTGTGTCCTCACAGTCACATGTGGCTTGTAAACGTTGGATGTTCGCCCAAATGGCATCGAGTCAACTTTGGCCTATCACGCTGTACACTGCTCGACTCTGTTCATCCAATTTTGGTGTCAAGCTTCGAGCTTGCCAAAAACATGAGCATGATCCATTGGTACTCGGTGATTGCATTGTTTGTTTTTTGTTGAACATAAAAACCCCAAAACCCAGAAGTATTCAATTTACTCCATAATGATATGATGATTTATAGCAACAAATCTTCACATTTGAAATGCGGGAACAAATTAATGGTTGGCATCTTTGCTCACTGTGCTATATATATTATACTAGTTACTGCAACTGGGACTGAAAAGCTGCCATTTTGAATCTCTAGAATCATCGAGCAGGACACGTGATATTAGAAAAACATACAGTGTGCAATAATGTTGTTGAATATTGTGACGACTGTATGATTTGTGATGTCAAACATTCCGTGCTACCGGGATTGTTTAAAGGGGACATATTATGCAAGATCAACCTTTTAATCAGTTAAATCCTTATTTGGGACTCTGGAGGTCCTATCAGTTGGCAAAGTGTGAAAAAGATGACTCACTCATGTGTTTGTGTAGTACAGGAGATGAAACACGCGATGTTGACTTCCACACTCATTGGGACGTCACAATGCGCTAAATTCCTGGAATTGTTGTCTCGTGGAGCTCCACTTTATCTGCAAAACACGCGAGAGTGCTGATGAGGGCAACGGTATCCGAAATCCTACACAAACTTCTAGCCTGAGATGATTTATCTGTCCAGTGGATACATGTTATATATGACAGCAATGTGCTAGAGCCTGCAAATGATCACTTTTCCAAATGCTAACTGCTGTTAGCTTCCAGTAGCCTCTGTGGCTGATGTCATTTCCTGTCCCTCAAGTTTCGTTTTACTTTTTTTAAAGGTGGACCCAAAGAGATACTACTAAACAGAACGTTCATAACAGGGCTGTTTTGGCAGGGTGATTGAACTGCTGTGGTGCTTCATTCTTATGGTATTTTGACCAAAGCATGTTACAGACATGTTCATTAGGACACAGTGAACTAGGTTAACTTTAAATAAATCAATAAAAAGCTGAAAACAAGTTCAAATTTAAATAAATGAAAACACAATAATGTAAAACCAGCTCCAATGTCAAACCAAAATAAAAGTTAAGTGTGCTGGGCTGACGTATTGGGAGGGGGGAAACTTTTATTGTAAGTTAATGGATAAACAAAATTGGTAGAAGGAATACTCTACATTTATTGTATTTCAAGCAATCGTTATGATCTGTATATATCTTTTTGCATTTAGTGCATATTGATATCATTTAAGAGTTTTTGTTAAGCACCACCTTACTTAACCCCCCCACCCAAAATTCCACTACTTGACCCCTGTTTTCAGTGTGAATGTGTCTTCACTTACACATACTTGCAAGTTCTCGTCTTCCTCTTCATTCTTCTTCCTCGTACTTCAGGCGGTAGCTTCATTTCTGTAATGACAGGAAACTGCTGTTATCGTCTCGTCCATCTCTGAGCAAGAAAAAGAGAATTTGGTTTCAAGTCCATAATAACTCAAGCGTATTTTTTTATTTTTTATTATTATTATCTGCTGGCTTTGATCATTCATTTAACCGCCTTAAACTCATGTCTCTGCTTCTCTGCAAAAGTAGATTTAAAAGTTGTAATAAAAAAAAAAGGAACAGAGCTTTCTCTTTTTTCTCTTGCACTTCAAATTATTGTCTGGCAGTAATTAATCATCGCTTGAAACTGAAATGACGGCCACATCGCATCTTAAAGGAGAGCTAAAATGCAACATTTTCAACAGCACGTCCTTCTGCCAAGTCGAGAAAGTCTCCTCCAAGTGTCACAAGCAGCTGTCGTCCCCCATACATCCACACTGCTCACTAGTGGGATGATTTCATAGCCATAAAATCCCTCCGTGGCAGGCCACAAAAAACACACACACACACACACAAAAACCTCCTCTGCAACTGTATATTCTCTCCGTTACGCTCACTCAGGCCAAAAGGGGAGGTCTCACTGGCATGTGAAGAAAGACTCAGACATCATCAGAAATGATAGAAATGGAGCAGAGGGTATGGATTAGGTCAGAGTTTCCATTAAACTAAACTCCATTCAGACTCGTTTAAAGACTCCCTCTGCTCAAAAACAACATTAGACCTCCAGGCTTGGCCCAGCAGGAGACGATGGTGTGTGTCAGTGTGTGTACATTTTGGCTGCTGGTGTGTGTGTGTGTATGTATGTGCATACTGAGGAGCTTCTTTTTTTTTTTATTCTTGGACTTGGTGTGTGTGTGTGTGTGTGTGTGTGTGTGTGTGTGTGTGTGTGTGTGTGTGTGTGTGTGTGTGTGTGTGTGTGTGTGTGTGTGTGTGTGTGTGTGTGTGTGTGTGTGTGGAATGCCTGGTCTGTGACACAGATCCAGTAAAAATTGTATGGAAATTCAGGAGTAATCTTCTAATCATAACAAAACGAACGCAGTTTGGCTGGAGGTGAATAACAGAGCTGTGATTTAGCAGCCGACAGTGGCTACGTTTAAATCATCCGCCAACAGATGGAATCACAGGCCAGGTCACTCTGTACGAGTCAAGTGGCAGAGGAGCCGTTTTCCACAGTGACAACCCTCTTTTTAAGTCAACTTTTATTTTATATTTATGGATGAAGGGGGTTGATTTTGGACATGCACAGTTGTTCGTCATCTGGATGATTTAAATTAAAATGCACGCAGTCAGAGCAGTCTACGTTCTTTTCTGCCTTAATGTATTCGGAGGAGAGCAGAATTCACAATATGTTGCCCTGAATGATGATATATGCCGTAAAGAAAACAAAAATCCCTCTAAAAAGGTTTCAGTGCAGTATTTTTTGTCTGCCATTAACTTCTGTTCACATTACTGTCTTATCTGTGACAAGCACCAATATGTAGAGTTGTAAAGTGGAGATGCCAAATTGGTAAGGAAATCTGAATTGGCCCTAATCAGATTTGGGTGCCATATATTTTTAAATTAAAATATCGGTATTCTGTGCCAGCATATCAACAATAGCATCCCAGTAGTTAAGACAACTATAGTATACTTGTGATAAAGCAGTGAGATGATGCATTTGGCTTGGATAAACACTTCTTTACAATATGTACAACATGTATGACGCCATCTGTTCAGACCGGATGATCCAGCAAGAAATAATGTGTAACAAACATTAACAGAGGGAGGCAAACAAAATGTGTGAAATGATGTGGAATACTATGGATTTGCAGTTCAGAAACATGTAGGTCATGGCAATGAAGTAATGTGCCATGATATTTTCCCTGTCACCGAAGATTCATGTCACTGCCGGGTATAAATAGGTGAAAAATAACCAGAGTTCAAGCATGCCTTTGACCTACAACACGCTGTGATAACTTGAGGTTTTTTTTTTTTGCTGCCGTCATCTGCCGCCCCTGACCTTTTCTGTGTAGTCAATTGTCCGGATCTTTTGCCCGTGAATGCTCTCGGGATCTGAGTGCGATTGTGATGACTGTGCAGTGGACAATATAATGACTTGTTTCCTCCAGGTCTGTAAAAGGGACAGTGTGTCAGTGGGACCACGTGATGTCTGCTGTGTGAAATCCTAACCTCTCAGCTACATGTCCGCAGTCATGGCAGAACATGTGATTTTCATGGCTACTCATGAAGGAATGTGATCTTGTGATTGTCATGGGTTATTATAACCACTATAATGGGCTAATAGCCATGTTCCATAGTCTGCACAAATGAACGGACAGCACAAGGACCAATCAAAGACCTGTTTGTCATTCGCTTGTGTCTGCAGGTGCTCAACGAGGCCGTGGGAGCCATGATGTATCACACCATCACCCTGACCAGAGAGGACCTGGAAAAGTTCAAAGCTCTGCGCATCATCATCCGCATCGGCAGCGGCTACGACAACATCGACATCAAGGCAGCCGGAGAGCTGGGTACGAACTCTCCGAACTCATAACGTGCGACACATTATTGCCTCCTCCTCCTCCTCTGAGGTTCATGGAGGAGGTTTTTGCCCGTTTGTTTGTTATAACAGATTGATATGAAAAAAAAATGTTTGGGGATCTAAGTCAGAAAGAAATTATTAGATTTTGGTGGTGATTTTTCAACATTTTTATCTATAACAACTTCATATAGATGTATTGTTGATATGTACACTACCATTCAAAGGTTTGGGGTCACTTGTCCTTATTTTTAAAGGAAAAGCACCCAATGAATATAACTAAATGAATCAGAAATACACTCTTTACATTGTTAATGTGGTAAACGACTATTCTAGCTGCAAACGTCTGGTTTTTAATGGAATATGTACATAAGTGTATAGTACATAATGGTACATTGTATTTGCTAATCGCATTAGAAGGCTATTGGATGATTAGAAAACCCTTGTTCAATTATGTTAGCACAGCTGAAAACAGTTTTGCTGGTTCTTTGACGAAAGGGCAAAATTATTATTTTGAATAAACATCATTATTTCTAATCTCGACTATATTTTCTATTCATTTTGCAACTCTTTTGATGAATAAAAGTATGACTTTTAATGGAAAAGACAAAAGAAATTGTATAGGTGACCCCAAACTTTTGAACAGCAGTGTATTGATGCTGGAGGTCTGCACTCTCTGACTGCTTTCTCTACTTTAATTATGTGTATCAGGTGCTTTGTGGGCATTTGTGTTTTCGTTCTGCTCCTTAATAATGAATATCTTCCTGGTGGCTTAGAAAAGATTGAAGTAAGTTTATCCTATCCCGTGTTGCATCGATCTCTTCATGGGAGGCAGAATGGATCAATGTCTGCCTATTCACTCGTTTGATCATTCGCTTGTCTGTTAATTATCTACGACATCTCGAGCTCCAGTATCTGATGTCGTAGGTGAATCTAGAGGGGGGGTTGATTCGTCACACCGCTGCGGTGCCGATTGTTGACAATTGTCCAAAGAAGGCGACTGTGATTTTGCCGAAAGGCAGCCTGGTTAACCATTTCCTTAGTTTTTCCGCTGTATGGATTCTAAGAACGGCGGACATCCAGCTGTGAGCTGAACGTTCAACGTGACAGAAAGGTGTTAAACACACAGCGAGAGGAGAGTTAAGGCTTCCCTCTGAACTGCCACCCGTGCTTATATCAGCTGGATAGCAGCTCAAACATCGTGTTTGACAAAAGCTTTGCCATTTCCCTGCCAATAAGAGATACTGTGTCGAACGAACAGCCACCCACTCACCAAAAGGCGCTCTGCCTCGCAACGTAGGAGTCAAAAAGCTATCGTGCCTGGAGAAGGCGGCACTGATATGACGGCAGTTCTTAGGGAGAAGAAGAAGAAGGGGCCATTCATTGAACGGACTATTTTTTTTTTCCTCTCCAGACACAAGTGTGTTGTTACTGTGAGATAGAGGGTAAGGATGAGGACATTAGATGAGAGTGAGGCCAAGCAGGAGTGCTTAAGTGTTGGAGTGAAATTAATAAATTAGTAAAACATGTTGTGTTGTGGAAGATAAGCGAGGTAAAAGCACAGGGTCATGGAGTTTGAATTCCCTGAATACAACACACTCAGGAATTACAAGGGGCGATATTGGCAGTAAAGCACAGTTACATACTGTATGTTAAGTTAAGACAGAATGGGGTTCGTGCAGAATCACATCTTGTTGTTGTTTTGTGATAAAAATGATAAAAATAATGGTGTTTTTATGTGTCTTTCAACATAATGGCTCTTAAGGCTTGGATCCAAATCAATTTCATGTGCTGATAGATATGAGGAGTAGAACTGGACAATAAACCAAGTGCATACAATTACCCACAAACCTAATTGAATCATATATCTATATCTATTTTAATAAATGTCTACAAGCTCACACACTCTGTGTGTATCTTTAATCATTTTGTAATGAAACGGGACAAAAATAGTAGTGTAATTTAAAAAAGATGCTCTCTTCATTTTTTAACCCTTTAACTCTCCCTTCGTAGGAATTGCAGTCTGTAACATTCCCTCAGCAGCTGTGGAGGAGACAGCAGACTCCACCCTGTGCCACATCCTCAACCTGTACCGGCGAAACACCTGGCTCTACCAGGCTCTCCGGGAGGGCACACGGGTCCAGAGTGTGGAGCAGATCCGCGAGGTGGCGTCCGGCGCCGCCCGCATCCGTGGTGAAACCCTCGGCCTCATCGGCTTCGGTAAATACAAATAATTACACTTTTTACAGTATCTCTCTCCTGCCCTTAAACTCTAACGCCTTCTTGCCTCAGCTCTTATTTTCTTTAATTCCTCCTCCCTCTCCGTTTTCATATCCTCTCCCCACTCCTTGTGCTGTCTGCTTTCCTGTCCTGATAAGGTTATTTTTCTCCCTCTGCCCGCCCCACAGATTATCTCAAGGTTGTCTGTTTCACCTCCCTCCGGGCTGACTTCCTCTCCTCTGCCACACTGTTCTCTCATCCCACAGCTTAAACGCTCGCCATTATATATCCCGATCGTCTCTCCTCTTCGGATTTCGACTTTTCTTCGTCTACGTCAATGCGATCCCTTGACATCTTGCGTACATGTCCTTTTCTGTGTTTGTGCGTGTGTTTGTGCGTCACTCTGTCCTGCCTTAACATCACCAGGCTAACGGATACTCTGTCTTCTTAAAAACCTTTCCACAGTGCCACCTTATCTCTGTGTACACACACACACAGGTTTGTGCAGCTGTTCTTCTCAGGACACTGCATTGACCTCCATTCATTTGAACACAAAACAAACCCTTATCCTTAGCCAGTTAATGCCTAATGGAACTACAACTCAAATCTTAGCCCTAAACTTCCTGGTGGTTTTGGTCATCCATGTGGACTGCTAGCCCTGTCAGGGTCAGTTTTTATGCCAGAAAAGATCCTAAAGAGGTAACAAATACAAGCAATCTCTTTTCTCCTCCTCATCCAGTCCACCCCCCCTCACCCTGGCCTCTCTGGCTCAGTTGCACTGTCTCCTGCCAGTGGGAGGTTGAGGAGAGCGAATACCTCCTCCTGGTGTTTGTTTGCAGGACTCTTCACAGCCGTGCAGACATCTGCACAGCTCTGCAGGCTGCATCCACACAGAGAAAAAAAAACATGTTTCTCGCTCTGAGGCGACAATGGACACAAGCACAGTTCACACTCATGTTCAGTCTGTGTCATATGTGACATGAATGCAGCTGCATGAGAAACTAAATGTTCCTCACTGGTTCAACACTGGTTCAACAACAACAATCACAGAGGGTAGTTTGGACATCCATGACGTCTGTCAGCGACTGGTTAGGTTTGGTCGCATCGATCGGGCATTTCATGAATAATTTTACCCGAAGAGAAGCGTTCTATCTTTGTGTCCTGGCAGCCGGAATGATTAAAACCAGTTAAAGCTGCTGTGGTCAATAGTATACAATTATATTAACAATGGATCAAATGACCGTGTGAACGCAAATGGGGGTCGTTGATGACGTGACGGAGCCACAGATGATTTTCACCTCTGTGACGTTTACGCTCAATGTTACCAACCACAGCTTCACTGTGTTGGTTCACTCTTCATTCATCTCATCATTCGTCATTTATAACATCTCCAACGGTGTTAGAAGACACTTTTTGTCTCTGTATTAAAACTGCAGTGGTGATTTTTGTATAGATATTGATGTTATTATTCTATAATTGTGTAAAATTCATCTGATTCATTCATTTGTTTATCCCATCAAACTACCAAACGACCGGACTCTCTGAGCAGTAAAATTCACTTCTTAAACTATATATCGGCAATTCTTTGTGTCGACAGTCATACACCATTGTGTTTGCAGTCGTCGCGCTTTACGAGGGCGACATTGTCCTGACATAAAAACAAACCACTTGCTGTGTTCAGTGAGGGCATGTCGCTGGGGGACACAAGGTCGAAACACCACCTCTACACCAAGAGACACAGAAAGTCATAATCGACTTTAACGACTTCGCCTTTTTTCATCACCGTCAATAAAGTCGAGTAGTCGTTTGGGGATCTATACAGCTAAAAAACAATGAGCAGTTCTTTTAAAGTTCTCTGTAACATGCCTTCTTAAAGACATTTAAAACTAAACAAAACTTAGGCTAATACCTTGAATTTTCAGGTCATTTTAAGTGCACAACAGAAAGGGAAATATATCTCCCACCCTAGGCTCTCGTCTGGGCTACGTCCACACCCGGGAGGTGTCCTTCCCCGCGATCCGCTCATCCGAAACCCCGCATCAAAGGTCAGCGTCCCCGTCGTACCCTTGCCAGGGCCGTACTCACCCGCTGCCACACTGGGAACCTCTAACCCCAAACACGGTGCTGTGACCAGGGCTTGGCCGCCCTATGCGTGCCAACCATGTACCTAACTCTCAATTAAATCAGACTAGAGATTGCAGAGAGCGACTGAATTTTGTAAACAAGTGCACGCAGAGATGGGGGAAAAAAGTAACCTGTCGACTTGTACCACTGACGTTAACACGTCGACTAATCCTAGTCCTAGTGTGAACTCATTTGACAATTGTCTAAATATAACAGACGTATGTTGAATAATAATAGTATTGTCAAATAATAATAGAACTTTTCAGAATGTAGTGCAGCTCAAGTGCATCAGAATTGGGAATAGGAGACATTTAAATCAGATCCTATTGTAGCAACAAGAAAACTTCCTGCAAATACTCTTTCCTGCTGCTGCTGCTGCGGTTAGATTTGCTAGTTCAATCTTCACTTAAAACCAGCAGCTGAACACAGTTGAGGGACAGTGTAATGAAAACGTAATCTTAGCGGTTTAATCCGTCATTGTTTTAAAAAGGACTTGTTAAGATGATGGCTTTCAGAATGACTGCCCTGTTGTCACTGAGTCTTAATGCAGCGGCTGATTCTCCTCAGCCAAAGAGAAAGACGTAACGCTCCATCACTGAAAACAGAACCTTCAGACTGTGAAGGACCTTATCGATTCTTTTCACCAGCAACAACTGCCCATGACTCTCACTCTCTCACTCACTCTCACTCTGCTGCTGATGCTGCTGCTGCAGGAGCAGAGTGGACATTCACCGCCTACACAACAAATGGCTTTGAGAGACCGAAAGTCTCACAAGTTACTTCATACTGTTCTGTACCTGCAAAACTACTGTTAAATTGTTTTTTTTACAGTATGTAGATAGATAAATTCACTCCCTGAGATTAACATTTACTTGGTTCTGCTGTGTTTACTGTTGAATTTACAGCTGCTACAACCATTTCCATTACTGCTTGATTCGAGAGTGAACCATGGTGTTTCAAATGTCCTGTCCATATTATCTTATGAACATAAGTACTTGTTTTTTTGATTTTTATGAAACAATCAATAATTGATTATAGTAATTGGAATTCATTATTAATTAATCTATTGGTCAATTACTGTTGCAGTTAGAGTTGGATCACCAGTACTCTAGTCTTACATGAGCTCTTCAGCTATAGATAGATATGAAGATAGTATACTATAATATAATAATATTAGATACATATATAGATAGATGTCCACTGATCCCCAGACAACAAATGTCCATGTTCCAGCTTTGTTTTACATCTATTCGAGAACACCTCGAGATAACTGCATTGGCTAAACACCTACAAACATAAATGTAATATAAAAAAAAAATATATAAACTGCTCCTGTGTCTGACTTGCGTCCATAATAAACGCTGTCTGCTTCTGTCTCCTCAGGTCGCTCGGGCCAGGCCGTGGCGGTGCGAGCCAAAGTTTTCGGCTTCAACGTCATCTTCTATGACCCCTACCTGCAGGACGGCCTGGAGCGCTCGCTGGGCGTCCAGCGCGTCTACACCCTGCAGGACCTGCTGTACCAGAGCGACTGCGTCTCCCTACACTGCAACCTGAACGAACACAACCACCACCTCATCAACGACTTCACCATCAAACAGGTACCGAGAGGCACACACAGGCTGCTGAACAGCTGTGGCCTGTGACCTGTGGGCTTAATGCTGTGCTTTGTAGCAGGTAGACAAACAGAGCTGCTGGTGTATTATTACTGTGTCAGCCTGAAGGCCGTCACAGAGAGTATTCTGGTCTGTAGAGAGAGAGAAAGAAAGGATAGAGCAGCAACAGCCTGCACATTCCCTGTTCTTTATCTTCATCTCCACCAAAGCTGGACACAAATACATTCCTTTGCTCTGTCAAATGCAATTAGCACCAGCTCATGGCTACAGCAAATATATCGACTCGGCTGCACAGCAGGGGGCTGAGAGCGCTGAGAGGAAAAGCCAGAGTACATTTCTCCGAGTACATTTCTCCCATGCGGAGGCGCCGCCTGGGGTGACACCTGCAGGGAAGCGGCGGAACTGCAGCAACTTCATGGCCTCTTTTGGTGCCATTCACTTTTGAATTTCAAGTTGGTGTGGGTGAAGGGGAACAGCCTAACCTAGTTAACGCTGTCTTTTTTTCCAAAATGTAGGATTCTCAGCTCCCTCTAAAATGATTCACTTCAGTCACTTATATAATTTTTCAACGTCCAACAAAGCCATAAGAAGCAAGATTACTTTGGCAGGTCTTCACAATTTTAAATGTCTTTTGCTGGGTTCAGAGTCTTGGTTTTAGCAAGAGTAGGGGTTGTGATGGTTTGGGTAAAGGGGCTCAGGAGTGTCCTCAGTAAGGTATCTGTACAGGAGCGTGTCAAAAACCACCAAGGCCAAATAAAAGCCTGGCTGCCAGTGTAAGGCTTTTCATGCCCTTGCATTTCAGCTTTTGTCAAGATTAAGGGATTACTTTCTTCTGAGCATTTTCATTCAATTTTTTTTTCTTCCCCCCCCCCCCCATAAGCATCAAGGGGTGGCGGCACTGCCTCGTCTTTCAGCTCATCCCTCATCCTTTATTTCGTCTTTTGGTTTTGCCTTTTAGACTCATCTCTGTCCCACATCATGTGGCAGCTATTTTTCCACAGCTGCCACATGTCACCTGGATCTTTGTGTGTGTGTGTTTATTTTCCTCCTCTCTATTTCTGTGCAGCGTAATGCCTTTTAAGATCCTGAATTGTAAACATTCAGAGCAGATTGATGTAGCTGTAGATCATACGGATTTATTTGGCTGACAGATGCACACACATCTGATCTTAATGCAGTGAGTAAATGATGGTATGTCTGTTTTCCTGCGTGCGTGACTCCTTTGTGTCTTTCTGTTTTTGTGCACCACAGATGCGTCAGGGCGCGTTCTTGGTCAACACTGCGCGGGGAGGTCTGGTGGACGAGAAAGCCTTGGCCCAGGCCTTGAAGGAGGGAAGGATACGTGGAGCCGCTTTAGACGTCCATGAGACCGAGCCCTTCAGGTGACTTTTCATATCACAAAAGAGCTAGTTTGATGGCTTTGGGAAACGGCGTGGAATCATGGGAATGGTTGTATGAACTGGTTTTCACGTGCGACTTATGGGAAGACCAAAGATTAGTCATGATCCAGTAGTGAGAAATATACAAAATTAAATTAAAGACAACACTCCGGCTAAATACGGATCAAATATTTGTTGATTTTAGATTTAAAGAGTGTTGGAAATGTTTTGGCTCATGCAAATACACTCAACTCAATATTTATTATAATTCTTGTCCTTTTAAGATATTTTAATGTAGAAATGTTGTTTGTTATTTTCAAATCAAAGCCAGGCTGACAAGTGATTCATTCAGAGAGACAGCGACAGACAATGGAATAAATGGATGAGCAGGAAGGGGAACAAAAAAACAAAAAAAGAAAGCAGCAAATTCCACACTGTCAACGGCAGAGGATCTCAAACAGATGAGAGAAACGGTTGCAGACGTGATGAGTTTAAGATGCTCCTTCACAGCGCTGCAGCTAATGGAAATCCAGGGAATGGGGAGCTTGGTTTATTCCCGTCTGTTAGTGGACAAGTTCACTGAGCTGAGGTCCAGCAAAAAGTGTTTTTTTTCGCCCCATCGTTTTAATTCGCCTGAGTTGCCTCTATAGGAAATCAATTTAAATTATATATATAGCTCCAAATCACGACTTAAGCATTTTTGCAGAGTAAGGTCAAGACCTTATGATATGCAAGAGAAAGCTGACAATTTGCCACAATAAGCAAACGTTTAGCGACAGTGGAGAGGAACAAATAAACTCCCTTTTAACTGAGAGAAACCAACAACGGAAGAAACCGGTTTTTAAAATAGGAAAACACATTTAGCCTGACCTTTGACTTCATTTAAATTGAGTGATTCACTGAGGAGACTGTAACAACTACAGTTTTTTTTTTCTATCAAAACACAAAGAATTAACACTTCACACTCTTCATTCAAACAATCACAAAACCAATGATGTTTAAGCCTTTTCAGCAGCACACAAATAATCACAATAGTCACATTGTTTCTGTGTCACCAAAAGTTACGCTGTGCATCTTTAAGTTACACAAACATCGTCTGTTGAATACACTATTGACAAAAAGTTAGGGATGTTTGGCTTTTGATTTTAGAATGCACCTAATATGCACTATAACCTTTACGGGTGTCCAATTGTTCAATGTTTCAGTACTTATTGAATAACATGCTGTTATTCTGTACATTAACCACAAAAAATCACAACAACTGTCTGATGTAGTGAAGTTGAAAACATAGAAACATGGAAGTTCTGGTTCAATGACCATTTGAATTGTTGTTAGCTTGCGTTTGAGAAATTACCATTGCGTCCTTCTACCTAAATGCCCGGCTTTCATGGTAGAATATCACTGTAGCATGAACTTTTTATAGGGATATTCTTGTTCAATATCCCTAGCTTTTTGTGAGTAGTGTATATAAAAAAAGTTAAAACAACTTACAAGTATGTCCTACTGCTGCATCCACCAAGATTGAGGAAAGGAGGTCCTTTAGGGTTATAGCTGACTATGATATGCCTGATTTTTTTTCAGAATTATTTACAAATGGAACAGAGTTGACATAAAGCGAGGACAAAAGATTGATAGGCGAGTTTTTACAGACTATTTAATGCTATTTAATAGTGTTTTCCGTCCCTGGTCCTCAGGGAACACTGCCCTGCATGTTTCAGACAACACACCTGATTCAATCAGCTTGTCATCAAGCTCTGCAGAAGCCTGCTAACGAGCAGTTCATTTGAATCAGGTGTGCTGTAGCAGGGCTGAAACAGTAAAGCTCTCTTTATGAATAGATGTCACTTTATGAAACAATTACATTGATTTGATATGCATATTTATGCATTTTTTTAAAAATACTTATTTTTGCATTTTGGCACTGTGACCTCTACATATTGAGGTGGACAGTACTGGTCTTTGAACAAATCGCAGTGAAATTGTACAAATACGCACGAAGAAAAACTTAGTTATTGTTTTGTGACAAAACAGAGTAACTATCCAAAAATAACAGTACATAACAGGCATACTGACAAGTGACAAAAGTCCACATTTTGGTGTGCCCTTTTATTGACCAGACCATAAGGAGTGAACTGGTCACGCATATTGACCACCACTCTGCCATGTGCCATGACTCTCGTAAGTTGAAAAACTCAATCTGAGATTGTAGTCAATAGGAGTGGCCAAGACACTGGACTACTGGGTTTGACCAAAACAAATAATTCCATAAACAAATGCATCAAGAATCTGAGCAAAATGTCATGACATTCTATTTTTGTTCACCAGTTCAAGTTTGTGCGTTTATATTTTTGTCGAGTATATGTGAAACTCATTTCAGGATTATACACAGGTCTTACTAATTGAACTCTCAAAGTCCTTTAAAAAGTAATTCACATTTTTATTTTACTGTAAACTGTGGCAGAAACATTTCTGTTGAGCGTTCACACTCGTAAATATCAATAAATGAAAATGACATTTGTACTGGACAAATGTAAACTTTAATCTGTAACGATTGCAGTGCTGTGTATTTGCCTAATAATTAATGAGACAAGAGACATTCTATGATTATTGTAACCAAATTGTGTCTCCACTATTTTTGCAATTTAGGGAATTTTAAATGACGTGGGGTAAATAATTTAAAGAATGAGATTTAATAAAATCCTAAAAGAAAACAATTTGAAACAGGATTACGTGTAAATGAATTGTCCTCATGTATTATTACTTGAACAAAAAATGAAAAAGCCACTGGACTATTCCATGTCCCACTTTTCCCACCTCCCTCTAAAAACCATGTTCCTTGTCTCAGGGGACGGTGAACTGGTGTTTTGATCGGGGCAGTTGGGCGCTTTAAAGGCTGCATGTTTCTGGGAGATCCAACTCATGCTCCAGTGACCCAATATCTCAGCAGGGCGGTGTTTCATAACTCTGGCCCTCGGGCGAGACACAAACTCTGATCGAGGCGTTACACTTCACACACAGACGCACACGGGCACTCGCGAATATCTTCTCCTTAAAATTAATGTCATTTGACATATAAAAGAAAACAAAGAAACACTGTCAGCGACTTCCAAACGGTGCAAAAAGTGCAGTTAATGAAAGCAGTTGTAACGAGGCTCAGTGGACAAATCTCATCGAGTTTTCAGAATATGCCGTTTCACCAAGTCGTGTTTTTTTTTTTTAACACACTTGAGAGAGGTGGAAAAGTTAACGAGCGTCGATAAAAAGCTAAATGAGGAGAAGTGCAGTGGAAACACGCTCGGTGAATAAACTTCCATCGTGACCTGTAAATATTTTTACTGAACATATTATATACTGTATAACAAACTGACACTAAAATTAGGCTTTTCGGTTTTCACACGACTAATACCAGGTGGTACAAACTTAAACTATTGTTTTAGATAAATGAAAAAATATCTCGTATTATGAATTGTTTCTTCCTGTTTTTTCCTTGCGATCTTTGACTTGAACCTTTACACTACTCACGATGTTTGCACCTCCGACTTCTTATTTTGGTGAACAGACTTTATTTAACCGCATTGGATTTAAACACTCATATAGTTAATGTGGATTTTTCTTTACCAAGTTTTTCATCATGCAAGTAAATTTAAAGGGGACATATTATGCAAAATCAACTTTTTAATCATTTAAATCCTTATATTTGGGACTCTGGAGGCCCTATCAATCGGACATCACATCACAATGCTCTAAATTCCGCTTTGTCATAGGGTATATTATGTCCCATTTAAGAACGTAACATCCTCTACATTTATTTTTCTGTGTGTGCATGTGTTACAGTTTTGCTCAGGGGCCGCTGAAAGACGCTCCTAACCTGATCTGCACACCACACACAGCCTGGTACAGCGAGCAGGCGTCTCTGGAGATGAGAGAGGCGGCTGCCACCGAGATCCGAAGAGCCATCACCGGTACCGCCATCACACACAAAAACATGAAATCATCACACACACAAAAAAAAATACACAGGTTTTTGCAAACTCTCATTGACTTTCATTCATTTGCACGGCCCAAACAAAACATCATCCCAAACCCCAACCCTATGACACATGACCAGTTCCTCAGAAATGAGGTTCTGCCTCATTAGGACCAGGTTTTTGGTCTCCTTTAGGACTACTGGCCCTGACGAGATCAACGCTTACACAAAAAAAACAGGAGCTAACAAATACAAGAACACACTTTGTGACCTGTTGCACGTCTCTCTCTCTCCCAGATGTCCCATTTCCACTTCAACAGGCCCTGTGCAGCCTTTATTAAATCTGGACGTCTTAATAGATGTCATCATTAGCCTCTCGACACAGAGCAGAGCCGAGCTCGAGGGCCGGCCTCTCAGACGACATCCCAATTGTTAAATGATCTTAATTTGCATGCGGGCTGCCTGTGTTTGTCAGTCCAATCTCATCAACACTTTTTTGGCATCATGTGGTCGGTCACTCATCTCCCGACCTTATACAGAGCGTTTGATTCGACGCTAATGAGCGTCACCGCTTTCGTGTGTTTGCCTCGTGTGCACAGGTCGTATCCCTGACAGCCTAAGAAACTGCGTCAACAAGGAGTTCTTCGTCACCACGGCACCGTGGGCCGTTATGGATCAACCGGGGGTTCACCCTGAGCTCAACGGCGCCGCCTACAGGTAGGAACTGAACATAGCAACAGACTCATGTTTCAAATTTGATTCTTTTAGGATTTATGTCAATGACTAATGAGTTATTTGTCTGTGTTTCATACTTCTATAGAATGTTTTAATGCTTCTTATCATACAAATTCCATGTTAAGGTCCAGTGTGTAAAAATGAGTGAATCCATAGACAATGTACTTAGTCAGGTCTCTTCCTGAAGCCAACCAGGAAATAAGAACATCAATTTGAATGTAACTATGGGAAAATTAGCTTCTACTTCTCACTTGTTATAAAAAGGTCAATTTAAGGCCATTAAGAGGAAACTCAATGATAAAGTACAAGTGGACACCAGTGTGACAGTGACAGCTGGTGTTGTTTAATAGTTGCCTCATTGCAGGTGAATTTCTGTTAGCAGAGCGTCAACATGGCTTCAGCCAAATCACCAAACTCAAGGCTCCACAACGGCCACTGCCAGTTGGCACATGGGTAAAACTGCAGATTGTAGCAAAAGGACAAAATTACCTCTGCTATGGTGGTATTTTTGCGTACTAGAAAGGATGTTGTTATTCCTCGTTTGCACAATAAGCTTCGGCCAGTTTGTCAGTTCAGGCTGCTATAGAAACACGGTGGTTAGGACGGAGGATGACGGCCTCCATAAAACAACATCCGTGCCTAAAGCACATGTAAAAGGTGAATTCTAAAGTTACAAATGCAAAGGCTACGCTAGTAAAGTGAGATGGCAGAACTTAAGGAATAATTGAAGTGAAACAAATGTTGAAAGACGTGAAACACGGGCAAGGTAAAACACGTTGAAAGGGTTTCTTTAGGTTAAGGATTTAAGCGCGGTTCTCTGAAACACGTGTGAGGTGAAACAAATGTTGATGGAGGACTTTAGGTTAAGGATTTAAGTGTGGTTCTCTGAGACACGAGTGAGGTGAAGCAAACGTTGATAGAGGATTTAGGTTAAGGATTTAAGCGTGGTTCTCTGAAACACGAGCGAGGTGAAACAAATGTTGATAGAGGACTTTAGGTTAAGGATTTAAGCGTGGTTCTCTGAGACATGAGTGAAGTCAAACAAACGTTGAAAGAGGACTTTAGGTGTGGTTCTAGTGCGATACTGAAGTGAGGAGACAGCAGCAGTGACACTAGACAGTTACACACTGGTGCTTTAAAGCAATTCTACACATGTATTCTATTCAATTTCAGCCATTAAATCCTCCTAAATGTTACACACTGGACATTTCATGTTCTTTTCCCTGATCTTCTCCTCCATGCTGATGTTCTCTGATATAAATGAATCTCTGCTGTAGCGTCTAGTGTCCCAGCCCCTCTCACTAACTGCCCTCTGTAGTCATAGAGCTGTAACTCTGTCCACTTTGTCCCACTGTGGGACAGCTCTTCCTGATCTCAGCGTGTCCACCTCCATGTGCTTCTTTCACACAGCCAAGTGAACCAAACTCTCCCGGCTGTAACAACCGGCATCCCCCAAGACAAAATTAATGCCTAGATCAGGAGCAGGTAAATACGACCAATCCGGGCCGACAGCCTCTTCCCTGAAGGTCCTGGATAAGACCCCTTTCCCCCCTGAAGGTCGCCTGATGTCTGTCCCCCTCTATATCCCTCAACATAGCACTCACTTTGTTTGACTGACCACAGAGTAGATTATGGATGGAAGCGAATGTTGTGTGTTGAATGTCCCAGGAAGCATGACATTAAGACATTCAAATGCACTTCTATGGATGGAGTCATGCTTTATGGTTCCACATCTCATGTTTTTTTTGTTGGGGGATCAGTTCTGTTGGATTAAAATCTCTGAACTGTGTTACTCTTATCTCCTTCTCTGGTTGTATGGTGTGTGTTTTCCCCCTCTGAATACTGATATGAAAAGGCTCTTTTCCCACCAAATAGTGCGCAAAACTTAACGTAGGAACACAATTGAGTCGATGTTTGTGTGTTCAACCATTCAGATTTGGCAAAACTCTTCAAATAATTTGAATTGGTCTCCTCAGAACCTGCATAAAACTGTGTTATTTCTGCCAAAAGAAAGGTTATTTTACAATCAAAAACTGTATTAAAACACAAAAAAGTCAGTATGGCTGCAAAATAATTAATTGTTAAATGTTAAATAGCTGCTTTAACAACAATCAAACGCTTGAAGAATATTCCGTTTACTCTTTTAAATAAAAGGGGGGGTTTTATTCTCCTACCGATTTGATTTATTTATCAATGGTGAGACTAATTTGTTTAGTTTCTCCCTATTCGTTTTCCTCTTTAAGGCCAATTTACGATATACTTTATTGTTCCCATGGGGACGTTCATTGTGGGGTCAGTGGAGCTGCATGAATCACAATCAATAAATAAAAAAAAAACACTCATATCACTGTTAATAATGGAATCAATAATGAAATAGAAAACAGAAAAGCCATCAACATTACCGATATCCAGCTGCTAACATTGCACATGACCACATGGAGCTCTCCAGATAGGAAGTTCGGAATGCTGCATCTTCTGCCAGATGATAAATTCATTTACATAAGTGTGTATAAAAGTAGGAGAAGACACAGGACTGTGGTTACACAGCGTTAGAGCTACACGGAGTAATGAAACAAAAACACCGACTATGGAAACTTTAAGAGCAGCTGAATAGTTTCTAAAAAAAAAGAGTTTATTTGGTTGAAAAGAGCCAGTAGTATGAATAGATGTTGGGAATGTGTTGGGAATGCTGGGCCTGTGCTCAACTCTGGGTATCACAAACACATTAACCTCCTTTTCTCCTCCCACCAGATACCCAGCAGGTGTGGTAGGAGTGGCTCCAGGTGGCATCCCAGGAGCTTTAGAGGGTATGGTCCCGGGCGGGGTGCCCATCGCCCACACCCTGCCCTCTGGTACACACCCCTCCCAGGCCCCGTCGCCCAACCAGCCCTCCAAACACGGCGAAATCAGAGAGCACCACACTGAGCAATAGCAACACAAGGGGGACGCGCGCGTGGCCAAACATCTCATCGGACCCGTCGACTCTCTGCGCACCAACCAATCACAAATCACAACCGACCAACTGGGACCAAGAGACAGTGAAACACACGCAGCTGCCCGTGCAATCAGTCGGCAACTGGGAACTAAAGTGTTCTGGGGGAATTTGTACTTTTAACATTTTAGTTTTTACTCTCTCTCTGTCTCTTTGGCTTCAGTACCGACTTTACTCTTTGATGATGATGTTTTTTTTTTTGTTTCGTTTTGATTTTCTTCGGGACATGCCTATGATTGTGGACACCGAGTCCAGTGTTTTTAGTGCTTCGGGAGGAAAAACCCCTGATGAGACTTTGTCCCATCGCCTGCCCACCAATCCGCCCCCTTCACCTCAGAACTCATGGGAAACGTAGGCCCACTTCTCAACACACCAACGGCAGAACAAGAGAAAAACAAACAAACGTTGGCATCATGTGCTACTGGACCTTAACCCCTCCTCCTCCTCCTCTACTCCGACCCTCCTCATGTAACTAATGTGTGTTGTTTAGGCCCCTCATTACGCCTCAAAAGAGAGCGTTCTTTTTGTTTCGGTTTTGTTTTTTTCTTTCTATCTTTAGCGTGAATGACTAAAAATGGATTATTGAAGTAAATATATTTATCATTAGTCAAACAAAAAGGAAAAGATTGCTCATCACTTATAGTAATCTACAGTGGGTTTTAACCTTTTCCTGGCAATAGAACGAGTTGTCACAGCCGCAGTTACAAGTCTCCACCACTCGAGGGCACTTCTACATAGCGTTCCTCTGCCTGTAAAGAAGGTGACTCCCGTGTACTTTGTGATTTTCTTGTGGGGTTACACATTTCTTTGTCACTGCATTTACAGATATGAAGCTGTAGGGAGCGTACACGTTTGATATTTAAAAACAGTGAGTAGGTGATATGGCTGACATTCAAATCGTCTGTGCTGATTTATGGACATTTCTGATGACAGCTGATGGACAACTGACCTTAACTCTTGGCGGCAGTGTGCAGATCAAGACTCCCTCCTTTCTTTGAGCACATTTCAACCTTCGAGGACAGGAAAGGGTTAAAGCAAACTTCATTTCTTAATGACTCAGGAAAACACCTTTTTGCAGATATTGTTTATTCCCAGAGTTTTGTCTTTGAGGATAAAAAAAAAAAAAGAATATGACTCATCTGGTTAGTCTGGATACTTTCTCTCCTCCTTTCCTCATCTTCTCCATTGTGGTATTTTTATATACAAGGCGCATCCCACGTTTTTTGGTGTTAAAAGAGTTTTGAAGAGTCCTGTTAGATTTGTATTGCCTAGTTAAATGTTCCTATAACCATAGTCCTATGTGATCCGACCTCTCTCTCTCTCTCTCCTCTCCTTATATTTTCTTTGTTCTATTGAAGGCCAGGTTCTTTGGGGCATCCTGTACTCTGTAAGAGCAATAGCAGAAATTCATACTTAGTGTCCCAACAATAGCAAAAGAGGCAGCCAGCAGTATGTTTTTGTTTTTAGTGTGAGTATTTGTATTTGTTTCTTGTACAAGGTGAACATTTAGCATTCAGTGCAGTTCAAATAAAAAGATACAATACTTTATCTGTCGTGTGGTTATCTGTTCTCCTCCTCTCACCTGACGGCTTGCATCGATTCGTCTCTCCCTCTGTTTTTTTTATTGCAACACAGGGGGGCGCCAAAGCATCAACACGATTAACATGAAACAAAATGAAGCAACAGACGAATAAAACGAGCCACACTAAATGTCAACAAAACGACAAGTTTGGTGACTAAATTAACTACTACTGAGACGCTAATTTACACTATTCTCTCATACCCGCCCCCCGAGATAACAGAAAGATGTTTAGATGTTTCACTCACACACACACATCATCGAATTTAGTCCAAATCACAGTGTATCCACCTGAAGTACAAAGTTAGATTTCTAACAACCACACAGTGAGTTTTAAAGGGATTCATTCGCAGAGGGGAAGAGCCCTCATCTTCTTTTTCACTGTGATTTATTAGGCTTATTAGGAGTTATGATAATGATAATTCCAGAATGAAGGCTACTTAAAACAGGAAAATCGAATGCGAGGATGAGGGTCAAATTCTTACTAAGTTCTTAAATTTATTAACTCCAATACTCACAGCTAAAGCTGAAAATCTTGGGTCCTGAGGAGACAGAGGGATTCTTCAAAGACGTAAGATGGATGGTTCAATTCTTATGCAACTCGGTAATTAATTACAGCACCGTCATTCAAATCTCAACATCAACGTCAACATCCCTGACTCCATAGCTCAGGCCGTTACAGCCTTAGAGGTTCTTAGGATGCATGTTTGATTCTAATGAGGTGGGATGATTTCTGAAATTAAATACCCGACGAGAACAAAGACGAGAAGAAAGAATAAGCAGATGTCTGCTCAAATGACTCAAGGTTAGAGTGATGCATGGCATATGAGAAGGTGTGATTCTCAAAGGTTTGCTTTTGTCAAGTCTACTAAGCAATGGGTCCAAGAAAAAGAAGTGGGAAATGTATGGACGAAGTGGCTCAGGCTGCAAGAAACCTGTCTGCAAGTTGATCCCGATTTCCAAATCCAGCATCTAAAATGGAGATCCAAAAATGTTTCAAGAGAAGCTCCCAGTGGATTCATTTGAGGTCTGTAAGTGCAGGTTTGGCAAGTTCAGTGGAGTTCAAGAGGGTGATTGGTCTGAAACTTGATTGAGCGACTGCTAAACTTTCTCAAAACTTCAAACCACTGATTGCAGCTTCCCTAGTTGGAGAAAAACACGGCTAGAACCTGCATATTCAAACCTTCATTCAGGTACGGCACGAGAGAGTTTGAAAAAAATATGTCAACAAACAGCCTGCCAACAAACATCAATACAAGTGACAACAAAGAGGATGCAAGTGAGTCAAATTTAATATTAATGCACTCCATAGAAAGAGGCAGAGTGTTTGGTTTTGTCTTTTCCCCACCAGCATCACCGCCACCCACTCTAACATGAACAGGAGCTACAGAGTCACACGTAAAAATGTCAGTAAACTGGTACGTCATGTCCCCCCCCTCCCACTCACAGAATGTAGGATTTATCTGTGCAAAATAAAATACTTCAGACTGAACACAGATAAAACAGGGCAGAACAAGAGGTGTCGCCTCCGTGCGCTATCTCTCCTAAACAAATAAATAACTCAAACATCAAAAAAGGGGGTTTGCAGAGGGAATCGGCAATCGGGGAAAAAACGGGTGCTCTTTACACTTGAACACGCACACAAAAGGTTAGCATCCTCTCAGTTTAAAGCAAACATTTCTGTCAGGCAACTCTGTAAATGAAATTCCTCCTCTAGTGCAGCTTCAGGGTTTTCTTAAATACAGTATATTTTCCTACATGTGCTAGTATTTCTGTCAAGTTGAGATAATTACTTTGATAACAATGATGGAGAAGTCTGAATAGAGAAGGCAAACTAAGTGGACTTGATGTGCTTTCAAAAGGAGCAGTTAATCAGGATTCTGTTTGTTGCTGCTGGTATGTTTTTCTTTTTCCTAACACAGAGCTCACAGAACACATGCATCATTACAAGTTAAAGTTTAACATTTTGAAGAACGGGGGGAGGGGGGGGAGAAAAAAAAGAAAAGAAACAGACAGTAAGGTTCTCTCCCAGAGCCTAGTGTCCAGTCTCAAGCATTATCTTCTTTACCTTCCCTCACTCACTCATCTTCATCCTCCTCTTCTTCGCCGTCAGAGAGAGACGCACAGGGGCGGATCTGGCGGTATCGGTCTAACCACTTCTCCACCATCTGGGTGACCAGAGGGTGGTAGCGGCGGCGAGAGCTCTTCTGCATGGCTACCAGCATTCCTCCTTCTGTCACACAGCAGTCCAGCCATTCCCTGAGCAGCTTCTCCTGCTGCTCCTCGTTGCCCATCTGAGTCATATTTAAGACAAGAAACTACTGGTGACCATGGTCAAACATTAAACAATCACTTCACAACCTGACACAATCGGGGTTTTATTTTTCTTTAGTTTTCCTTTCTCCACCTGAAAGTGAAGTTACGTTAAAAATCAAGTGTTGTATTTGGTCCACTGTAGCAATGTATCTATAAAAAGGTCAGATAAAATATTAATAAATTATCATTTAAAATGTTGTTATTTAAGTTAGGGGGGTTTTAACACAACTGAAACTTTTTCAATGCATTTCTTAACTGACCTTTCAAAACCTACCTGCAGTACCCTCGTGGCCCAACAGGGGGCTTTGGGAATCACTGCACTACCCAAATACACTGTTTTTAAGCACACACACACACAAGTATAAAACATGCCATGCAAAGTCCAGTTACACCTTGATATTAATATTAAATGTATACACATGTAAATTCCCCTACCTCCTGTGCAGAGAGGAAGTGAATGTGCAGCAGCTTCCTCTCACTGTCCACTAGTGGCAAGAAAGTGACAGTGACATCATCGTCAGTATTTAGGTTGGCGCCAGCACCGCGATTGTCGTAGCCATCGTTCTCCATGGCCACCAGGGCCGAGAAGTGGCCTCGTGTGTAACCCAGAGCGATGGGACTCTTCCAGCAGAAACTTTGCTCCCATAACAGAGGCAGGTACACACCTGACAACACACACAAAAACACGCACACACAAACACACACAGAGCAAGTCAGACCAGCTGGGAGATATCGTACACAACAGTGGGGCCACCTGGAAGGAGCCAGCCCCGCGGCTGTACGCTCATATTACAATGTGTCACAATGTCATGCAGGGCCAAGCGCCAGCTCTGATCTGACCTGACATCAGAAGTGACTGCGTTTCAGCTGCCTCTAAACAACTGGGAGATTGTGAGCAGAGAGCAGCTCAGTGCTGCAGTCTGGTGTTCTGCTTCTTCATGAGGACGCTCACTCAACACTCAACACTTCCTGCTCCAAACAAACACAGCCAAGTTATCAGCCAAGTAGACAAGTAGAGCAAGGGCTCCACACTGGTTTGAAACGAAAATATTCTGAGTCATCAGATGTTATTTTTAACCACACCTTAAAGGTGCAGTGCGTAACATTTGGTGATTTTTGCCGTTTAATATTCCGTTTGGTCTGTGTGAACAAAAACAATGGATCATTGTCTGTATGCTATGTTGTTCAACTGAAAATAGGCTCTGCCAAGCACTACTATCAGACCTGACTGACACACAAACTGCTGAATGACCCGTTTTCTTTGTATAGTAGAATTCAAACTTCTTTGCGGGTTTCTTTGTGTTTTCAGTCATACTCTAACCATCCGTCTTGGCATAGATGGAATCACTTGAAATGGAAGGAATTAAGCACCACTGTATTGGAGAGTCACAGAGAGAAATGTGGAGCTGAAAGTTTTCACTCAGAATTCTGTGAACTACAAAAACGTTTGAAAAAACGGTATGCCCAACAGTTTCAAAGTGCCTTATCTTGTGTTCTCTTGTAGGGCAGCAACTCATGATTTATTTCATTTCAATGCAGATAATGTTGCAATATGTTGACATGACATTAAATGTTTCATTTCAACCACAAACCAGAAACGTTTTATTTGCCATCATAGAGGGGCAAAGGAACCAAACACTATATACATTTAAGAAGCTGAAATAAGAAAACCTGACTTCATTTTGTTAAAATAATAAATCACTGGAGCCCGATTGTCTTGAACGAAACTAAAAAGAAGTGTCAATATTCCCAAAATAAATAAATAAATACATACATTAATTAGTTAATTGTCCAGGTTTGAGTTACCTGCTGTTTTTCAATACAAAATAGTTTTATTTGCAGGGCTGGCAGCACAAAAATATTATTTAACATTTGTGAACAGCATATACAACCGTTGTATCAGCATGAACCCATGGATTAAAAGAACAATCACTTAAACATCCATTCTTATTTCAATTTCTCACCTTGAAAACGAGTGTATCCTAACGTTTCCCCACGGAAACTTTTGTAGTATTTCACTCCGTAGACTATGATGGGTCTGCGAAGAATGTGTGCGAGAACAAAAATGTGGGTTTGCTCCAGGCTGGCCCCGGGCTAAGAAGAGGGGGAAAAAAACAACACATCATACAGTAGTTGTCAACATAAAGATCTCCTTCAAATGAACATTTCATATTAGTGTTGAGGGACAAAACTGTGATCAAGTAATAAAACGGAGAGTCCTCTACACTTGGAATCTGCAACACTGCAACATGCCACCATCGTTCTCCCTCCACATCTGTCAATTGTACTGAGTGAGCACATTACATAAGGGCTTTTAAATATACTACAGCTGCAATTACATCAACTCTTAAGGAACGGGCAATATAAGAACTGATGTAATCTTCCGTCACAGTCCAAGCCTCAGATGAGGTTATCACAGGAGCACGTTTGTCATATTTGGTAAGTGACTCTCTGAGCTCAGCGCTTGTAATCCCAAGGTCACATGTTGGTGAAGGAGTGCTGCTTCAGCAGACGCTGAGCAGATGAGCTGTCAATCCAGAATAACAGCTCGTACCTTTGTTGTCATTCACAAACCGTCCAACTTCCATGGTGCTTCTCTTTACGACTGCATCTACCACAAGGTTGATTCCGGTTTGCTCGAAAGTCGATGAGCCAAACGTTTTCAGTCCTTGTCCCTTAAAGTTTTAAGATTATTAGACATTTCTGGTAGCTATGCTAATTCTACGCAACTGTGTGATTATTTTTTATATATTGATTGTGTAAGGAGGCAGGTAAGGCCTAGTTTTTGTCTTTTGTTTGAAGCAGGTGAGGTGGGCAGGTTGAAAATAAATGGTTGTGAGTTGGAGCAGTGGTCAAAATAAGGCCTTAAAGACCATTTTTAAATGCTTGTTATGCCATGATTTTAATATTTTTGGACAGTTTCTGAGTCAATTTGTTTGTTTGAGTTTGAAGTGGCCACAAATACAGCACCCACAGGTTTGAATGCACACAGTAGGGCTGTCATGATCTTTTCTGAACTGCAATTGAACCCAGATGTTAGTTAGTTGATAGACTAGTTAGTCTATCAACTATAGCAGCTCAGTTTTCTTGAGTGGGAATCAGATGTATGAGAAGAATTTAATCATTTTAAATATAAATAAGCACAATAAGCGAGAGTGTGTTATTGTTGGGCAGATAAATCAATCAGGCTGCAATGTTAACTATAATAATAATTATTATTATAAAGGCAGAATGAATTTGTGACACAGACGCAGTAGAATTATTTCTTACGGTCTCTCGCAGAGGTGCAGCTTCATTTGTTTATTTCTCTTCCTGGCTAAGCTATTGATCCAGTCTTTTTCAAGATGTGGGATTATTTTCATATATGAAACAAGTTCCCTGTACAATGAAATTCTTTATTTTCTTACCAGTGGAAACGGCATTAGAAAAAGTCACACTGTATTCAAGTTTTTTTTTTTAAGTTGCATACACCAAACAATGAGTAAAAATATGGCTTTCTTTGGTGCCAATATTTGGAAAATGTGTGATCCAAGCAGATTTCCCAAAACAATTGTGCCATACATTTGTTTTTACTTTTATCGCCCCTTCTTTAAAACAGACCGACCACACCATACACAGCCTTTTTCTTAATTTCGATTCACAGAGAATTAAAAGGAGGAAAGCAAGTAAATCAAGAGAAACGTCATAATTACCTGACTGGCCAAAGACAGAATGAACGCCCAATCCTCCTGCCACTGTTCCTCTCTCAGGGAGAAATGCAAACCAAAGCTCTGCGAGTACCACGACTCCCACTCCTTCCAGCGTGTGTAAAACCTAAAAAAGGTTGTATTCATGAGTTAATTTATAAAAAAATTAATAAAAAAACTAAAAACTGTATGTGATTTCAAAACCAACTGGGAGGAGAAAAAAAAACACATTAAATAGCTTTGATTCAAATTGCACTCTCTTGACTCTTTTTAAGTTAAGAAAAATCATCCACATCTTTCATTTTTAATGATTAAAATATTAAACAATACTACTATTTACTTCTACAGCCACATAACTGAAAGAACATACACTAGCAACAAGTAAGAGAAATTTAATTTGAGCAAATCAGTTGAGTGTTGCAGGTAGATCTGCTTCCTCTTTATTTGTTTGTTGACAATACATTTTTTTTACAAATTTGAAGCAATAATTAAAATAAAGTAATGGCCCAAAATAATGGAAGTCAGTTCATTATTCTGATAACATCTGATATACAGATTATACTGGACCAAATGTCTGTCATTGTACGTTTAAAAATACCAAATAAATAGGGACCGTTATTGTTATTTGTCAGTTTTGTTTAAATAAAAAAAGTTGGGCATCTCACCAATGGGAGCAGTCGTGTAGGCTGTCGTGGAGCGTTTTCCGGAGGACAGAGTCCTTGTCATAGATGCCCCAGGTGGCCTGCAGAACAGAGTCCAACAGACAGTCTCCTGCTGTGCGGTTCCATAAGGCATACAGGCGACTGTCCAGACGCGTGCCCAGCTCCAAAGACCAATTGATGACAGGCGATTCCTCTTCCAACTCTATTCATAGTGAGACAAACAAAAACATTAATGTGGGGTTAAAGCATGACAAAAAAACAGCTCCCAATTAAGGCAATTTTCAATGCCATCTGTGTATGTCATATTGTGCAGTTATAAAAACAAGCAAAGACTGCTGAGATGAGAAGTTTAATATTTTAAAATGAATGGCATTAAATACGAATGAAAAAAAAATAACTTCAGTTGATTTTTCACAGAATAAGCACGGGAACATAGATGCTGAGTTGACAGCTTGAGATATGCAACTGCTGCAGCAAACTGTTTTGACAGTTTGAGACAAACCAAGCTCCGCAAAACCTGCTTTTCAGCATGTTTCTTTTCCTCCTGAAATATCATTAAACACACCTTTACAGATTCCTCTGCTGCTGTCTTAGCAAAATCCAAAACAAACAAAAAAAACAAGGTTCAGCACTGTGTGCGACAAAAAGTCTTACGTCACCCAAGATTTGCCGTTTTGATTCGCTATTAATGCTATAGTGACCTTACAGTATCATTATTTTAGACCACAGCTTCTACAGGTTAAAACATTTGGGTTTTTTTTAACTAGAGATCAGATCTTTTCTGTACTTGGACTCGGAACAGGAGAACTACTCCGGATGCTACTAGAGCGAGTGTTGCCATCTTCACAACCCTGGGTGTTGTCTGTGTGCGTGTGTGCGCATCGGGGCGGAACTTTATTATGTGTGATACAGAGAGCAGATGAGAATTGTAAACAATCGACCGTGTAGAGACAGAAATTACATGCTGTCGTCGTGTAAAGAAGATTAATAACAAAAGGCTTTTTAGTTTGTTTAATAAAAGGACGATATGAAAAGTAACCTTAAATTCCTTCTGTTGTGATCTGGCGCTATATAGAAAATAACATTTACTACAAGGGGGGATGGGCACCCCACTTATATAATGGTAGGGGAAACGCTCAAGACTTTAGCACAGTACTGTACCTCTCCAAAAATCCAACTTACAGGCCTAAACATGAAATAAATCATAAATACACTCTATACATTGTTAATGTGATAAACGACTATTCTAGCTGCAAACGTATGGTTTTTAATGGAACATGTACATAGGGATATAGAGACCCATTTCCAGCAACCATCTCTCCAGTGTTATAATGGTAAATTGTGTTTGCTAATCGCTTTAGAAGGCTACTGGATGATTAGAAAACCCTTGAAAACAGTTTGAAGGGCAAAATTTTTTTTTTTTTCATTATTCCGAATCTTGTCGATGTCTTGACTATATTTTCTATTCATTTTGCAACTCTTTTGGTGAATAAAAGTGTGACTTTTAAAGGAAAACGTAAACAAAAATGTGTTGGTGAACGGTAGTGTATGTTCACAAGCATTCACATACAGCATATGTCATTTATTATATTTGTGGTAGAGAAATCACTGAGCTCAACTGATGTATGGCATGAGCACAAGAGCAGATGTTTTGTTATTAAGGAAGTCAATGGCAGATCATGAATAACACACTTATATACACTTCTTTGAAAACTCATCATGTATGAACAAAAGCATAAGTAACTCTACCTTTCTGCACATCTCGATCCAGGACCTCATCAAACAGCTTCTCTTGGACAGCAGGTGGCAGGTCCTCTATATCTGCAGAGACACAGGAAAAATATATTTTAACTCTTATTAAAAGCTAATGATTCGCTGCAGCAAGTGAAAGAAAAATGCTTTAGCAATGACACACAGAGGGGATGTTCTTTACAGTTAATTTTGCAGGCTGATGTTTCGTCAATAACACACTGTAAAGACAAGCTCTGTATAGCATGTTGTGTTTCTGTGTGATTTTGAAATGTGAACCCACAAAGCCAGAACAGTTGTGGCTATTCTCTCACTCAATAGTGAATGGCACTGGCTTTGTCTGAAAGAGGGAGACAGAATTAGAGGGAGAACGCCTTGCAGCTGGCCTCAGGCCAAATTCTGTGTGCAAAGAAATAGTTGCTTCAAAAAAAAACAAAAAAAAAATCATATCTACCAGTGAAGCCTGCATAATCATTTAACCTGGTGGCATTGGCGGATCTAAATCACAAGAGCAGTGACAGTTCTGAAAAGCAAAGTGCATGTCATTTGAATGAAGACAACGCCACAGGGATGAGACACTGAACTGCTGTTTCTCTGAGAAATGCTGCACAACAAGGATGGGCTTCCTTCTCTTCATTTAAAGGGGCAGAAAGAGGGAGGGGGGCAATGAAAGGCTGCATGTTTGGAACTACTCAGAGGAAATTATTTTGAAAAAGGTGTCAAATATAAAGGCATACTAATATTAAAATTCAAATTGTGGCATTTTGTGAGGAAGACAAAGGCAAAAAACCTCTGGCAACACAGGCCAGGTGATAAATATATGCAGGAATAAACAAGAGATGGTGTTAAAATACACATTTATAAACAAACATAGGTACCTGCAGGGAGGGTGAAGGTGACCAGGTCTGTGAGGAAGTAACAGGCAAAGTCTCCTTTGCGTTGATGTAGTGATGAAGCAATTTCTCTGCGAATCTGCTCTGTCAGCTCAGGACACACCATGGACGGGATGCACTTGGGCGCCTGCTGGTTCACCTTAAAAAAAAAAAAGCACAACAGATTTATAGAAAGTCAAAGGTAAATGCACATCTAGCTTGTGTTCATTTATATGATAAAGACGAACCATTACAGTTTCTATATACAGACAGTTTCCTGTGTATAACTGCTTTAAAATAATAGTTTGATTTTTGCATCCCTATTGTGTGTATTTTATGCAAGAGCCTTGTTTATGGAGGGTGCCATCTTGTGCTGATACGTTTCTCCACAAGCCAAAATGGAGAAAACAGCTTAAGTAGAAGCTTACTACACAAATGAACAACAACATCCTTTCTGGTATGTCAAGGCCACCGTGTTTTTAGACGTCATCGGTGCTTACACACTGGACCTCATCACTCTCTTATTTATTTTTACAGAAGTGCTATGTGCAGTGAGTTTCATAGTGTACTTGTATAATAAGTATTAAACTCAACACTGCAACAAACAGCGATAAGGCCATCTTCCTCTTTCAACCTCAGTGACGTGTTGCAGAGTGCAGCCTTCTGTGACTCTCCTAATGGTTGCCCGGCCTCCCTGCTAACCACATCAGCTCTGTGGCATTGTGTCGTTTAGAGACAAGTGACAGGACTGCAGCCAAGCTAATCCTCCACCTAATCCTTAAAGTGCACTACCACTGTAATTATAGGCATTACAGGCATCTGCTATATGCTGCCTACTCTTGTGGAGGACAAGAGTAGTCACTGAGGTGCTCGACAAAATGAAGTACAAGCACAGAATAGTATCATAATTACAGGAGCATGCCTGGTTACTTGTGCAAATAATTGAAAAAAATCTAAATATTTGTTGGACTTTCCGATTCAAAATATTATTATATATATTATATCATGGCACAGTTTTGTAATGTTCATGTAGAAAGGATAAATCTGTTACACACATTTGCAGGACCACAAGAATATGGCAGAGTGTTAAACTGCAAAGGAATCCAAAAACATGCTTACCTCTGTTAGCAGGATGGCCAACATGTCCTGCCTTTGAAAGCGAATAGCCAGATGGACCAGGGTGAAGCCTACGTCAAACGCTGAACACCGGTTGAGGAGCTGCACCTCATCAGCAGTGAGTTGCCGGGCGATGTCGCCTCCGGACGACTTGTAGGCTTCTATTGCTGCCAGGTCTCCCTCCACGATGCCTGAAACAGAGGAAGCAGGAAGGAAGATCAGAAAATAGGAGGAAAACGTTGGCAAGGGAATCCTTCATTCAACAAAAACGTATACAGGAATTATTTAGCGGTGCGATTGCTTTTCCAGGAATGTGTGCATACCAGTGGAGGTACTGCTCATTTACAGAACATTGTAAACCATTTATATTTAAGGCAGAATGCTGCTGCACTTCAGGAGAAAAGCAATCAAGTTAGTCAGGTCACACGATTTGATTTATATTAATGAGAAATAACTAACTAGTTAATGAGGCAATGATTTCAACTGCATTAGAAAGAGCAACCTCTGAATAAACCGTGACACTGCATCAACCAGACAGTCAAAAGCATAACCTTCGTGTAGCTCTATTTTATTGCAGAGCTGCTTTATTAGACCACATACATATTTGCAAGGTGTGCCTCATAAATGAATTGTGCATCTGCAAGGAAAATAAATTAATGTAGAAAGAAATGGGAATCCTTTTAAAGCAGGCCTTCGCTCTGTAAATGGATTAGTCTGACTCTTGGCCACTCCATGGCCTTGCTAGTTCAATGTGACAGACAGCTTGCTAACTCATCACACTGTTCTTGGTCACAACCAATAAATATTTAAATCTGCAGGGAATTTATGTGACATGGTCAACTGGATGAAAGAGAGAGATAAATGTAAAAAGAAGCACTCGAGCAATCCACAGTACAGATGACCCCCGAGATGTAGCCAATAGCTAACCCAGTGTGAGAACAGTTATCACACTGTCAAGCTATAACAGACAGAGCAGTATAATGCAGAACTATAGAGGGGAGAACGGTGTAAGAGAGGGCGGTCTGTGCAGAATAGCATCCACCCCGTTTTGGACCTCACAGTCTCAACATCTGTTACGAGTGAAATGTGCGGCGGCAAGGTTGCACAGTAAACACCAAGGCACTGGCTAAAAAACTACATTATGATTGTGGGTGTTCTTATGGACGTTCTTTTCAGCAGAGCAGAGGAATGTTGCCTTGTGAGAAACTGGCGTTGGACATGGATTACAAATCTAATTTTTAAGACACGCTGGGTGATTTCTTTGCAAACTGATTCATAAAAGGATAAACCCACAGACTGTGGGTACATTACAGTTAGCGCCCTGCCAGACACTTTATCATCGTCATGTTGTAAACAAGATAACATCCAGGAGAAGTAAACATGAGGGAGCCACCTGTGTGTGTCCTCAAAAGTCCTTATGCTTAAATAAACTGGTGATATGTTACTTAACTGGTATTGGTAATCCTTTTAAGCCTTTGTTATGATGTTGTCCAGTAAAGTAGCAACAACACAATCCAAAGTGTGCTACCCTGAAGGAGCTTGAACTGAGATGCTAAACATAAATGATAAAGGCATCCTGACAGCCTAATCATTACGGTTCATGCCACATGAAAGTTAAGTCTGTGGTTCAGTTCTAATGACCGGAGCTGAATTCAGTGCTTCACTTTTTTTCTCATACTTTGTTTGCAGTCTACCTCGCAATTGTCCAACCTTATTAAAGAAAGGTTGACACAGTGGTATAATGTGAAAAGATAATGCCATGCTTATGTCGAAATAAGCCTGTATAGAAACCTAGTCACAAATTTAGCCAGAAATAGAACATCCTGAATATCATGACATAACAAAAATGAAAGTTGTTTCTGATATCCGGCTGAAACAAGGAGGCTGTGATGGAAAAACATGTCAGGATGTTTTGCCTTCTCGCTTCACATTAGAAGACAACAATTTTCCTGACCCCACAATTTTGTCTGTGGCCCCTCTTGTCCAGTTACATTTGCACAACATGTAGGTTGTTTAAGACAATGGTAATATGGGTTGACATTTATGCCGGAGTCTCATATTTCCCTAAACCAGATCAAGCAATAGGGGACATTAATAAACAAGTTTAATATAATCATACTGAGCACCTGTGAATACAAATTAAAAAGGTGCAATTTTTTTGGTAATAATTTAGTAGTTATACATGTAAAATGTATCCAATCAAATAAAAATAATGTCCTATTGCTTGAAAGGAAACAACATACTATACAAAACATTACCTTGTGCAAAAATCTAACTAGAACCATAATTCTAACACAAACCAACACTATCTGTAAAGTCAAGGCTCCCAAGTCACAGTGAAACAAAAGAACAATATAAGACAAACACTGTGTGCTTCCTTGTGTCGGGAGGTAGAATGAATGGGATCATATGATTTTGGCCCAAATGCAGAGCGCTGACAAAACATTAGGGCTGAACAGTAGAGTGAAGCTGTGAGACCGGAGGAAGTGCTTGGCTTTCTGTCATTATGTACTGCTCAACTCACTTCCTCACAACAGTATGAAGGCTCCAACTGTCACACAAGCTAAGTAACCGAAAAAGGTCAGAGTAGTAAGATCTAAAGCTGAAATCAAAGGGTAGGTAAAGGCATGGAAATGTCTTAAGCACATAAAAGTGAGAAAATAAATTGTATGCCTGTGGCCTAAGAGTGTTGTTTTCTGTTCTTCAAGAACAAGCCGACTAAGGCCATCAGAGCAAAGGTTACTGGGTCTCTGATCATGTGTTGCTTTCATGCTTTTTTTTGCTTTTTGTGTTGACTGGTGTTCATGTCTTGTTCAGGCTATTTTTGCCTCCTCTGGGCCCCTGCACAGCACATAGGCACCACTGTTTACAGGGTGTCTTGAGTGCGAGCCAGGAGAGCCTCAAGTCGGCGAGCTCCATGCTATTCCTGCGCTGCCCAGACGGCTCATTCATCCTCACCAGCTGGGAAACACTTGCACCCTCTCAGAGACTCTCAGTGGCACAGCAAGGGCAAGAGGGAGGCCAAGTGGTGAGCTGGATAAAATTCTCACTAACCAATCAGTTACATATATTTATTATTCTGTCTTTTTATTTCATCAAGGCTTTCATAAGTATCATGGAACATTTCCACCTGAAAGCAGCACTTTGTGAAATTTAACCTTTTTGGTCACATGCTAAATTCCAGACATACTCTTGATATTTGGAATAGAAAAGGCAGGACACATTTTAACTGATGAATAAAACACCATGGCCACTTTGGCCTTCACCAGATAAGGCACCATTAAATAGGACAGAACAGACCGTATTTAAAATATAATTTTGCCTTGGGGACAAAAACAATCGGGTTGCCTCTGACTGGAGCAACTCACTCTGTTACTCAGCGTGACATCATGGCAGGATTAAAAAAAGGCTGGTGTGACAATGGATAACAAGGAAAAAGTATATACACTGGAGCCACAGAGGGAAATGAGGGCAAAAGTATTATCACATAATCTGAGCCCTGTGACTATTTGTCACTACTACAAGAATGTAGCAATTGAAGCTTCGTTCGCATGGTCATATACATTTTTTGGTTAATTTCACTGAGAAAATGCCAAGATTTGTGAAAAAGTCAGACAGACAAAGACCCTTGTTAGAGTGACAAAATAAAACCTCACCTGCACATGCATTGAGGAACAGCCAGTCCGTTTTCCGCATTCTGTTTCTAATTTGCTTTAGCTTCTTAAAGTCGATCTCTTGCTCTTCTTTGCTACTCATGGCTGCGGCTGCTAGTTCTATCCTCTGGAATTCCATTTTAACATTGTCTCCCCTCCTGGGCAGAGGAGGTGACCTCCTTTGGCCCTGGCCTCCACTGCAACTGCCTCTCCAACAACTCCTATCCTGCTCATTGATCATAGGTGATGACTCTGCTGACTCTGCCAGCTCTATGGCCTCCTGGTTGTTGGGCTTAGGGTGGTCACACGCCACACACTTGGTAGTTTTGGGCCAGTTCTGGTACGTGCAAGCTGTACATGTCCAATGCTGCTGGTGGGTGTTGAGTCTGTTTCTGTCATTGTATTCCTCACAGGTATCCACAGGTGAGTGAAGAGCAGGCCGGCAGCCTGCATTGGAGCTTGAAGTCTGGGGGGATTCAGTGGGGCTGCTGGTCCTTGGGCGTTGACACAGGCACTGTGTGCAGCGGATTGCACGGGGCCAGTTCAGGTAGGTGCACATCTGGCAGGACCATTTATTGGTGAGCTCAGCAACACAGGTTGACCTAACCCTTGGCCTAGCACTGGAGTCAGGGCAGATGAGGAGGCTGCTGCCACTCTGATTTCTGGGAGGGTCCCACTCTCCACTGGTATCCAGAACAGGGCTGTTCTTGTAAGGTTCCTCTGTGATGATGGGGGCAATCAACCGTTGTGCACGACACATAGTGCACTTGACTGCAGATGGCCAGTTTTCAAAGGTGCAGTAGTCACAGGCCCATTTAACCCTCTGTTCAGTCATTGTGGATCGCTCTGGCTGGTCCAACTGTAATGATAATTTGTATTATTAATCATTAATTAAGGTTTGGGCAATCCTTTTAAGTATGTACATGAATATGATGAATTTCTATTTATGATAATATCTAGGTCAAACGACATTATTTCATGAAGTTTTTTTATATTATTATTTTTCTAATACCTCAGATTTATCTGGTGCTTTCAGTGACACTATGAGCCGGACATAGTAGAGACTAAAAGATCTTGTCTCCACTATGTTAACTATCGAATATAGTATACGATTACACAACATCCCGACTTTCACTCAAATAAACCTGTGGCTTTTACGCATTTTCGTGGGGTAATGTTTCAGTATATAGGGCTGGCTTGCTAGCTGACAAACAGGCTAACCATCAAGCTAGCATACATAGCTACAGACAATTCCAATAATAAACAACCATTTTTTGCAAAACACACAGTCGTAAACATTCAATTGCACGGAACATATGTAGAAACATGCTAGGAACTTACTGTTTAGCGGCTGCGTTCGTTGTTCAAGAGCTGCTGGAAACCACAACAAACCCTTCTTGTCCAGTCCCCCCCTCCTCCACCTCCTCCTACTCTATGAAACCTTTCCCAAACCGAGTTTTTCGACCCTTCTTGCTCTCTCACATTTTTACCTGTGTACACACATTAACTCCTCTCTGACAAACAACACAGCCTGGTAAATCCTCTGTACTCCCCGAGTCATGGCAAAGGTCCGCGACACTCCATGGCTTACATTGCCTGAGTGTTGCTTAATGGCGGCGACAGTCAGACAAATGGGTAGCAGAGCCAAAATAAACGCGAGCCTGCCTTCGTCACCAATCATCTGGTTTAGCGCTCATTGTGATTGGCTGACGGACTGCAGCGTGAGGCATTCACGACTGTCGGAAACAAGAGCACCTCTCTGGTCATTTACATAACTCGTGTGAAAGATGGTGTTTTTGTCTTATGTTAATATTGCATCATTAACATCATATTATGGCAACATTATATAATACTGCAGGCTGTAAAACAAAGTTAAAACTCTAATGCGGAATGTACACGTATATTAAAATCAATTACATATTTATAGCCTACAGTTATTGATTAGCTTTAAAAAAACTTTACTTTATGAATTAATCTTTCCAAATCGAAAAAAATGTAATGCAATTAATACTTCAAAGCAACATTCCATATCAATCCAGGGGGCTGAATACATGCAAACATGAATCCAGTCATTGAATAGATTTATACATACATATATATACTGTATGTATATAGTATATATATGTATACAGTGCATTAAGAGATAAGATAAGATAGTCCTTTATTAGACCCGCAGTGGGGAAATTCACAAATTCACAAACAGCAGCAAAGAGAGTAAAGATAGAAGAAATTATAAATATGCATTTCCACATAATATGTGAAGCGACTATACAAGGTTAAAGTTAAAATACAATAATTGTATGTTTATTATTGTAATGTTGCGAATTGCACTGCAAATGTACTGCCTATATTTTTATTTTTATTTTGTCCGATTATTTTGTGTATTCTATAAAATACATTAAAAAAATCAGTTTAATAATAGTTCTAATGATTAAAAAGTGCAGGATTAAAACTATATATGATAGTATACATTTCTATATTTAATTAGTAAATAAATAAAGTAAATGGTGTGTGGCGTTGTGTGGTGGGTGTGTGTTACGTCTTTAGACACGCCCCCTGTCAAAACGTCACACTCGAAACATGGCAGCTTACTTGAGTGGCTTACACCACATTTCCCTTCACGTTTCTAACGTGAACAAAATAGCCAATGACCTTGTGTCCAAGTTCAAGTTCAGCCTGTTCGCCACCAGATTTACGGACAGGTCCCGACAACTGGCCTTCAGAAAAGGAGCCGCAGTTTTCGTCGTGAACGAGAGACCAAACCAGAGCGGTGTGGAACTGAATGAAGAGCTGCCGGACATCACACACCGGCATTCACCAGACACAAGCAGGCTCAACGTGGGCAAGTACGCGCAGGATAAAACAGCGAAATGTCTGTACGACGTCAGCCCGAGTTACGCGGTGGATACTGTGAGTAACGTGTGCTTCGAGGTGGACGATGTGGAAAAGTCCTTCAAGGACCTTCGCCATTTGGGTTGTAACTTCCTGGTGCCACCCACCACAGTGGAGGACGAGGCTGGAGCTGTCACCTACTCTGTGGTTCAGTCAGTTGTGGGCAATGTGTGCCACACGCTGATTGACAGGACTAAATATGCGGGTTTATTCCTGCCCGGGTTTGATGTCCTGGAAAAGGACTGCAGCCTGGAAGAGGACGAGGACATGTGCTGTCCAATCACACACTTTGATCACATCACTTATGCCTGTTCAAGGAAAACCACCCAGCAGGTCATGAGGTGGTACGAGCAGCTCTTTGGTTTTCAAAGGTTTTTCATTGATAGGTGAGAAAAAGTCAAGGTCATGCTTTCCACAGATTATTCAGTGGGGATGAATTTTTGGCCCATTATTGTATTATAAATACTTATGATTAACTTATGTTTTCCTATTTTATACTGCTATCAATTATATACATATTATGTATTATTGTTATTATCTATGGAGCATTTTTTTGTGACTTAGAGTGCAGACCTAAAATATAGATCGGATAGACAGACCATAATTGCATAATAAGTTTGATTAATGTTGATTTCAGCTCAGTAATTCTGTGTATAATTTAGTGTTCATTAATAGAGGTGGGAATCACTGGGTTCACCATATGGAAACATGATCCACGATACCAATAATATCACGATACAACGATTCTGTGATAATCGACATATTGCAGGACCATCATATATTGATACATCATCTGTTTCACTGGAGAATTACATGTGTGAAAAGTTAAAAGTGCAGGATTTCTCTGTTTAGACACAACATAGAGAGCAAAGTGCATAAAGTCTATGCATTGAACACAGATGGGACATCTCGTAAGTATAAACGCCCTCTTTTTCTTCCATGTAAATTCCATGTACAAATAAATAAGGGCCTTATTTTAATAATTAAAGATCAATATAAATGGGCCAGCGTATTAATTATCACATTGCGTGAGGAAGTCAATATGTTGACCCACCCCTAATTATTAAAGAGTTATATTTTATCAGATGGAGGAAAAAAAGAAAATCAGCATGTCCACATACACGTTAAGTTTCCTGTTGTGTTCAGACTGATAATATCACAAAGATGACTGTTTGTTCTTGAGTGCAGTGAGGAAGATGTGGACGAAGGTTTTGTCATAAACCAGGAGGGCATTGGACTGCGTCTTACCGCCATGGAGTACTGGAAATGCAGCAAAGCCGGCATCGTTCTTCCCTCTGTGGACAAAAAAGGGCCTGACTGCAAGTTTGTCATTGCAGAGTCACTGCCTGAACAAGGTAACATTAGCCACCACATATTTTTGCAATGAATTTACCCTCTGCCACCCTGTGTGACCTCAAGACTCCTCTCCTATGTGTTTGCTTGCTGTCATTTGTAGGCAGGAACCAGGTTGACACGTTCTTGGAGCAGCACAAGGCTCCAGGGATCCAGCATGTTGGACTGTACACTGACAACATCCTCTCTACTGCACATGCAATGGCTGGAGCTGGTGTGCAGTTCTTCTCCCCCCCTCCCGCCTATTACACCGAGGTTTGACTCCTTTAGACCTGTAATGACAAGATTACCACAAAACATAATGCATATTTGGTCAGGCCAGAAATGCTAATCACAATATATATCTTCAATTGAGTAGATATTGTAATAACTCCAATAATTAATTTGACTATTTAGACCTGTGATTTTCCATTTTTGTCCACTTGTTAAACACAGGAACATTTCACAAATGTGACATAAAACACTGAATGCAACTACATTTTATCCATTGCGATTATTATTATCATTATTGCCCAGCCATAGAATGTGTATTTAAACTGTTATTAGTTTCTAGTTGAATGTAATGAATCACCAAGAAAGTGCAAATCCAATGTGTCCAAAGTTTCATAAAGAATGAATGTACAATTAATGGTATTTTTCCCTGTTAATCTCTCCTTATATATCAGTGGCTGATTTTTGCATTAAATAATAGTATAACACATACAGGTAACATTTTGCAGACATATTATCCCCCACCTGATTCTATAAACACTTACCGATGCTCTATGCTGTGACAGGTGGGGAAACAACAGGAAATCGAAGAGGCAGGACACAGCCCCCAGATGCTGGCACAGTATGGCATTCTCCTGGACACAGACCTGCACCAGGATCCTTTGAAAACATCCTGTGACAACAGACGGTGAGAGGAAATATAACACCTTGATATGTTTTTGTTTTTTTCCACTTTGCTGGGAAAATAGAGAAATCAACCCACATATGAGATGATTAATGTAATACTTATGTAACTTATCCTGTTATCATCATTTTCTAGGTACCTTCTGCAGGTGTTCACCAAGCCCATCTTTGCTGAGGACACCTTCTTCCTCGAGTTGATCGAGAGAAGAGGGGCAATGGGTTTCGGCGAGGGAAACATCAGAGCACTGTGGCGCTCGGTGCAGGCCTACATGGAGAGTGAACGAGGGGATTCTCAAGATAATGAAAAGTCAAAAACTGTTTACACAAGAGCACACGGAAAAAAACAATAATGAAACATTCAAAATGTTATCTATTTCAGTATAAATGAAGTGGAAAGCCTCACATTGCACCTCACTCTACACTGTTTATTAAGATCAAGATCACATTATATGTCGTGATAATAGTGACCTTGAACGTCTCTGAACAAATGAAAGATGCTGCTTCTGATTGTGAACAAACTGGTTCGATTACAAATTATTCATGAAATGCTTCAAATATGAGAACAAAAATAAACACACGCACAAACACTGTGTAAATGTTAAACAATGGCGTGAAAACTTCATGATTGTAATCTCTTGGGTCATCTAAGGTAAACATTGACAGTAGTTTCCATACTTCATTATTTCGATTGAATGTTTTCTTTTTCTCTAATGCATTTGGGAAGTGAATGCTGCACTTGGTCCAGTACAATTCTGTTTACTATCGTTTACTTGATATCTTTTTAATTCAGTAGCTTGGATTAACATGCACTTCATTCCTTTTTCTGAAATTTGAAAGGTTTAAGGGAGAGACTGGAAAACGAATTGTATGTTAATGCATCGGCACGAATACATACAATACGTATTATTTCAACTTTATCATTTAAAAAAACAAAACAAAAAACACCCATCAGGCAATTTCACATCTTGAGATTTCTACCACAACTGTAGTTAAATTACGTAATTGTATAGCATTGTCCAAATTCACTAGTTGTTTAATAGCTATTTAACCACATAAACCGTATAATTACCTTTCTGAGCTAAGATGACCTTTCTTCTAAATAACACACTCACATAGTCACTAATGAACCATCACCGGAAGAACAGCTGCACCTCTTTCAGACGCTGCGGAGGTTTGCGCAAACTTTTGGCTAAACCATGGTTCCATCCAGCCTCTTCCTAACTATCCCCTACAGAGCTGTGCCGGTTCAATTAACGTGACTATAATTATTATAGGCGAGGATTAGTGGCATAAACGAGAATGCAGACAGTGTGCCATTGAAACCATATGCTGTTTTGATGTCCTGACGACAGTCCCTGTATCCCCACTGAGTTACATCGGAGAGTCATTTCAACCACAGCCTTAAAAAAACAAAACTGTTTGTAAATACATGTACTTCTGCCTTTTGACAAACGATGTCAGTGTTTTCTTTTACTCCAGTGTCATTCTCTTGGGAGTTGAATGTCTTTAGGATCTGTCCTTTACTAAACTGAACATTTCTGGCACTACAGGAAGACACAAAGAGCTGTACTCTTAACTCAATTCTGGACTGAATTTGTAGCCGGGTTGCATTAGTTTAAGGGAAAGAATACAAACTGTTGAATCTTACGTCGTAAAGGGGGAGTTTTGTTGGGGATGGAGGGGAATTAACTGTTCATTAAAGTTGAGAAGAGATGGCTCCAGTACAGGAGTGCTTCAGCCATCTGTCTGCGACACAGATGGCATCCAGCGTTCTGCATGGGGTCTCAGCACTGGGAGTTTGGATGCTCACCTCTTATTTACTGTTCACCACATGGTAACAAGTGTTACATTAATAACAGTCAAAAAAAATGTACTCAAGAAGCTAAGCCACTTCAGTTTAACCCTGTGGCCTATTTGTGGCACTGTGATTGGTGGATACTGCCCCCTATGGTTTTGACAGTCACAGCACACACTAGTCTGTCAAAGTTGGTAAGTTGCAAAGACTCCCACTCCTGTGTGTTTGACGGAGCGCTTCCAAAAGACTCATCTGTGCCTTTTAGGACGACAACACATGCAAAGTTTGATTGTGCATTTGTTTTGGAAAGTATTTCCTTGTCAGACTGCTGAAGAAGTTAGGGTAAAAAACAGCAACTTGTGACCCCCACACTGTAGCCTACACAGTCAAGGGGACAAATCCACAGTGGCCTGAAACACAAAAGACAGACAGTCTAAAACCGAGGAGGACAGTACAGCAGTCTGACAGTCTGGGAGAGATTAGTGGCACACAGCAGATGTTACTCCTTGATTAACAACAGTGTCTGCCAGGGGTGAGACTCAGCTCCCCACCCTTCTGGGCCCCACTGTGTTAACGTCAGCCCCCACAAAATAAATCAGCTCAGCATACATGGACTTATGGGACAAATCATTTGTTCATCTGTTTTTCAAATATACAGGTATGACTTCAATAACTGCATTTTGCTTGCATCATGTAAAGATGTGAGATCCCAAATACAAGCAGTGCGACTTTGTTGTTTGTTGTGCTCATAACGTGCGCACAGTATCTAAACACCCAAAAAGCCAAGTAAACACACTGTTATATACTGTACATAAGCTGCATTATATGAACATGCTTTAATGAAAATGGTCGCTGACTTTAGAGAATAGAAAGCTCACAAGAAGACTTTATTTAAGAATAAGAATTGGCTTTAATTCAAGTATGTGTGCATATATTGGTTTTCCATTACTTATTTGTGTACTAATAAACAAAAAAAGACATAGATGATACAACACAACTGAACAAATAACTTTATATAACCTCTCAAAAACCTTTTCAAAATAGCATACAATCTTTAATCGCTCAGGTTGTTAGAGTAATTATGGTTTATGCACATTTGCATTATTTGTGTGGACACTCTTGGATATAATGCATTCCCTATTCCCTAACCCCAACCTAAACCAAATTCTAACCCTAACCCTAGGCCTAAAACCAGGTCCTAATCCTCAAAAAGTCTGTTAAAATTGTGTAGACCAGCTAAAAATGTCCTCACAAGGTCAAAATGTCCTCACAAAAATATGTTTGTTTGACAATTGGTCCCCACAGCCCATTTAAGACATATACACACAAACACACACACACATGCATAGATGCATCTACTCTTCTTGGGACACTGCATTATCTTATCCCTAACCTAATCCTTATGTAAGTGTGTATAGTATACCTCATTTATTTTTATTGTTGCAGAGCTTTGTATGCTGTAGCTAATGAATGTTGATGTCACGATTATGTTGATTGAGTGCCATGAAAGGCTAATGTGTTTATTATGAATTATTATCATTATTATCTTCACTGTTGTGAATAATAAAAATACATTCTCTATAGTAAAGTATTATTACCACATGTATTCATACACACACACACACACACACACACACACACACACTAAAGCCTAAAAGGCTACATAATTATACTGGGTGCTGATGTAGGGTATGATAAAGCCAGAGTTTACTTCCTGGAAGAACATCTGTTTGTAATGAACGTATTTATTTGGGATCATTGCTGATTATAGTGGAATTCACATAGTGTGGGAGAAACAGCTCTGCACACACAACACACACCTTTCGTTCTCCGTCATCTGGCTCTCTAAATCACACACAGTTGCCAGGTTATCGTGTTACACCGCTGTATGTCGTGAAAGTGCCCTGTCTATATGCACAGCTCAAAACTCTGATTACTTTTCATGACTGTAGGGTGGATCGGACCACTAGTTACACGCGCAGGGGTGGTGCGTGCTAAAAGAAAAGTAATATAAAGACTTATATTTCACTTTTAACACTATACTCTTCGCTTGACTGATATGTGAAGCCGTAATAAGACAACTTGTGTATATAATTCGAGTGAAACTGTAGCATTTAGTTGCGGCGGACAAGTTAGCGGACACCCTCCACCCCTGTGAGAAGTGGTGCAGCTCGTGTATGTTGTCACAGGCTCATTAGCGTGCAATTTTGGACAGTAGTCCGCTGGGGCAATGTTGTAGTTTGCAGAAGCTGCTCGTAGTAGGACGTGTAGTGAAGCGCTCGCATCGCTTCCTGCCTCACGCCTTGTTGTGTCTGTCTGATAAAACTAAACTCAACATGGTCCAGCGAACTTAAGCAGCCGCGGGGTGCTGTTGGAGAGCCGGGGCGCACACCGTGAGGCTTGTGAGTCGTAGTTTTTGGTCAAATAAGTGTCTGTGCTGGCTAACTACAAGAGGCTGCATTTGGTTTATAAACTGTTGTGTTCTTTTGTGTTTTGAAAGTGAGTGTCTCGTATAAATAGTTACTTTTTTTACACTGACATGTACTTTTACAATTGTCTAGTGTCAGTAAACTTCTTAAAGTGTACCAAACTAAACTTAGTTAGCTTAGCAACTTGTCCTCATGTGTACAGGCTGTTCCTTTTGTCTTGTTTGGGTCAAAACTTACATAAATGCAGCTTGAAGTGATTATTATCTGCTCATTGACCATTTATTACGTGTGCATTACAGTTGAATGGAAGAGTATGGGGTTAAATATTGTTGGGAAGGTTAATATAACAAGTGTCAGTAAGCTTGAACATGTCCATACATATTCAGTCTTAAAATCATCCCTGGTAATTACTGCTTTTCGTGTCAGTATCATCCCTTCGCCTCCTTTGTGCTACAATAGAAACTATGCATGACTTGTCTGCCATCTCATAATGTGTGTTAACTCTATCAGATTAGCTGACATGCAAAGAGATAAAATCACCCTTGGGTTCCAAAAAGTTTTTTATGTGACATTGAAGTGGAAACTGGGGTTTCAATCATGCGTGGAACTCAGGACAAGATAGGGAAGTGTAATTAGGGGGCAAACATATGACTTAAAAAAAAACAAAAAACTTCTTCAACACGATCAGTGTGCATGCTTTTGTGTCGGATGCCCCATTATTTAGTGGCCATAATAGTGGCTTTTTTTTTCCTTTTATGGCACATTTTGTGCCAGTTGCAGTGGAATGTGATGTCTTATCTTTATCTAGCCAACCTTCCCCTCAGGTATGAGGACGGGGCTGGCTGACACACAATGTAACCGATTCTGCAATTTAAGTCCTCGGTAGGATCATTAACACTAGAGCTTGTTAAACCTGAACTCCTAAGTGTGCCACAACCATGGTTATGGCTGCTTAAGTTCTGAAGTGGCTTGAACATGTGTAAATTATAATTTAAGAAGAGAGAATTTGTTCAACTGTAAACACAAATATCTTTTTTTCCCCCTTTTTGAGCATACACGTTTCATATTTTAACCTTAGTGGCTTGTGGCCTTTCTCTCCAGCTCAAAATCCTGTTTGCACTGTAGCCTGTGTGTAACATTCTGTGAGCTCTCGTCACACCGATTTCTTTGCCAAACTCATTTCCCTTTCATGAGGGATTTTGGAAAAAGGGGTTTAAGGGACTGTTTGTGCTGGTTACTTGGACGAGCTCAGTTTTCAGATCCCACTCTTCTGAAACTGAGAGGCATCCACCTGGAAGGCTGGCAAACTCATCTGAAAAACTGGTGAGAGGTTTTAGTCTTAACGTAAGGAGGCTAAACGGAGCTTGCAGACAATTCCTCTTTCCTTGACCACATCACCGATATATTTAGACACATTCTGAGGTAATCTTAGATCTTGCTCAGACAATACACAAACATTTATGTGGGCAAATTTTTGTTCCATATTTTCTCTTGTGTCATTATATATACATGATTGGCGAGAGGCTGGAGAAATTCCTGCATCTAAATGAAGAGCACCTTTCCTCTCCATTCTGAATTTTGGTTGGAATTTTAATGGGGATTTGTCCCGTGGATGTGACTTATTTTTATTTTGGTCTATTAACATGCAAGGTTATTCTGCTGTGGAAGTAGACAGATGTTGTGTCTTCAGTTCTTTGTAATTAAGAGACTTTTGTCAGATTTAGCATTCAAGTGGACAACTTTTCTCCCCAGCTTGGACAGGTTTGTTAAAAGCCTCGATTACAGAGCTCCAAAAGGCTCTTGTTCTGGACTAATGTATACAGTGCAAGTGATTATGTATGAGATAATTAAACAGCAGGCCTGCTTTAAAACGTAGGCCTCCTTGGCTGCCATGCATAGCCATGCTGAGCCTTTGTGTTTATGGTAAGTGGGCAGCTGCATGCTTGTGAGACATTGGCTGTACCCCAGGCCCTTAACTGAGCTTGATAACTACGATTGAAGCCTCCCAGCCATGCTCATTTCTGACTATTCACTCACTGCTTTAGATGTAGTGTGTGCCTCCTGTTTGACATCGCCTAATTTCTGTGAGCATAGGGACAGCTGCGGGCTAGCCTGCACTCTACAATGAGGTTTCATAAATTTCTTTTCAGTCAGTCAGCCATAGCGAAACTTGGTGGCACCTGCCCTTTGTGGCAGATAATTAAAAGCACTAACAATGAAAGTACCATGTTTTAAAAATCTAGAATGTATTAGTATTATTATTGTTGTTGATGCACATTACTGTTGAAAAAGCAGAAATGGTCGCACAGTTTGACATTCAGTTATTCCCTGATCATGGTCCCTAGAAGTCTGTCTGTCGTTTATGACATGGTCTGTCAACACAACCACTATTGTGTCCAAATATGGATTATGCACAAGCCATGCAACTCAAAGAATTAAGCCGTTAGTGTGAACACGTCAGGCTTTTTAGGAACATTCATAATCTTTCTTAAGGAATCTTTTTGTGCAATGGGAAGGCGAAACCCTTTCCCAGCATTCCATTGACAAGCAGTATGTTGATGAAGAGCAGCAAAAATCTCTCTGTTCGGTTTCAAGTCGGGCCATCTCAGTTGCTCAGCAGATGCTTGGATTACTGAGACGGCCACAATCCTGGGATTGTTGAGAGCAGGATGTAGATCCAACTGCTTTGTTGCAGGAATGTCAAAGGAGCATACCTGGAAATTCAACTAACATTAAGGTTTTTTTAATGTATCAATTTACACACATGAAAGGGAGGGCTTGACAATATAGCCACAAAAGTTATACTGAAAAACATTTCAATATATTAGTATTATGAAAAATGTAAATTAATTAATTATTGTATAGTTGATAAATAAAACATTTCACAAATCTGAGGGAAAACATGCAAAGCTGTTATGATATTAATCTTAAAACTAGTTTAAGTCAAATAGCATTTTCAGTAGCCTAACAAGGTGCAAAAATATCACACCAGCTGTCCCGCCCAGTGCCCGAAGAATAGATTAGCATTAACACTAATTGTCAAGTCAGACACAAAGCTGCCAAATCCTTTTGTAATGTTGGCCTAACCTGTGGGATTACAGTCGGAGCAATGTATAGAAGGTCACCCATGCAGCTTTCATGGGTGACCACAGCTCAGCTGCCAATTAAAACGGCTATGCTGACTGTGGACTTTTTGGACTGCACCATACCATAATTTATGAGTCTTCAAATGTGTCATTTACGACTGCGGTGTTTGATCTTGTATAGAAAACACAGCTGGCCTCCACTTTATACTTGAATAATAGACTCTGTTGTTTATTCTTTTCCTATCTAGCACTCATTTAGGCCACGCGATAGCTTATTCTCACACTTAGAGTAGCAAAGGTTGAAAAACTTTTGTTCACCACAAAGGAAGTGTGGACTCCCGTCAGCTCGTCCAAGACAACATTCTTGTTGTCTTTTAGGAAGGCGTCTTGTCACTGCACTGCCACTGTCAACTTTGCCGCAGTCAGTCAGCAGCCATTTCGCATGCGATGGAAACGTCGTCCAACATTCTTTCCCTTCTAAGAGATTAGACTTCTCAGTTGTCATGGTGGCTGCTGCTCCAACCCAGATAAAGAGCTATCAGGCTGCAGAAGTGTAGAGACTCCCTTTGATTCTTGATAGTAGCTGCATCGTCATGGAGGTGAATCCAGTTCTGGTGTGAGAAGAGGAGTGGCACTTCTCGGAGAGAACATCTTGATCCCTCATCTTACACGAGTACAGCTTCATCTGTGTCGTTCTTCACGTAGTATCGGGTGCATCCTTTAAGCTCTGGAGACCATGCCTTGGAATGCCTCTGTCTTGCGTTTAGTTTCAAGTTTTGTCCATTGCTGCTGCTTCGCAAGATGTTTCCTATTCACAAACTCTCCAAGGTTTGAATGCTTTTCAAAGGCTGTGGGGCAAGGTTAGGCTCTTCTAATTGTGTGTACAACTTATGTCATGATGTCGAGGAATGTTTATAATTATGTTATAAACCTCACCCATTTAAAGTGCTCGGCTTAGATTTATGCGATAAAAAAAAACAACCATAATGCCTAAGCATGAGAAGGATGATAAACTGTTGCAGTTCTCTGTAACTGAATATAATAGATGATGTTTACAGTTTAAAGTTCAGATTGTCAGGCTTGAGTTTTTCCATTTTTCCAGGGGAAGAAAACATAACTTAGTGTCCTTTGGGGTAAAAGTTGTGTTAAAGAGCTTTTTTTTTTGTCTTTCCCAATTTTATTTCTATGGGCGAGGTTTTTTTTCCTTCTGTGCCAAATGCCAATGCCATCTGAGTCCATCACAGAGCCATTAAGGGCAAGATATAAACAACTCTTTCCTCTACCTCAGCACGTCCTGAGTTATCTCTTCTGTGGAACACAGATTTGTGTGGTTAATGGTCATGCACAGTATAACAGGGCCGGACCTAGTCTGGCTTCAAGATTTTACTATTACTACTATTCTCAGAGGCCATACATTAAAGCTGCCAGAAGTCCTTGAACCGCATTTTATCTCTGCATAGAACTCAGTTAAAAACATGCTTGCGTTTAAGCTGTTTTCCTGATGTGATAAGTGTCGGTAATGAAAATCATATGCTGAATGCAAACAGCACCTCCACTATGTCAGCTCCCTCTTGTCTTGTGATCCGATCCCCCCTCACCGCCAACCCCCCACCCCCCAGCTGCACATACACTCACACCACGCCACCACCCGCAAACTCTGATGTCGCTTCTTTTGTTTCCCACAGTGTCTCATCTTCTGCACAGAACATTCTTTTGTTTCATCACTTTCTGTTCACCTCTTTCTGTGCTTGCAGTTGTTCTGTCATTCAAACAAGACACTAACCTTGCAGGGCAACCTTGTGTCAACTGCACTTTGCTGCAACCGCCTAATGGCAATGCAAGCATTTGTGGAACAGTCTGCAACGACTGTCATTCCTATCATACTAATAGATATATTTCAATGCTTGTATTTGCAATCATGAGTCCTCCTCAGCTCCCTTGCTGTATGGAATCCCTCAGGGGTTGGTCCTTGGACCATTCCACTTTCAAGTCACAATTATATGGATCTATTTTTCTGCTTAGCCTAATAAATTTAAGTAGTTTTTTACTCCACCTGATAACTTTTCCTTTCAATTTTTCTTTCAAACTATCAAATATTCTGCTTGCCATTATCTTATGGTCAGTATACGTTTTGACTGTTGTGCTCCTCATTTTATCCAGCCATATGTTCTTCAACAATACCATATCACTAACATCAGATGTATTAATCTTCTGTGGATCTTGAACTATTGACATTCCTCCTGTAGATTATTTCAATATCCGCATATGTGCCTCCATCAAGCTGCTCCAAATCATTTACTGTTGGTTCAAAATGAAGCTGCCAGGCTACTAAATAAAACAAGCCGCCGGGCCTCACATTATCTCTGTTCTTGGATCGCTCTGTTGGCTTCCTGTGAACATTTGAATAAACCACAAGATCATGTAGGTCCATGACCTTGCCCACAGTTACATTTCTGATCCTTTTCCTACACAGTACAACTTCTCAATCCTCCGATTCTCATATCTCAGCCTTTTAACTGCAAAAGTAAAGGTAGTCCCAACCCTCTCAAGTCAGCACCAGTTACAACTGTTTCTTGTTTAGTTTGGGCTGCTGTGGATTTTTTTATATTATAATTTACAACTGTGTTTGAAAATGTGCTATGTAAATAAAAATATTAGTTAAGCTGATCTGGCGGCAGTAAAAATCTCCTGTGATGGGTGTATAGACTTACATCTGTGGTTAATCAGCTGTTTTACTGTAATTGTGGAGCAGCATTAATGCGAAGAGGGTTGTTTTGATAACCGCAAGGTCAGCTATTCCCAGCCAGCCTCTGAGGATTCACTTACACAACTTTGACTTTGCTCTATTCCTCTCTCTCTCTGTGTGCTCCAGTGTGCAGCACTTAAGAGGAAATTCATTCTCTCAGATGACTGATAATCCTCCACTTGAACAGGCAAGAGCCAAACAAGGGATAAAGTTCCACTTTTGGTGACACTGTAGAGACCATGTGGAAGTGAAAATGCAATGTGTAATTTCTGTCCACACTTTCTTGATATAATAATTATTTAATTATTTAATATACGATACTTTAAGTAAGTTGTCAAACCACCAGCCTCCCTCGACATTCTCCCACCTGTCTTTCACTTTTATGGATGTTGAGCAGGTTGTTCCTGTGGTGCATGGCAGGACATTGAGAATGGATTGTGTTTGGAAGCTTCGGGTTTTCTTACACTGTCACTCATTTGCATTAAAGGTAGTACTGAATAGTTTGGAGCTTATTGAATTTTAAAGAGTTGTAACCAGTGTGGATCCAGCTACCTCATCCCACAAAGGAAAAAGCTTCAAACCTTTGGTACTTTTAAAAGAATCACACCAGGTGACCGGTTATCCCAAATCAAGCTGAATTGGTCTCTGCTTTAAATGGCTGCCAAAATGTTACTGAGTTCTAATTCCGTGTTCATCTGTGTGTGTCTTGCTCAGGAAGCACATTCCCAGAGAAGCTGAGGTGGCGTCCTAAACTTCTGAGAAAACATCCAGTTCACACCACGCTGACCAAGATGGCTACCACTACTTCTTCTTTCCCTCACTGGAACGACTGCAGTCAAGGATGTGTGTTGCCATGGTAATCATTTACAAGAAAACACTGGAAAAGAAGAGTGCCGACGATGTAACATCCAAGAGGAAAGATTTTGGCTTGGTGAGAGGTTATTTTTCTACTTGCATATGTTTTTTTTCCCTGTTTGAAATGTGTTTACATGAAGCCCCGCCAACGGGCCTCAGCACCTGACAAAGGTGACAAGGTGCTGCTCTAAATGGGGATATTTACACAGGAGTTTTGTAGCTTAGTGTGATATTTTAGATAGTTTAAAGTTAAAATCTGACATTTAACTTCCTTGAGTTGAATTTGTTTGTGTGTTGCCTTAAAGCATACCGGGAAGCATATCTTCAGATTTATCTTGACATTTTATCTGCCAATGAGTGATGTATTTTGTTGCAGTTACTGTTAATTGCATCACAATTGCCGCCAACTGCTATCACCAGTGTGTTTGTCATCTGGTCGCGGACCCCTCGCTGTTCCATTTATTTCAATCAAAACAACAATGGAGTATTTTAGCTCGACTTAGCCGAGCAATGCTGACTCATTTTCTCATCAGCATTCATGCAACAGATTCTTCTTTCTGCCTGGACAGAGTGAGAAAATTCCCCCACGAATATGGGCTGAGTTTGCCCTCGAAGCCACGTGAAATGAAGTCATCATGCTCTGGGGCTGAGTGTCAATCAGAGGCATTTCTGCTGGAACTCCCTCTTTGGTTATGAGTTGCATTTGGACTTAATCACTCAGCAGCAGAAAACCTGAGCTCCAACATACAGTCTTGGGGCCAGCACTATATTATTGATTTTATAGGCTTTTCTTTGTTTTTTTTTGTTGTTTTTGTTGAGAGATGACCGTGATACCTGTTTAAACATGATATATTTTTTTCACAGTTTCAGGCACAGACCATGAGCCAGGGGACTGCACTTTTCTCTTGTGGACTCATGGGTAAGTGTGTTGTCATCTTTTACCACATACATACAAAAATCACACATCCAAAAATATTAGTTCAGTGTTTCTAAATATTGTAAAGCAATGCATATTTTTATGAAATCACAAGCGGTAAAAATAATGGATGTATGTAGTCCTCTACCACTTTTACTTTTTATTTTTTACATTTGTACCTAACAACTTGAAGAGGTCAGAAATGCTCCGGTGTTCAGTGACACACACACAGCAGGGTGTGTTTTTTTCTTATATGATGTCAGAAAATCTCGTTGATGGTCACACACATTATTGTGAGACAGGCCTGACAGGTGTTTATGCCAACATGTGTTAATGATTATGTGTCATTAGTTTATCTTTGCCAAGGTTCTTATGTCACACCTGCATGCTTCAATGCTGTGGACGTGACAAACTGCAGTGGATCATTCGGGTTATGGGTACAGAGCCCTGTATTCTTCATTTCCTTACTGTAGGAGCAACAGCCTTTACAGTCATTGTATTGTAAGACTGAACTGTATAATCTCTTTACGCTAAGTTGGTGATTCTGTCTGGCAGAGAACACGGCAGAAACCAGTAGGTGTTGTTAACAATGCCCTTTGTTTCTTGCCTCCTTGTTCTGTCGATGGTATTTTTGGATTTTTATCTCCAGTGGAGAAAAATAGACATTTTGCATACCAGGCCTGCACAGAGGCCTTGATGTGTGTTATTCAACTCAAAGTTGACTGACCAGTTCATTTGGCTGATCTGTTAATTCAATTGACTTTCTGTTGAAGCGAAAACAGGTGCTTTCCGAACGGAACTCTGTGCGCGATCAAGCCATTTAGACTTTCAGCTTCGCTCCCTGTCCCTGTCAGGTTTATAGTGAAGCAGAATCTGAGGGACAAGGTTTATTTTTAGTTTCATTTACACAATACAGTGAGTCAACAAAGTAAACATGCTGGGACTTGGCATGATTGTGGTTCATGTCGAAGTCTGCAAATGTGACCTCTCATGGTTAAGGGAAAAAAAAGAAAATTAAATTGAACTAAATCAATTTTAAAAAGTTTTCTTGTACAACAAATGCCTCTCAGAGAAATGCCCCTAACACTAATGTCACTGTGTTACTGGCATTACTGTCAATGGGGCGCAAGGAAATAAATTGTTGCTTGAAAGTTGAGATTGGTGATATTCCTCCAAAAATAAGAGTGACAAACAAATCTGGTCTTTTGTTGCAGAGACAAGTCGGTGGCATGAGGTGGGCCACAGCTGTGCCATACAGCATAGGCCTGTAGGAACCAGCCTGGAGAGCCTGTGGGATGTCCTGCCTGAGGTGCACAAAAGTTCGGCCCACTGGGATTGGGATGTCGGTTCCAGATCAAGCACAATCACCAGCTTGTTGCAGGACCTTAGCTTGACCGAGGCTGCAACGTCCCACTCGACTGCGCCTCCCAGCAAGCGGCAGTGCCGGTCCCTGTCGTGCTCAGACGAGCTCGGCGGTTGCCGCTCCACCTGGCGCCCGCAGGGCTCTCGTGTGTGGACAGCGGTGGAGAAGAGGAGGTGCCACAGTGGAGGCAGTGTCCAGCGCAGCGTTGTAGGGAATGCACAGCTGGGTTTCCCAGCCATGCAGCGCAGCTCCAGTTTCAGCCTGCCGGCCCGCTCCAACATTCTGGAGCAGCCCTGTTTCACCCAGCGTCTCCCTTGCCCCTCAGCTTTCACTGGTCTGACACCCTCCTCCGAACCCCCATTGCAGCCCCTATACTTCTCTCACGAACAGATCTGCCTCCCCGAGGCTCGTGAACCCTCACCACCCAGCTCCCCAGATTCCACTCCAGAGCTGGAGCGCCGCGGTGGACAGGGGGGTCTCGCCCGCAGTCGCTCACAGCCCTGTGTCCTAAATGATAAGAAGATTGGTGTGAAGCGTAGAAGACCAGACGACACACATAAACAGAGGCCTTCTTTGGATCTGGCAAAGATGACCCAGGTTAGTACTTTAAGTGTCACAGATCATAAAGCACAACTGATTTATATCATATTCAATCAAGCCAATATACACTGATCAGGGAATCCCTAGTTGAATTTAATATGGCATTTGTTTTTGCTGGAACTTGCCACAGCCTGAGCTTCAGAGACAAGACCCTGGAGAAATGGTCATGCCTGCTGGAAGCTCTGTTAGGTCCATCAGTGTCACTCTGTTGTTAGGACAATTTGCTCCATGTTAGATAAACTTCCAACTAAGGTCATGCCATAGTGTCTGTTCTCCGTCCGTGAACCTCCGTTTCTGTAGGCACTGTCATTAAATGCGATTGTCACGAAGGACTGGTCACATTCCATTAAGTGTGTCTTCACATGTAGAGCATGCAGCAAAGAATGGATTATACAATTAATATGTTCAAAATCAATCTGATTTAAAAAAAAAAAAAGAAAAAAGAAGAGTGCTTTTGGGTGGATCCACTCCCGAAGTTGACTGCTACAACAGACAACGTGTGTTTTATCTGCACATCGTTTGTCCTTTTGCCCCACTAGCACACAGACACACATGGTAAAGTTTCACACAAACTCTGACTGGATCATAAACACCGAGCTGGACTTGGCCCCTCTGAGAAAGTCATCCTGAGTTCAGCAGTAACTTAACAACAGTGCTGCTGTGACACACACACACACACACTCCAAACAGCAGTGAGGTCGATGTAGAGAAATGAGCATTAGGTGAGACAAACAACAATGTTTATACAGAGGGACGTCAGGGTGCCTCTGAGATTGTTAGCTTTGGGGTTTCCCTACTGTTTGTTGATTGTTTTTGTATTAAGAAGGGACTGCTGTGAGTTTAACTTTACAGGTCAGGTCAAATAAATAACTTTATCTTCCAGGAGATATCAACTTACTCGATTTAAAATCCTTTTTAATCTATCTCAGGGGATTATTTTAGAGTTTAGAGAAAATAAATTGACATTCAGACATTTTTTGGCCTTGTTAAACAACTAAATAATCAGCATTTTCATGTTGATGTTTCATGAAAGATGTTAACTTGTCATGGACACTTTATTACTCACTCTTGGTATTCAAAGTCACCTTACTGTTCAAAGAGCAGTCACAGTGCTGCAGAATGTGTCTGCAAAGTGTCCGGTCATCCACTCTCACCACAGTGGTGTAGTTTTCCCAGAGAAGGAAAGCTACCCTACGCGTGGCTCACTGCGGCTCCGTGAATGTCAGGAAGCAGAGCAGCTGTGGCAGAGGCTATAGATCGCCGCGTAGAAGAGATGCGTGCTGGGTAAAGAGATATTGATTTCTGTAAATTCAGCTCAGTGGGTGGATCGGTGCCACAACCAGGCCTCATGAGCTATTGATCAGCTTATATTGACGGAGAGTCAAGGTCAGTATGGATGAGGAGACTTTCTGCTCCTCTCTCCCACCGGAGTTCCAGTAGCAGGAAAACACTCCAGCAGCATTTACTCGTGACCCTTATTGTGATGTGGTACAAAAAAAAACTATGTGAGGACACGGTGTCAAAGATATTCTCCACCTCAGGTTTCCCCTCGCAGAACAACTCTGTGTCGTTCATTTCAATGCCATTCGCTTTTTTTGTGATATTCCAGACTGTACTCACAGTCTTATCAGCTCGGTCCCATAGTCTGGGCCAGAAATATGACTTTTGAGAGTCAAGTTCAAAAGACAGAAGGCTGCAGTGTGACACCAGCCTGTTGCTGACAAATGTACCAGCTTGGCCAGAGCCATGACAAAAGATTGTGATGTATTGCTGCCTGGTGCAGACCTTTCCGACTGATTTCCGCTGAAAAATGTTCACCTCCCTCCTCCTTGGACCTTTCTAATGGTTCTGAGGGAGAGCTTTTGCCAAAACCAAAAAAAAATTGTATGAGAAACATGTAAAAATATCAGTATTGACCACATGTTTATACATGAAACATGGTTTAAAAACAAGGAACATACAATACACATAAAAGCATGGTGTCCACGGGGTCTTAAAAAATATTAAAAGATGATAAATCAATTTTGGGAAAATGAAGGCCATTACAACGTTTTAAAAAAGCCTCAATCACGATTTCATGAGGCATTAAATTGTGTCCATAGAGATTGACTGAAAAAAGTATGCATGAATGTATTTATTTTCCTCCCCGCTCAAAATAATATCCGACATCGCACAAAATAAACTCCAAAATCGTCAGACATGGGAAAAAGTTAAGTTAAATATGAGTTGCTGATTACAGCTTGAAGTGGCGATACGGTCTTAATGTATTTTGAGAAGTGTCTTGAATAAGTCTTAAAAAGGTGAAAAGACTTATTCTAAGGCTACACTTACACAAATATATTTTCTGGAAATAAAACCTTCTAAATGCTACACACTGGGCATTATAAAGAATGATTACTTTTCTGATAACTTTAGTTGAACTTGTCTTATATGCTTCATATATAAAGCCAATCGTCTTTACACTTCTAAACTCCAGTTTAGATACAAGACAAGAAAAAGAAGCAGACACTTTGTGCTTTTGGAACTTGAGATGGGGCCTTCTTCATGTGAATCATGAAGAAAGTATAAGATAGATCCGTCTTTCATCTATCAATTAGTTTGAGCCGTATAAACTTGGCTGTAAGCTGCGCGGCCAACAGCCTCCTGCCTGTTAAGTATTACATAAGCACACAAGTGACAGGAGGTTTCACAGAGAGCCCATTCTCCTGTGTCCTTCTGGCCTAACAGTGCAGTGGTCAGGCATGAGGCAGCTGTCCCGCTTTCTCCACATTAGCTGTATAGATTGGATAAGCCTGTCATAAAGCATCCTACTCCAGCGCGCACAGCTGTCACAGAGCTCGCCCTGCAGCAGTGCTTGGCACATGTGGCTTCTGCCTATGGAGGTTTCTGGGTTTCCCAGATGTATGTGCTCTTTGTACAGCACAGTCAAAAAGGCTGACATTAGTGATGATGTCTGCCCGCTGGGTATTTGGGCGCTTAGATGGCCGTTGGACCTTGGGTGGCAGAGCTTTACTCGTCCAACCACCAGTTGCTCCAGTGTTAACGCCGGCTAAATTTATACCTTTTTGTTGCCCAGTGTTTGAGTCCCAGCTGTGACCTCTGTGACTCTGTGGTTGGTTGTATGAATCCAGTTTTGTTTGTCCGCTTGTTCGGACATGGATCGTAGTTTTGGATTTCCTCACAAAATATGCATATGGAGTCATACCAGACCAAAGATTTAAAGGGGACGTATTATGCAAAATCAACATTTTAATAATTTAAATCCTTATATTTGGGACTCTGGATGTCCTATCAGTCGGCAAAGTGTGAAAAAAGATGACTCACTGTTTTTGTGGTCCTCCTCAGTCTAAGTACAGGAGATGAAACATGCGATGCTGACTTCCGTGCTCACTGGGACATCACAATGCGCTTAATCTGGATCCTAAATCCTGGAATTGTTGTCTCGCGGAGCTCCACTTTTTCCATAAAACACACGAGAGTGCTGGCGAGGGCAACGGTATCCTAAAACCTGAAGTCCGCGAAAAGTTCTATTCTTTGCTCCACAGTGCAGCACAGAGTCCTACACAAACTTCCAGCCTCAGAGGATTTATCTGACCAGTGGATACATGTCATATATGACAGCAATGTGCCTGCTAGAGCCTGCAAATGATCACTTTCCTAAACGCTAACTGCTGTTAGCTCCCAGTAGCCTCTGTGGCTGATGTCATTTCCTGTCCCTTAGGTTTCATTTTACTTTTTTTTAAGGTGGACCTAAAGAGATACTACTAAACAGAGCGTTGTGAACAGGACTATTTTGGCAGGGTGATTGAACTGCTGTGGTGCTTCATCCTTATGGTGTTTTGACCAAGACATGTTAATTAGGACACCAGGGAACTAGTTTAACTTGGAAAAATAGGGTATACTGACCCCTTAAACATATTTATTTAAGTGTATCTTTGAAAACATAAATGTTCTGCTTTTAAAAAAAACAACCAAAAAACACAATCTCTCTGTCCTTCCACAGAAACTTCGGAATTTCCACAGCCTTAGCTGCCCTGGAATCACAGGAGAGGACAGCTGTGAGTCCAGCCAGACTGACTCCGCTCACACGAGCAACGCTCAAAGCGACGCCATCGGCTCACATGCACACGACTCAGAGGACGTTCAGCCTCAGACCAAAGAGGGCGAGGTTGCCAGGAACGCGCGGACCGACCCCACAACTGAGGAAGGGGACTGGAACGCCACGAACGGCGGCGGCGACGCAACGCCAGAGGTGACAATTGGGAAGAACAACGAGCCTCTGTGGGCGGGGCTGTGTAGCATGAGGAAGGACATGTATCAGCTCGGAGGCGAGCTTGACATTGAGCAAATTGAGAGGAACTGAGCCGGGCTGCCTTCCTCTCAGGGGGAAGCTAATTTCCAGGACTGAAAGCTTATCACCAGATGGTACAGTGAACAGTGGTGATAGTCTTAAGGACAAAACAAGTGGGAAATAATGCAGATGCAGCACTTGTCTTTTTTTTTCTCAAGGAGAGAGCTTAGCAGGTGCCTTTAAGGGGACTTTGTGTCTTAAGACGCCCACTGTGCAGTATCTCAACTGTGTCTCAGGAGAACAAAAAAAAGACAGAAGGATGATGAATATTAGAGTGATGCATTTGTGTTGGCTCAGAGACTGGGGGTCTTTAACTTTTTTCCTCTGTAACCATGATTACCTGACACTGTATTATGTCTGGAGAGAATTCACAGCAGGTTTGAATGAACTCTCTGCTCAGAAAATGTCCGTTCCTCTGACATCCTTCAGCTGTACAAGGGTACGTGATGGACATAAATGGAGACGACGTCAAGAGCTACTGTTTGTAAAAAAAAAAAAAAGCCCCTTTCACTCTGACTGAGCAACAAGCTGCACACACACACACACAAACACACGCACACACACACAATGTATACAGTCTATTGAAGAGCTTATCACTTCACACCATAACCCTTGGGGGGCTCTTCTGTGAGATCTCTGCTCCCGTTTGGTTTGAGAGAAACTCTGCGATGCTAATAGCGTTAATATTCTTTCTTTTTACAATTTGTAACTACAAAATTATGTAAAACATGAGCATATTTCTTTACAAATAAACACAGTTTTAATTGTGTCATTGTGAAGTGCCTTGTGTTTGTCGTTAGACTAAGACACCTTTGGGGAAAAAAAGTGGTCAAATATTCCACTGGAAAATTATATAGAGCTACATTTAAAAAATAAATAAATAATTAAAAAAAGGTAATTGTATATAACAATTTACCAACTTAACAACAGGAACTAACTTTGTAATCTAATTTGTTGCTTTTTCCTTTCATCAAAAACATAAAAACTGTTCTACTGTATAAACCAGGGTGTGTGATCACAGTGGAGCACAGAGGAATTTTGACTGAGAATTAAAGTTACCATATATCTCTGGCTCCATCTTAATCTAATTTGGCTTGAAGTATAAGTGAGGAAAGGGAGGATGATGAGAGAGCAAATTATCTTATTGGGAATAAATCTTCCTCCCGTGAAAAGTCTGTAGCTGACTTTGCTCGACCTTTTTACACCACTGTATTTTGTAACAGAGGTGATAATTGTGTTACTTCGGGAGCTCAATATTTTTACTTTTGCCGAAGTGGACGATGATTCAGAGACACTCCGTGTTCCCGGAGCCTGAAAGGCAAAGGTGCAAAAAAAGGTGCTCCGCGTGCATGTTTTGGGGTCTTGTGATGTTATTGAAGGCTTCAATAGTGATCTTTAGACTTTGCAAACTGATGTCCAACTCTCTGGTTGGCGTGCAGACTTCTTCAGTGTGTTTAAGGATGACCTCTGACCCCTGAATATCACTGGACTGAAATTTCGGTTTAACTTATTAACACTACCATTCAAAGGTTTGGGGTCACCTATACAATTTCTTTTGTGTTTTCCATTAAAAGTCACACTTTTATTCATCAAGAGTTGCAAAATGAATAGAAAAGATAGTCAAGACAAGGTATTGACAAATTACATACATATATTATATATACATATGCACA